>NC_135178.1:5320718-5624676 GCF_041146795.1 Maylandia zebra | reverse complement strand
TTGCAGAGAGTTTTGTTCCCTTAAAAACTTAAAATCTAAGGAAAAAGACAAAAAAAGACCCTGCTCATTCCTGATTCCGATGGGCTTCATTTTCAGTACCGGCCCTGTTAATCTGAAAACGCCGTCTTTATTTTCCCATCAATGCCATGATTCTGATTTTAATCAGGAGCAGAGGCACGTAATAATATCATGGAACCACAATGAAGCATTAAACCGCACCACAAAGGACGGCGCCAGGAGCAAACGCATAAACCACATATCAGTTGTTAAACACGGCATCCTCATTAACTTGCTTGAAACAAATAGAAATTTTCACTGGCCTTGTTTCTTGGTTACACTCTCACTGTGAGCTACATAAGACAGCCTATTTCAGGAACGTCAAGGTTCATTTCCATGTTTTAAGCACAGTAATTACTGAATAGTTTGCATTTGTTTCTAACTGCACAAAGCTGAGGTGGAGTGGCATAGTTAAAAAAAAAAACCCAAAGAGCTCATTTGCTTGAGTTACATCAGCTAAAGGATGTGCATGACCTTAGAATCACAATAATGAGCTTGCTTTCATCTTGTTCACTGTGGCAGGTCATAGCAGGACCTCAAGTCTAGACTGCTCTGGTGCTACTTGCTGGGCTTCGGTGACCCAACAAGAGCTAGAGGCTGAATGTCATACCGTGCATGAGGTGGCTACATGTGCACAATAAATAAATAAACATTTCTAGTATTTTTTAATCACATTTGGTTAATATTTGGTGCTATTTTATTCTGACAGAAACTGAGACGAGGGTACGTTGAATGCTACAGCTTCCCAGCCTCGACACGCCCGGCTGCCTTGTACTAACACAGCTTTTTAGGCAATTTGCAAGGGCTGCAAAGGGAGCTATCGGATAGGTTTCAAACGCTCTTTGATGTGCGCTCAAGTTCACAAGGCGTTAAACCGTCACGCACGGGTAGACGAGGGACCAGGGTTTCAGAAGAGCCTCTGAAATATGCTCAAGTGGTGTAAACAGGCTCAAAAGAGAATTGCTAAATTGGTTGCAAATATATATGAATATGTAGCAATACTCAAGATTTCTGTGTTTGTACATGCTTGGAAAGTGACAGCAGTACTGAAAAATGTTTAACAAAAAAACAAAGCAAACAAAAAAACCCACAGGCAGTTAAGACACAGTCCTAGACGGTTTATCAAACTGTTAAAACAGAGGGGAAAGTAGCAGGCGGCAAACTGTCCACTTTACAGCACTGCAAGACATTTCACAACCTCTGTGGCATTCACTTTATCGGGCACTTAAATTGACAAGGTGGCCATGGGCTAGTGAGGCAAAACTGAGGGAGTGATCAGATTTTTGAGCAGCTTGTGATTGCAAAACCTTCGATTAGTTTTCATCTTCTCTTAAAGAGAATGAGGAAAATTAAAACTGTTATTATATCTTGGGAAAATTCAGGCAGGCGGGGGGAGGCAAGAAACAACACAAATCACACAGGTTCGGCGTCCTTTACTGGGTCTGTCTCAGATAGGGTGGGGGTCGAGTTGGTGACCGGGGTGGGGGTGCGTGTGGCAGGCCTGGACTCCACTAACAAGTTGTCAGATACCAACAATGGATGGTAGGTGCGACGGGTGATGGTTTTCACCACTTTGGTGACCTGAAGTTGAAGGGATTCGTGGGAAAATTTGTTTCATTACACACTGATCCATACAGTTCTGATTCACATAGTCTGAGTGTAACAAGCAACGGTGTGCAAAAGAGAAACAGCTTAGGAATAACAAAATGATCTAATAAACAGATACACTGCTATTTTAATGAGCTGGAATCACCACTAAACCACAGATGTGTAAGAGAAGTCTCCTCCAGTGCCAGTGGGACCTTAGAAGAGGGGTCAAATATTTGTGAAGGAGTAAAGCTCTTCCCATAATTCAGATATTTAGCTACTATGTGTTTTCCGTCATGAGACTGTGATATTCTTTCTTTTAACTGTTTGAAACCCAAAATGGCCACAGCTGGCCGGTCAGAGTGTTTCTATTTTTTGGATCAAAAATTTTTTTGTACACACTATATGTTAATAACATCAACACCTAGCAATAAATCCGTCAGATGACTGTTCATGTTATAATGTCGGGTGTGGAGCATCCACAGCTATTCAGTCTGGAGGAGGCTGTAAAGCTTTGTGAAAGGAGGCTGAAACAGGTCGATGAGCCAATGAAGCTCACTTCTGATGGATGACAGCGACACCAACATTTTTAAGGATTTCAACTTTTCTGTTGGCCTGAGTGACTGAAGCTTTCTTTGAGGTGGAGCTATCATTGCTGGAGTCAAACATTAGCATAATGTTAGCTTATAACCAGCTGTTCTTGTTGTTGTTTAGCTGGCTCTTGGTAACTGTCGAAGATGGGAGGGTAGCAATTCTGATCTGCTGACAGTAACTGGGACAAAATTGAGAATGAAAAGGCGTGTTTATGCCTATTTTAGTGTGTTAGAGCTCTGATTTCAGTTTAGTGCATGAGGCTTGAGATGAGCTGGAAAAGGACGAGGTAGAAATGTGGAAGGGGAAAGGAGTGGTGGAGGTGCCAGATCAGGAATCAGATCAGGAATCTGGAAGATTCTAATAGGATACTATATAGGTAAAGACCCTACAATAATACACAGAAAACAGATATATGTATATATATAAAAAAACCTCATCTTAAGTGCGTCATGGTTCCATATACAGTGGGGCAAAAAAGTATTTAGTCAGCCACCGATTGTGCAAGTTCCCCCACTTAAAATGATGACAGAGGTCAGTAATTTGCACCAGAGGTACACTTCAACTGTGAGAGACAGAATGTGAAAAAAAAATCCATGAATTCACATGGTAGGATTTGTAAAGAATTTATTCGTAAATTAGGGTGGAAAATAAGTATTTGGTCACCTCAAACAAGGAAAATCTCCGGCTCTCACAGACCTGTAACGTCTTCTGTAAGAAGCTTTTCTGTCCCCCACTCGTTACCTGTATGAATGGCACCTGTTTGAACTCATCATCTGTATAAAAGACACCTGTCCACAGCCTCAAACAGTCAGACTCCAAACTCCGCCATGGCCAAGACCAAAGAGCTTTCGAAGGACACCAGGAAAAGTATTGTAGACCTGCACCAGACTGGGAAGAGTGAATCTACAATAGGCAAGCAGCTTGGTGTGAAAAAATCAACTGTGGGAGCAATCATCAGAAAATGGAAGATATACAAGACCACTGATAATCTCCCTCGATCTGGGGCTCCACGCAAGATCTCATCCCGTGGGGTCAAAATGATCATGAGAACGGTGAGCAAAGATCCCAGAACCACACGGGGGGACCTGGTGAATGACCTGCAGAGAGCTGGGACCAAAGTAACAAAGGTCACCATCAGTAACACACTACAACGGCAGGGAATCAAATCCCGCAGTGCCAGACGTGTTCCGCTGCTGAAGCCAGTGCATGTCCAGGCCCGTCTGAAGTTTGCCAGAGAGCACATGGATGATACAGCAGAGGATTGGGAGAATGTCATGTGGTCAGATGAAACCAAAGTAGAACTTTTTGGTATAAACTCAACTCGTCGTGTTTGGAGGAAGAAGAATACTGAGTTGCATCCCAAGAACACCATACCTACTGTGAAGCATGGGGGTGGAAACATCATGCTATGGGGCTGTTTTTCTGCCAAGGGGACAGGACGACTGATCCGTGTTAAGGACAGAATGAATGGGGCCATGTATCGTGAGATTTTGAGCCAAAACCTCCTTCCATCAGTGAGAACTTTGAAGATGAAACGAGGCTGGGTCTTCCAACATGACAATGATCCAAAACACACCGCCCGGGCAACAAAGGAGTGGCTCCGTAAGAAGCATTTGAAAGTCCTGGAGTGGCCTAGCCAGTCTCCAGACCTCAACCCCATAGAAAATCTGTGGCAGGAGTTGAAAGTGCGTGTTGCTCGGCGACAGCCCCAAAACATCACTGCTCTCGAGAAGATCTGCATGGAGGAATGGGCCAAAATACCAGCTACTGTGTGTGCAAACCTGGTAAAGACCTATAGTAAACGTTTGACCTCTGTTATTGCCAACAAAGGTTATGTTACAAAGTATTGAGTTGTATTTTTGTTATTGACCAAATACTTATTTTCCACCCTGATTTACGAATAAACTCTTTACAAATCCTACCATGTGGATTCATGGATTTTTTTTTCACATTCTGTCTCTCACAGTTGAAGTGTACCTCTGGTGCAAATTACTGACCTCTGTCATCATTTTAGGTGGGGGAACTTGCACAATCGGTGGCTGACTAAATACTTTTTTGCCCCACTGTATGGCACTTATAGCAGAATTCAAACATAATGTGTTAAGCATAGGTTACCTTTTCGTGACACTGAAACTTCAGGTTAAACGTACCTCTCTAACTTATTAAAAGCAGTTTTTAAAAAAGAAGTCCAGATGTAGAAGCCTATGGGGGGGAAACCTCTCACTTGATTTATTTGAGGTTATGGTCTTAATGGCTAGTTTCAAGTCTTCATAAACGCAACATCATGTTCATTCTGTAAGCTATGGTTCCAGTTAGAGCCAAGGAGGAGGATAAAACAGGCTTTTAGAGCATACGAGCGTGTGGTGTCCCTCAGTTTCTCAGCCAGATCAGTTTCTCGCTTGTTGTCTCTAGTTTCAAAATACCGAGGTGGCAATCGTTAAATGGCTCAGCACCAGGGAACTTCCCTAAACGATTGATGACGTCACAGTGGCTACATGCTGCTTTTCCATGCATTTTATGGTCGCATAAAATGTTTGGGGGAAAGTGGGCTTTAACACTAGGCCTGTTGAAATCGTGACTCAGACGTTATTATTCAGTTTTGTCTCGATTGTTAATTATTCCTCTGAATCCAGCATTTGTCAGGAAGCTTCAACTTCTGTAGCCCCACGCAGAGTTAGCCTGCTATCTCTCATTAGCCTCCTGCAGTGAGAATAGACAAAGACTTGAGAAACCCATTCAGCAATTTTGAATACATTGTATCCGAAGCACCAGTCAAATCATTTTTCCTGTGGGTGTCAGACACGGAGCTATTGACAACTGTGTCGATTTCAAGAACGTCCCAAGGTGGCAATTTTCCTTTGATTAGCTGCTTCGTTAGCAATCATTCCACTGAAGCCAGTTTTAAAAAGGGGTTCACAATATATCTGACACCACTGTTGCAGTGTATCATCAACTTTTAGGAGGATAAAGAAAATTAAGACTCTTGTCAGATTTCAAAGCTAATTATGTGCCGGGCTCGGCCATACTTATAAACCATGTCACATGGCTACAGCAGTTGTCTGCATCTTGAGAGAAAAGCGTTCTTACTCTGCTCTAGTAACTGCCTAGCTTGATGAGTGTGCAGTCTATCTTCATCAAAGACAATTTCTTTTTTTAATAACAGCCAGACATGAATAAATCACCATTAGGCCTTTTTTCCCCCTCTGGAAGATAATAACCAGTTGCTGCTTCAGTTTGACTTGCCAGTGCATGATGGGCGATGAAAATGCTATTGGTTTGGTGGTCTGCATCCACACACACACACTAGCTCACATCCAGACCAATGAGAAAGAAGGCTGCTTTTATTGGTCCAACTGTACTTTAGCACTGAAATGACCGGTGTTTTATTCAGAGTGTCTGCCAGCAGGAAAAGAGGGCTGGGAGGCAGCCAAGAAAAAAGCAAAAAAAAAAAAAGCATGGCATTGTAGGGCAGGAGGTAGAATGTGGATCTAATTGAGCATGTATATGTGTTCTAACTCATACGCACGTTCAGGGTCCGGGCCAGTTCACTTTTGAATTGACCTGATTGAGCGCATAAACAGAACCAGCAGTTAATCTGCCAATGAAAGGTTATTCAGTGCTGTTTTGCAGCCTTAAATGAGAAATTTCCAAGATTAACTCCATTTGTCACCTGAGATTTACCGGTCTCTTTGCACAACCACACAGTTCTACAACACAAGTCCCATCTGTTTTTATTTTTTCCCAACGGACAATCAGGGGGGAAAACCCCCCCACTTTTCTCTTCCTTTCCCATTATTCAACCAAGTAATTTTCCCGAATACTGAATTAAAAGAAAAATATTTACAACTGAACAAACTTTTTTCCTTTTTTGCCTGCAAATCAGCAATGTAGGAGAAGCTCCAGTGCTTCAACTTCAAACAGTCAGGTGGGGGATAACCATAAAGGGAAAGGAGTGTGTTAGCATTAGAAAGCATGGCAAACCTTTGGGTTAAAAGAGCACGTATGCACATAAATACAACTGACTTGCTGGGAGAAATGGAAAGAGGGATAGGGTAAAGGAACACTTCAGAAAAGGGAGTCAAAGACAGGAGAGGAGTTGAGGAAAAAGACAGACAAGGAAAGCGAGCAGGACAAAATTCTCTTTGTAAATTCTCAACTGGGTCTGGATCTGTTTACCACCACAGACCTACAACCTTCCACAAGTTCACCCTGAGCAATCTGCTTAATCTACATTCCCCTTCAAAGTGACTTCCAGAAAACAGGCAACCCCACCTCTCAGCAGGGTGGCAGGCCCTTAAAACTAGCCTCGTTCTTTCCCCGTCCTCGGCAGCAAAGCCCTTGATTAGTGTGATGTTTTGTGTGTGTTACTCCTAACAAGTCTTGCGCTGTAATGCATAAAAGCGTGCGAGAGAGTTTGTGTGGCCAATTCCCTAGCAGTAAACAGGCTGGAGGGCAACGGGTCCTCCCTGATGAGGGATTAGACCAGGCTTTTTAATTACAGTTTCACAGTCACAGGAGTAAGAGCTCCACACAGCTCCTCACCACTGCTCTGGAAGCCTCCAGCTACAGCAGCTGACTGTAGCCACAAAGGCGTATATCTGAATCCCCCCGCAAAGATCTTGCAATACAACCCTATCTCTGAACGCCTTAAAATGTAGAAGCAAAAACTGAATTTTCAATCCCAGCATTATTCTGATGATGCTGTTTGGTCAAATCCAATACAACAATGAATTCAGGCTTTAGCAGAATAACGATACCGCCTGAAAAGGTTTCACAGCTCTGAGATCTTCAGCAAGGTAGCAAATGATTTTGTCCTGGTTTACATGTTAAACAAACACCAAATTTACTTTGATTTCAAGAAACCTAAAACAATTTCACTGATATTAAAATTCCCCAACCTTATAATTTAAAGCGTACAGTTTCAGGAAAATGTTTGTGAACACTTCACTGTGTTTCTTTATAAATATCACCTAAAA
The DNA here is from genome assembly GCF_041146795.1 of Maylandia zebra. Taxonomy (NCBI): domain Eukaryota; kingdom Metazoa; phylum Chordata; class Actinopteri; order Cichliformes; family Cichlidae; genus Maylandia; species Maylandia zebra. The sequence continues at coordinate 5,617,462 of NC_135178.1, read as the reverse complement.
CGTCATTAGATTTTCACAAAAGTCCTAAAATTAGATATAGATAAAAACTAGACTTGGACATTTATTTATTAAGGAAAATGGACTGCATTAGTCAAAACTCTTTAGAGAGAACGCATAATGAGTTGCTGTTTTTGTGCAGGACCCACAAATCTGATGTGTTTGTGCCATTATTTGCTTTCTCAGACGTTATTGTGAAGGTCCGACTTTGATTGATCCTTTTTCCAAACTCACTGATTCAAAGAGTCTGATTCTAATGTCGCCTCCATATTTACTGCTAAGGCCACAGACTGTCAAGCTTTTGCTTGCAGCTGTATATCAAAGTTATAAATTATAGACTTTCTTATAATTTATGATTCCACCAAGGAATACTGAGACACTACATAAAACAAAGACAGAGAAAAACTATGCAAAAGAGAGTATTGCTAGGGACAGATCAACCGAGGTGGAAGCAGCAAGCAGTGGCTTAAGTGAGAGGTCGCTTTTAGCTTGTGATGATGCAGAGTTGTGTTGCACGCTGCTGCTATAGCCTGTATGGGCACACAAATAATGGTGGCGTGATGGGAAAAGCTATACTGGTACAAAAGTCAACTCACCTTCACGTTAGCTGATATACCCTTACAGAAAAACAAAAGAACACAGTAAAGGACGAATCAACAAAGGAGCTTTTGAGGAGCACAAAACTGATAGAACATCAGGGGAATTTGCTCATAATAATAATAATAACAATAACAAATAAAAGAAAGAAAATGAAGAAAATAAAGCCATGAGAAGGAGATGAAACCACTTTGGGCTGTAGGATTATGGGATTTATAGTTCTTAAGAATGGAAGTCTGGGAGTGGAGATACGGTACCAAGCAGTAATCCATAAGCATAATTTGAGCAATACTGAAATGGATCAAAGGGACTTTGGGGAGTTTTGCTACTATGAGGTTATTGGGATCAATGTGCCAAAACAATGCCGCTGCTTTGAAGAGTCCTACTCGTGTGATAGTACGCAGAAAAAGTATGGCTTACCAGTGTTATGCACAGGTCATAGCTTTATTTTAAAAAACATTTTAAAGTTTCAAATTTTAACTGGATCACTCCTTTAAGTTAATATATCTGTGGGGGACAAAAATGATTTGATCCCCTGCTGAATTTATAAGTTTGGTCACTTGCAAAGAAATGAACAGAAATTTGCTCCATTTAAATGCTAGAAATGCACCAGTTCAACAGCGTATCAAATAATTTGCCCCCCTGTATAACTGACCTTTCTATTTAATCATGTCGTCACTAGTTTTTTTTTTTTTTAGGATCAGCATCAGCCACTGCCTATGCACTGTGACCATGCTGTGTGTGCAGCTTTACGTCTTACCTTGGTTTCTGTGCGCCGTGTGGTTCCATCATCAGAGGTGACCACTGAGACGTGGGAGGTGGGGGTGCCGGGGTCTTCTTCAATGGTGACCGTCTCCTCCACCACCTCCTGCGGCTCTTGCATCATGGCCAGGGATGTGGCGTTACTGGGGCTCTGCTCCTGTGCAGAGAGAAGTAAAAAAGAGAATCTGAGAAAAACTGAACTGAAATAACCGACAGATTTAAAAAAAAAAAATTAAATAAAAAAAGCTGTTAAGATAGAGTGGAGAAAAACAGAACAGCATCCAGGTAATCATCCATTAGACATACGACAAGATGAAACTTTAATTGGGCCACAGCAGCAACAAATGACATTAGAATCCAGCAGAGAGAAGCAGAGCATAAATAAGAACATTGCAAATGAAGTGTATTAAATATAATGCCACCTGCAATTTGCAATGCAACACTTGAACATCAAGTAGATGGAAAGTGTGAAGCGCATGGCGTGAATAATAATGTGTAGGAAATAACCGCTTTAAAATACACGGATATGAATAATAAGTGTTTACGATTTCCAAACACGATGCGGTATGAAAAAAAGGGCTGCAGAAAATATTCATGAAAATAACTGAAATATGAAAATGTAACTGTATTGTATGGATATAATTAAAAATAACATACTGCCGTTTTCACAACGACAGTGACTCAGTGTGTCAAACGTATTCAGTCTGTCCCTGCTTGTGTATAGGTCATGGAAATGTACATACACTGTCAAAGATTTAAAAAAGCAGTTTAAAAACACAAATGCACAACTGGTTCACTCAAAAAAGGACGTAGCTGAATTTGAAATGTTCACGTTATTGTCACTGTAACAGCAGCAGATTTAGGATAGGGAACATCAGACATGCACTGATTCAGTAATTGAATTGGATAGTGGTTGGACAGTGACTCAGAAAGCTAGACTGGACATCGATGACAATAGGCCAATCGATTGGATTCGGTCTTGCTCTGTGTTTACTATACCACGTGTCAGCAGCAGCGCAGTGATTGTTAGAACAAAACCTAACATAGCACGGAGGAAGATAACAACAACTTGTCAGCAGATTGGAGGTATTCCACACGTCTTGCTTGTGGCAGGTAAGTTTGTGACTTAAACTGTGGCCAGGTGTCTTCATTTGACTGAAAAACTGTTGACAACTCTTTCCCTCTCTCCCAACTCTCTCTGTCACAGTGCTCTGCAAAAGCCTTGAGCCATTCCTTGGTTCTTTATATTTTGCTAGGAAAATGGATGAAACAATTTCTTCAAATGTGGAAAACTTAAATTGAAATACAGTAAAAAAGAAAAAGAAAAAGCAGAGTTAATACAGTTCTAACAGGTTTAAAATCAATATTTGGAGTGACCAGCTTTGCTCTTCAACACAGATTGAACTCTTTTAGACACGCTTTCTTATCATTTCTTTAAGTAGTCTTCAGGAATATTTCTCTAGGCTTCTTGTTTCTACCTTGAGCTCTGATCCCGGTCAAGATAATCTCACACTGCTTCATCAATGCTGAGGTCTGGGCTCTGAGGAGGCCAATGACGATTTAAAATCTGATGGTACTTTTCTACATTCATATTTCCATCACTTCTGACAGGATCCCCACAGCCACTCACAGAACTACAGCATGAAACCACGACAGAGCCTCTACCATGTTTTATTAATGGCTAAAGACACCACTGTTAAACCTCTCTCCTGATCTCCCCAATTCATAGTGACATTGATTTGAATCAGAAATTTCAAATTTGGATTTAACACTACAAAATACCTGATGCCACTAATTTTCAGTCTAGTTATTATATAATTTGATGTACCTCGGTCTTTACTTCCTGTTTCCCTTTAACTGAGTTTCAGATGAGGCTTCAGTGAACAGTAGATGGATCAGATGAAAAGGAGCTTTGCAAGGCATCATTACATCATTCATTGACAATAAAAGGGTTTAACAACAAGCAAATACATATCTACTTCAGGTTTTCTGTCAAAATACCTTATTCCACATATTAACTACAATATAGCTTTCCCATTACCTCCTGTATTTACTGAACTGATCCATTCTACACTCAGAAAAAGTGAATTCTCCATTTTATATATTTCCTGTACTTTTTCTTTCCATTCTGTCTTTACTGGGAGTTCTTTCATTAGCCATTTCCTGGTAACTGCTTTCTTACCAGCTCCCTGGGTAATTACTTCTACAATTTCACTCCAATATGGTTGAATAGCTGGGCAACCCCAGAAGATGTGAAAGTGATCAGCTACCAGTTCTCCACACTGTCTCCAACAACGACCTTCTGCTTTCATTTTAGTTTCTGAGTAGTAAGAAAAATCGAATCATATTTTTCCAATGCAAATTCCCTCCCGTGACCTGAACTAGATCTATTCAGTTGTGTAATCTTAGATTTGTACGTATCAGTTATTAGGATGATTAGGCCAGTATTACTTTCATCCCTAGGTTCCATGTTACTGTTAAAATAGGATCTAACCCCCAATATCGGAAGTAGTCTTGCCTTTCCAATCATGTTTGCCCTTAAGTCTTTCAAAATTGTGCATTTCCCCTGCATCTGATGTCCAAACACCTCTGGCTGACCATCGTTTAAAGCGATTATCTTGCTGGGCTGGAGCAAATTCTTTATCATATGCTACCCACCGTAGCTGTTTCATCGGATTTCCTAATTTTAGTTATTCATATAACCAAACCAGATATTTAGGGGTGTTCTTGTCCCACAGTTTTCTTTCAGTTCTAAATGTGATTTTCTGTCTCCGATTATTGTTTGAAATGGTAAATCTATTTGAGTCATGTCCACCTTACTATTTTGCTTTGTAGGAAGGGTTGCACCAGTAGATTAAATATCTCAATTCTGCAGCTTTAAAATGACTTTGCAGGAAGCTGTAGTGTTGTGCATCTCACTCTGGGCTTCCATATGAATCCTGAGAGCATTCTGCTCCACATATTAAATAGTTTCATTGGTGTTTCAACCAGGACTGACCGAGTTGTTTATGTCAACTCTACTACCACTTGACTTGCATAACAAATTCCATCTATGTATACCTTCCTTATAATCAGTAAATCATTTATATCATAGATCTCAGATAATGTTTTGGGAACCTTATAACCCTTCTTCACTGTACATGTCTTCAGATTCATTCTTTTAGTTGTATTAGTAGAGTCAAGAGAGGGCTGCAGCAGTCTCTGCCATACATAAGGGTACCTCTGGTCTCTTCAGTAATCATGTTAAATATTTTCTTAATTAGCATTTGGTCATTACCTAGTGGTCTGTAAACATGGCTTATGGTCAATGAGTCCAGTTACTAGGATATAAAGCCCCTCTTTGTCTAATTAGTTGAAAGGTTTTTTTTATTAGAGATTAATATTGCGACACCTCTTGCATGTCCTGGTTTGTATGATGAGTAATATGTATGTCTAAAAACCAGTTGTTTAACTGTTTAATGTTCCATATTATTTATACGCATCCCTTACCAGAATATTATGACTTCATTTTCCATTTTCATCTTGGTTGCAATTCTTTTCCTTTTGATTGGGCTTTGCAGGGCTTTAACATTTAATTTTACTATATTATATTCCTGGAATTATGTCATATTCCCCTAAGCAAACATGTATAGTATAAACTCCAAAAGTGAAGTTCTGAACAGGGAAGGGAATCCTCCAAATGAAGGGCCCCTCCTGGGAGCACAGAGATCCTCTCTGGTTCTGCGTGTGTGCTTCCCTACTCTCAAGTTGCGCCATATTATACTTAGATTAAACCACATTTATTATCAAAATGTCTTCCCAAGTGTGACCTAGTGATTTGGAGAGCGGCATTTCTGATTCTAAATTGTCCTGATAAACAGTTACTTGTGTCTCTACTCCGTAACTTTTCCATAAGTTGTTTACTCACGAATGGCCCTTAATTTTTGGCCTTTAATCCTCCTTTGTTGTTCCTCTGTTATATGTAATGGGGCTGTCAACATAGACCCGAAACCTTGCTGGGGCTCGTGTCTTGCACAGTTTACGCAGCGGAGCATATTCCCTTCTTTTTTGGATAACTTTGGGTAGCCATGGTCAAAAGAAAAATCTTGCAGCAGTCTTGTATCCCCAGGTCGATGTCTGAGAGCAAAAGTTTGGTCTTAATAAAGTTCTTCAAGGACTCAGTTGGGTTTCCACGTTATTGTCCTAACATAAGTTGTTTCTTCAGGACTGCGTCCCAAAGTCAGTTAACAGCGAACACCATTGTGGCATGTGCGTTATCTTTACTTCTTTCTCCATTTCTTTCCTTTTCTGTGGTCTTTACTATCTTTGCTCTTTATTTTCCCATAGGTCTTTAAATAAACGTGATGTTCTAGACAGGAAAAAAGGGGAAACGATAGACCTTTGCTGAGAGTTCACATAATATGCTGCTGTTCATTTTGCTGCCACTTCCCTTTAGTCCTGTACACCATGCTGAGAAATAACAGCTCTTTGGGAATCACCTTGTTGGTACAAAAATATAATTTTATTCCTGTCTAACTGTGTTATCTTTGGCATTTTCGTAGATTCAACTATGATCAAATGATCTGTTTTTGCAACAGGCTGCTAGTAACAAAGTGCTTAAAGACACAATTTGGTGTTCTTTGCCAAGTTGTCTATTATGCGTAGACACAATACTGAGTCATCGCTTGAGTTAGGCAGAATGATGATGCTTGAATGATTCACTGATCAGTGTTAATTGGCTTGACAAACAAACAAATCCTCTGAAAACGGTCAGGAACAAGAACAAGACTGAAAATTAGTGAAAAAAGCAGCCAAAGGAAAACGTTAAAAACCTTCAGAAAGCCTGAGGAAATATTGGTCAAGACCACTCTGAAAACTTTAATAAAAGTCTGGCTCCATGGAGCAGAATATAAAAAAAGACAGGCAGCTCAAAAACCATATGCTTATGATACCATGCACCAGCTATAGTGCACTGGTTGTAAGAACAAGAGTTAACAAAGCGTGGAGGTTTAATAACTTAGCATTGATATTAGGATAACAACACTGCAATGCAGGATAGGCAACAAGCTCCTCACCTCTTGATACTTAAAGTTAAAGCTTCTTTCAAGGCAAGAAAAATCAGAAGGACCATTTTTATTCATATTTCATTGAAAGGCCGTGGATTTCAAAAAGAAAAAAAAACATGTCTATAGGCTACAGGTGACAGTGAATATGGGGTTCCGCATAACCCACCTGACCTTGTTCAAAGAAACAAGGTCAGGTGCTGCATTTCCTGCTGATGGAAAATGATACAATGTCAACGGTCGGAGGTGCAACGCCCTGTCATGGCCCGCTGCTGCGCTGGAGTGTGACAAAATTACAGCTCTCAGGGTGGAGAGGGAAAGGGAGGCATTTGAAGCAATCACTGATAACCAAAACAGCACGGAGCCAAGAGAGGGAGAGGAAATCGAAAGTAATAGAGAGGGCAGAGAGGGAAAGGCTTGCAGTTGGACGGTGTAGTGGGAGAAAGAGTGTTTCTTATGTCGGAGGAAAAAGGAAGTCTGCTTGTACTGGTCATAAGGACTTTGTTCAGGGTGTTAGAAATGCCACAATAATGTGTGCACTTCCTGTTCTCTTTGACCCTGATGAAATGTATTTACAAATTCTGTAAAAAATAAATAAATAAATACATTAAAAAAAATGCAAATATTTCCATTCAGAAAATATTTCTCACTTTTTTTGAACCCCTCAGTCTTTCTCTTAAAGACAAATTTAAATAATCTCCAACAGTGACATCCTTCCAAGTTCTTGTAATCTATTTGCAAATTCATTCACATGCTGTAATGATGACTATTTCTGTCTGCCCAATTACACAAAGCTCACAGGAGTAATGAAGCGAAGGCCAACAGGCGAGCAAGAGGAAAAGTTTTTGTGTTATTCCCTGTTGTCTTTTGTTGAAAGACTAAGTGACACTTTGTGGAGGAATACAGCTTGTTTTCTTCACATCTTTGAAGACACTAATAAGCAAACACTCCATTGATTGGACAAGTTCTCTCAGGCTTCAAAGCCCCACACGCCCTTCATCGATCTGCTCCTCCCTCTTGCTGATCAGTCAAAAAGTTTGCACTTTTTACGTCTAGGATCCTCTCCCCTAATTCTGCAACCCTCCAGCCTCCAGGTCCCTGATGGGAAAAAAGACCTGGGCTCTCAGTCTCGGTACGCATCACCTCCTTCAGCAGCTCACTAAAAATAAAAACTGCTTCCTTCATTTACCTGCCCCACTCTATTCAGTAACTTAGAGTCAATTAGCACTCTGAACTGAGCCGAGTTAGATCATTACACTTGGAAAATGGTTCCCAAGCCCCATTATTGGGGTTAATGACTGGGAAGGCTATCAGCTGCATAGAAAGAGACACATTTATTTACACAAAATCATTGTGAGCTGAAGAAAAGACATTTTTTTAAACAACTGACCTCAGGCTATAAAGTTCAGCTTTGCTGGGAACAGTGTTCTAATGGCATTCTGAAAAAGGTCAGTACTGATTAGTTGCATCCTTGTTCTGTTTAATTATATATGCAAATTACCCTCCTGACTCAGTGCCCAGCGCTAAAAACAGAATGGAAAATAAGTTATTTGAAGACTCTCCAAGTGTGTACACAACTCATTTAAAATATGCAATGTCTTCCAGTAGTAATAAAATAAAGCTTTGTTTGCAGAACTGCATCATTTGCTGAAGATTCAAGGTCCAGTGGAACGTGCACAGCCTTTTGTGGATCCTGTGCCAGTCACTGGCTTCCACTTCTGATAAAAGATATCTGTCCTTAGGGATCCTTAGGGGCTCGCTGACAAACTGGCTTCTTGATCCAAGCTTAATGCAAGGTTGCTCGCTCACTTCTCCCGCACTCAGCATGCAATAAATTAAAACGTGGCGTCGAACTCGACATTACTGCCCCTAAATAAATTATTAAAAGCTGTCTGGCCACAGTCAGGCTTTCTGAGGGCCCCGGGGAAAGGTGAGGCTGATTCCAAGTCAAGGAGCCTCAGGAAAGCATACCCTTCAGTAGGGGTGGGCGATAGAAACGATATACGATAGAAACGATATAAATTCGGCCAACGATAGAGATTTTGACTATACCGCTCTATCGCGATAGCGCATGTTGATGATGTCATCAAGCTGCACCTGTTTTGGTCGAAAGCATCGCAGCGGCTACAACCATTATCATCTGCAAATTATGCCGGGCGACAGTCATAGCAAAGAGATGAAGCAGTTTTGAAATATGGGGAAAGCCAAAAACTGCGCTTCCTCCACTTCCGTAACATTGATTCATTAATGTTGAATTCTCTCGCAGCTGTTCCAGTCCCATGTTGTTGCAGTATATTAATAACTAACCTCGTATTGTGGATGAATAATCTCAGTTGTTCTCCTGACTGAAGTTTGCCCCGTGTATAGCATCCTGCTATGCGACTGCATTTGTCCCTGACCACCAGAATCCCTCACGTTAACTTTTATCGAGTGGAAAAAAAGTTGGCGTTCATCCTCCAGCTTCACTGTGCTAATGTTATGCTAACATAGCTGTGTCGCTAGCATTCATGTAGCACAACATTATATACCAGGTAGTCCAACTTCAGTAACCCTGCAAACGTCACTGCTGTTTAGTTTCCTGTCTTCATTATGTTGGAAGTGATAGCAGAGCTGTACGTTTTAATTAGTTACAAAAATCTCTCAGTCAGAACATGGTATGTCATGTTTAGGTGTAAACTAGCGAGCTAACTTCCTGTTAACTTCTAACTCAGTTAAATGTAATAACTTCTGTTTTCATGGATGCATGGATGTTAAACTTAATTGTTACACCTGGTAAAGCAGCAACGCTGATAATTTTATTAAAGATGAAAGAATTTAGACCGTTTTTAAATCTTAGTGTTCGTTTGACTTTGGGACCTGGGACCAGAATTCATACATAAGGCACACTCTAGGCCTGGAGCCTGGGGCTCGCTCGGGCCACTTCGGAGGTGGGGTGCCCCCGGCCTCTCGGCCTGGGGCTCGGTCACTCAGGCACAGCTGGCTGCCGGCGGAGCCCACGGGCGCGTCACTGCAACTCCCCCTGGCTTCTGCTCTGCGGCTGCTGAGTGAGCCCTCATCTGGGACTCTCCTCAGCTCTTTCTGGGACAGTGGCGCGGCTGCCCCTCTGTTGGTCTTCCTTGGTCTCTTGTGTTCTGGGGGCCTCTGGATGTCTGGAGTTTTGATCTCCTCCATACCTGCTTCATGCCCTGGAGGACGGGGCTGTGGCCCCCCCACACCCTCTAGCAGATCATTACATGAAGGAACCTTTTAAAAAAAAAAAAAACAAGCGCGCCCATGCTCACAGGTGTACACACGGGTGATCACACCCACAAACTACACCCTTTTTGGCTCCTACCTCAAAGCACACTGTGTTCTGTTGATCTTATGTGCTGCACAATAATGTTTAACATTTAGTATTTACTGTCATATTCCCATATATCATTGTGATGTTGTTTATTCTATTACTCTTGTTCTCTTCTGCTTGTTTTCTTTTTTCTTTCTCAGCAGGTGATCCAGGTGATCGATATATGCATCTTTTTATTTCTTTTTCTTTTTTTTCCTGCTCATTCTGTTGGTTTTTGTTTTTTGCCCTTCTCCCCCGTCCCTCTTCTCAGCTGTTTCTCTTTCCCTCTTTCTTTCTCCCCTTCTTTCCCCCAGTCAAGTCGGTCCCGTATTCAGTAAGTGAAAATAAAATGAACAATAAAGGTGAATCAAATGGACCATTACGGCAAGGCTGGGATGGTCAATTTGGTAAAGTAAATCCGTTGGGCATCTTTCTTTGCCTTTAGACAACAATTCTGATGGCAAAAGAGCCAAACGGGACAGGCAAAAAACAAAAAACCAAAAAACCCCCCAAAAAAACCTTCTGTTTTCATGGATGCATGGATGTTAAACTTAATTGTTACACCTGGTAAAGCAGCAATGCTGATGATTTTATTAAAGATGAAAGAATTTAGACTGTTTTTAACTCTTAGTGTTCGTTTGACTTTGGGACCTGGGACCAGAATTCATACATAAGGCACACTCTAGATTTTTGAGAAAATTAAAGGATTTTAAGTGCGCCTTATAGTGTGGAAAATACGTTATACAGAAGAAAAGAATATATCGCGATATATATCGTTAACGCACATGTTTCAAATTATATCGCGATATGGATTTCAGGCCATATCGCCCAGCCCTACCCTTCAGCCAAGGAAGGGTGAAGTAGAGCACAGTTAAGCTAATGGTTGACTGGCGAGAGGGGAATGATAAAGTGTCAGAGGGTTATGAGGAAAAACGTGATAAGGAAGGAGGAAGACGTTTGAGGTTGTGTACTGGGTGGGTAGAACGTCCGACGTTAAACAGGAGAGCTACTAAATCGAACGATCCCAAAATGCAGCATGAGAAGTAACAAAGGAAGACGACACTTTAAGCTTCAATAAAAGTCCCTGGAGCAGGGTATCATTATGAAAACGTTCCCACTAGTACAACTATGCTGGTGTGTATGTGTGTGTCAGCAAGAGTCAAACCTGAAAAATAAAGATAAAGAAATTAAGAGTGCCTCATAGAGAAAACAAAACACACCCTTTCATAAACCCAGCAAAGCCTGTCTGTTAAGGACTGGATTTAGCCAGAGAAGTACAGCACGCCCTGGAGTTCCTGTGCCCAAGAAAAGAAGGCAAAAAAATAAAGGTGTTTTGTCTTCTTGCCTAAAATATAGCCTTGCCAAAAGCTCGAACCTCCTCTGATGAGGAGAAAAGAGCTTGCAGGAGATTTGCTAGTTAAGTCACTTCTGTTCAGCCGATGGTAGCAGAGAAGCTGAAGCATCAAACGGACAGGGATTCGGCGCACAAGAGGGCCCAAGGATTTGTACAACCTGCACTTTACTCAGTCCAGCGTGGCTGAGGACTTGGTGAATAATGAAACCTCATCTTTCCAAGCAGTACAGAGACCAAAAAGACTATAACACCGGCTAACTCCATCAGAAGTGCTTAGAGTGTGCTTCTACTGTAATGTACATTTTAGATTATCTTTAGCTAAATAAAAATGTTTGACATTTTTTACACATTAAACCTTTATGTAGATCGGGCAGAGAACAAACCTTAAGGTCTCCATATCTCGACAATGTCCACAAAAAATCAATGCTCCAAAAAAGTAAAATAAAATAACCAAGAGCCCTTGAGCAGCCTCTGAAGAATATTTCTTTACAATAGATTACACAGGGACACACAACACCTAAAAAGCAACTAATCTAAACCATAATGGATTGCTGTGCTAAAAAAGGAAAGAAAAGGAGAAGTAGGAATGCTAAGGCGGGAGATTAAGCGATACAACGGTGTCAATTAGCAGCAGCCTGCTATCTGCCATCAATCCGCACCCATTCATCATCTGTGTTCAATAAGCTGCTCAGTGCTGTCTAAGGACGGAGAGATAGAGTAAAATGAGGGAGTGAACCAAGATAGGAGGCTCTCCTTCAATCAGGACAGAATCACAACAAGGAAACTTCACCTGGATTTAGTCTTTTCTGAAGACGTTGCTCAAGGTGTGCAGTGAAAGTTGTGCATTCAGTTTATTGATGTCATATTGATGATACTCAGCCATCACTTTACTTCACACACTGTTTCCCCCCCTTTGACCACGCTGCAAGGACAGCAACTACGCGTGTCCTCCAAACAGACTAGGAAACACTACAAGAACAAGTACTCGTCCTTTGTGTACACAGCTGCCAGCATGTGCATCCTAAAGCAAGCATAATCCAGCACAATGCTAGCTCTAGTCTGTGATGCCTGAGAGCTGATGAGATTCCTGCTGCTGCTGCCACCTCTGCTGTACACTCCCAGCACTTCCCAGCCCCGCCACGAGCTCCACCTCCACCCCATCATACACTTGTAGATCTAAGCTTCCCTTGATCTGCCCTCCTTATCTCCAATTTCCCAAACTTTGCTTTGAGTTGAGCTTGGTGCTTTCTTGTGAGAACTGCAGAGGTCTGAACCTTGACGTTGCAAATCAACACAGTTCATATTAACATATTCATCTTACATGAAAGAGTCCAAAGCTGCAACTTAACTATTTACATCGGGAACTATTTGATCAAAGAATGATTACAGATCTACAGAAGTGTCTGCAATTTGCTTCAATTCTGCTGGTTTGAAATACACCGGTAAAAAAACAAAAATACTGTAGTGATCAGGGTTGCTATCTGGATTGCAAACATCAGATTTCAAGTGTTAAATATATTTAAGTGTTACCAGTTAAATATAATTAGCTTGTAAAATGAATCTAATGTCAAAAGAGACAATTACTGCAAGGTATATATGAGGTATACACACTTCCCACTCACTCCCCCACTAAAGCAGAAATTAGATGTGCATGTCTTAATTTAAACACTGTGGGAGGGAGGCTGTGGATCTTTCCCTCTAAGACAACAAAACCTGTCAGGTCGCCACCTGGCCATGCATGCGGGTGTGATCAGAGTCACCTTCCTGATGCACAAACACACACACACAAGTGCAAGACATGCACAGTTTTAGCCTGACCCCTGCAGAGTGACTAACAGGATTTCATTCCAGAGACACGCCAGCAATCATTACATGGCTCTTACACAATTAATCCTTTACCAAAGATCGCCTGTTTAACCTTGGGTCTGCCAATTTCCCATCAACCCCTTCTGTTTCCACCACCTGCCCTCACTGCAGTTGTTCAAGTCAAAACACTCAAATGGTAAAAGTTCAAACGAGAGGGAGGGAGGAAGAAGGAGCATGAGAGACGCGAGTGCGCTGGGGTGAAAAAGCAAATGTGGTTGTGTGATCCAAACATCCAACCAAAAGAAGGCTTGTTTGTGGGATGAAGCGGAGGCAGAAGGGAAGTCAAGTAAAGGAAGGGGAACTGGACAAGCTGACAATGTGTGGTAAAGGCCCAAAACAGCATGATAAAAAGTGTAAAAAAAAAAAAAAAAAAACCCCAAAACAACAACAGAATAAAAGGGGCATTCAGTCACATCCAAGGACGGCTCAGCCAAGCCTCATCTCAGTTACAGCCAGGGCACAGGTCCAAGCTCTCTGGAATAACTGAGAAGTCTATCTGACCTGGCGCTGCAAGGATCCGTGTGTGCATTTGTGAAAGATGTAAAACTGCTTTGATGGCAGCAAATTCATCAGTGGTCTAAAATGTGGCAAAGATGTAAGCTTGGGGGTCCCTTGCTGTTTTGTCCCTTAAAAGAAAGAGCTTAGATATCATGTTTATGAAGTGATTTCACAACCTCTAAGATGAGAAGGGGAAAAAAACACTAACAAGGCAATTTCAGTTTAGCTTATGTGTTTGCTTCCATCCCAAGTGACAAAATGAAATATATCACAGGTCTATTTCAGCTGAATGTCTAAAACAGCTGTTACATGAAGTGCTCCAAATGCAAAACACTTTATGGTTATGATGGTTTTAAAAGCACCTTAGCACAAAGAAAATGCCAAAATGCAGCTACTAGCAAACTAGCACTCATGGTGTTTGTGGCATAACATTTATACCTAAAGTTACATCACAATATGATTACATATCACCATACCTATCGTGATATCGGCCAGTTGCGGTTATCATGATCATGCTGTAGTAGGCATTCAGGAACTGACCCCCAGATTTGTATTTTGTTTCCTTTTTTTATTTTATTTTGTCAACTTCAATGGCAAGCGTCTCATTTTATCCCCCCTCCCTTCCTCTGTACTCCCAGAATCAAACCTTCCTCCACCGCGGATCTACCGGAATTACGCAAATAGCCTGTGTGGATTCAAAACCTTGGCGCCGCAAGGTGACTAACTAAAGAGAGAGCATCAAACTCCTAATGATGCAGCTGGGAATGATGGGCCCTTAATCTCTCCTCCTCTGGTGACTGATCCTGAGCCAAATCTGGGCTTCTCTTCCTCTCTCATCTCTTTCACGCTTGGTCTCCTGGTTTCAGACGCTTCCATTATTTCCCACCCCAGACCTGCTTTTCTCCCTCTTCCCAGAAGTCCCCCCCCTACTTCCCCCTCCTGCACCACCCTCCGCCGATGTGCCCTTTTGTTCCTTCGTACCAGCGCCTAGAAACGGGACAAACCTTATCCAAGCCGCTTGACAGACTCGAGGCTCGATTGCTTCCCGACAGGGCATAGCGACCATATTTTCCCACTCGGAACTGGATATTAAGTGACAGATGGAAACCCCAGTTCAACCCCTGGCAACATTTGACACCAGCTTAATCTCTGGAAAGGCAGATATTCCCATCCAAATTGGCCAGGAGATGTTTGGAAAACTCGGATAATTTCTTACATATGCCATCAATTACATGCCGTAACACACAAACACACTTGCGCACACACGGAATCACATACCACATGTGTTTTCCTCGTCATTCATAGCCTGGAGTCAGATTAGGAATCCAACATCCAGAAAGTCAATCTCAACATGGAATTCATGGCAGGCCTCAGCAAATCGAAAATAAATAAATTGTGCAGATTTTAGGTCAGTAGCCAAGGAGACAAGGGGAAGGAGGATAATAAACAAAAAGGAAAAGGAGGAGAAACCACTTGGAGCCTATAGGACAAACCAAAACGATGAGCTTCGGAGAGGGTTCGGCAATCATAGCTGTGGTTTGATTATTTGGACAGCGGGTGTGATCTTGAGAGACGGGGCAGAGAGGAGGAACCGAGCGCTGCAGAAGCAGATTAGAGGTAGTCTGCCGCATTCGGCGGGTGGTGGGCGGGGTGTGGGGCAGGGGTGGGTTTGCTGTGATGGTGTAACTCTGGAATCCCAGAGGGGGGCTTGTTTGCAGCGCCCCTCCCCTCAGCCTCTGGATCACTGTCAGCATGAGTCTGTCACAGAGGGCTGGCGACTAGAATGGGGGGGTGATGCAGTGCGCGGCGGAGGCTCCGAGACGAGCGCTGCCAGAAGCTCAGTTCATGTGAGGTCTACTGGAGATTTAGGGAGCTGGACAGGGGACATATGCTCCACATCCGGTCAGGCTACCAGTGCAAAGCGTACTAACAACCCCCCCGCCCCCGGACAACTTTTCTCTAAAAACTGTCTTCATGTGCAACCGCAGGTTTTCCAAACCAACACAAATCCCCCTCCCCATGCCCCCCTTTTTTCCTCCATCGCTGACTTTCTCTTGGTTTCTCTTGTGCAGAAACAACTCTGCCCAGGGCTGTTGCAATGGAAGACTACAGGCTTAGCAGGATTCTCTAACTGTTTTAGGAAAAATACTCAGTGTCTGGTGGGACTTTAGTTGTGGGGTGTGGAAAGTGGATTAGAAAATAGACCCTTCAAACCTGTTTGGCAAACTTGTGCTTCATCTTCAAACTGTATAAATATCTGCACTGGCCCTAGAGAAGTAACACAAGATTTAAACTCTTCTGCTCTCACTCCTATGCCTTCTCTAGTTGTGGCACTTTGAAGCAAATGAAACTACTCCTCATCTTGGCAGGAAAACCCCATCACTTTCTGAAGGAGCCCCGTACCCCAAAGGCACCTCTCACTGGAACCTCTCTCCAAAAAAGCCTTTGTCGTACGCATAGATAACACCTCGCGGAGCTAACACAGTCTATCACAATAACTGCGACTGCTTTTCAAATATGCACTCGGTCAAATGTGATTAAGTCCCCTCTGGGGATGTTTTTATGGCCTTGCGCCAACCTACGGGTAAAAAGAATTGGGCTTATTTTGTGGGCAACGGCGTCAGAGAGCTAGAGGACAAGCCGCAAGAACAGGCTGATGGAGAAATCCCCGCCAATTTACTGCTAACCTTCAACGGGTCAAGTGATAAGGTGAAGCAAAATGTATGTGTTTGTTACAAAGGAGCCATTGTGCTGCTGGATAAATCTGTCAGGAGACTTGAGCTAGTCTAGTAACTTTACTATTTTTTCTCACAGTCAACACAAATACTGTGTGTTGTGTTGTCTATTGTAGTCACACATGTGTGCATAAGGGCTGGATGATCTGGCATCTGATGTTTATTGTGTGTGACCTGGTTGTAATAACCTATTCTGAATGCTTGCAACTGCATTTTAGAGTCATTTTTGGCTGAGCTGAAGCCTCTCCTCTTTCTGGCGCACACGTGCACACAGCAGATAAAAAGATATAACATTTGTATGATTTTAAAGGCACATAAAACTTACCAAGTTACTGTTGTTGTTTTTTTGGGGTTTTTTTAAACCCGCAGTAAATGTGGGAACATTTTTTTGCTTTTGATGACTTAATTCAAGTGTCAGTCTACATCAAGCTAACAGCTATTATTATAATGTTAATGTTAGCGGGAAGAACTTCCCTCTGGCAAAATAAAGATGGAGAGCTGAACGTTGGGTCCACACAAACAGAGTCACCTCGGAGTCAGAAGAGGTTTGAGAGCCAGAGCTCACGGTTAAACACAAGCCCACATCAGAAATGTGCGGGTCAACCAGAGTACACAGACAAGATGCCCTCCCTATCACTCCAAAGCAAAGACAGAACTTCCTCTCATCCCACAGTGTGGGATGTGGAAAAACTCTGAGTTGGAGTTTACGCGAAGAGCATTTTTCATGACAAGGGTGATAACAGCGGTAAACACAAGTGAGACAAACGGGGGAGGGGGAACAGAATCTGTATTGGTTTGCTATTGATGACAGCGTGTTGCCGTTAGGGTGTTGAATCAGAAATTAATGGCAATAAAAGAGCAATAGCTCATTTACAAGCGAGTGGATACAAGACTACCTGATTTCCTGAGACTATTGACTATGGGTGAAAAATGCAGAGAGAAAATAGAGCAGGCGCCTGCTTTGTGAGCATGTGAGTATATACGTGAACGTGTGTGTGTGTGTGTGTGTGTGTGTGTGTGTGTGTGTGTGAGGCTGAGAGAGTAAAAGACTCTTTTAAGCTCACTTTCAAAGCTGCGAGCAGATCATGAATATTTAAAATGAGAGCAGAGAGGATATCTGAAATACAGTTTTGGTAGCGAGCCTTTTTTTTGCATGCTAAATTAGCAGAGAGTAAATTTTCAACAAGAGGCCACGGTACAAATATAAATAGTGTCTTTGAAGATGTGGCTATTCACTAAGAAGTGTGGTTTTTATCGCAAACATTTGTTGGATGAATTCAAAATTTGGGGAAAACTTGCGTTTTCAGTGGCAAGGAAAGCGCCCTGGAGAATGTATATATTATGAATGCAGATTAAAGCCTCTTGGCTGGATCTGAATGGGAGAGGTGTTTGATGCACTGCTGCGAAGGAAGCAGGGAGTGGGCAGAGCTGAAGTTTTGTTTTGTTTTTTTAAGAGGTGTGGTCCCTCTTCAGAGGCTGCATATGTAGCTGCTTGCGTTCAGACACAGGTCACTTTTATGTTAACGTCCCCCCCGCGACTTCATTCAAACAACCCCACACTAGGGCATATCTTCCTTCCGCTGAAGTGTTAGCACTCCTCCAATTTTATTTCTGTATCATGTACTATTCATGCTGTGTTGTCTTGCTCTGCAGGTGGCAGGGAGGAAGAGGAGGATGCAGATGAAATATGGATTATCTCCTCTCAGTGTCTAGCTAAGCCCCACTCTGCTGGCACCACAGCTTTTTCAATGTAGCTCCCCTCCCACTCAGCCAGCCAGCTGCAGGTCTAGCATCTGGCTACTAACCCCCCGCTTGCCTTTAATCAACCGAAAAGTCACACAAACGTCTCTATCCATCTCCCACCCGTGATGAAACGCCCCCCTCTTCTCTGTATTGGCTGCTGTTTGGCGCTTTCTGTGAAAAGGAAATGCTGACTTCTGAAGATTTAGGTATCCAGTAAACAGGATCTTGACCTAAAATAGCTGGTAGCTAGAAGAGGAGTGATGACAGCCTACAGGCTGCACATGCTGTGACACGGAAGGTCAGGGCAGTTTGCATGACAGATATCATCAAAACCCTGCTGAAGACACGACTCCCTAAAGGAAGGAAGTTTCAGCCCAACACTTCAAACTCCTCGGAGGCATCAGGCTGAGCTGCGCATAATCCTGAACCACACAACTATACAGAGACACTCACGTAGCCGCTGTATATGGTGAGAATGACAAAACATGTTTTTGTTCTTTCAGGAGAATACCACAGTTTGATGGCCGACAGGTTAATAAGATTTAATAATTATTGTTAATAAGACAATAAGTCTGCATAACCCATAGACTATAACTGTGCTGTCACCCATTGGATACTTGGGCTTCGCAATTCGACCTTTTATTGTGTTGGCCCTGTCACACATATTTTTTGGAACTATAAGTAACCATATCTGGACCAGTGGTGACTTTTCTCATTGTGAGTCTTCATATCATCCAAATGGATGAAATCACGTCTAGAGACCAAACTGTCACCATGAAGTTGGGAATCTTAACATGGCAGTCTATGGGTCACTTTTGGCCACTAGAACTGCTGCTTGAGGCACTTCCCTTAATCTATTTTTTTTGTTTTCCAGACTGTTTGATGAACAAAAGTACCATTACCTAGTCAAGAAAGCTGTTTTTTTTTTTTAAATCTATTTATTCCATCATTGTAAGAGGTGAAGAGGAGCTGGGGTTTGGTTGATTGCACTTAATGAGATGGGACTTGACTGTGAGAAGTCAAAGAAATCATATTTACTTCAATGTTTCGCTTACTGACCTCCTCAGCATTCATTTGTTAAAAACATTCAGAGAGGACTTGAACTCTCAAGTCATTTTTATTACTTTATTTTGGGGGTTGGCTATGAAAGAAAATTAAGAAATTACCTGCACCTGGAATTACCACTTAAGCAAACACGTTTAACTGACATACAGCTAAATAGAAGTAGGAACCTGTGTTAGAGCTCACTGATACAAATGAGGAGTTTTTGTGTTGCAATCATTCAAGATTTTCTGTTCTGGCCAACCTACAGAAGTGTCATGACCACTATAATAAGAGAAACACACGATTATATAACTCACACTTACACAAACTCCTTTGTGGCTGATTTTGAGTGGGTACTCATTTAATCATATCCCTGGGAACCCCCAGGAACCTCCTCAAAACCCCCCTGGGGATGTCCAGGTTTCACTTTTCTTCAGATCTACACCACAGCTATATTAACCCAGGGGAACGTAGGTAATCTAAAAGCAATTACGCAGCCATAAGAACAACAGCCATCGTCGGACACTTCAGTGAATGGTGCTTCAGGCTAGTCCGTGACCTGAAGAAGAGACTGCAACAACAAGCTTAGATCCCCTGTGCCTTCCTGTCTACCACTCTGATTATCAGGAACACTGAGAGATTTGTGTGTTTGTCAGACAGAGGATGTCCGGTGCACGCCAGCCATCTGATTAACACAATTCTCATGCCGTGCCACTATTCCAAATCAGTTTATCCTAATCACCCTCTCATAATTGCCCAAAATATTGGTACTTTTCTGGTCAGGATACAGGATACAGTTGTTACTCGCTCTGATGACTCCATCTAAACTAAAAAAGCCACTGTTCATCAAAGCCAAACACCAAATGTTAGTGTTCAAACAAATAAAAATATTCATAATAATTGGGTCTGGATTTAGACTCGTTCAGGTCATAGGATGAGTAAGGAGAGTTCAGTGTGTGCATGTGTGCGCTGATCCACAGGGATATCCCTGACAACCATGTCAGCTCCCCTGTAAGAAAGCCAACTTTAATGAGCATCCTCCCCAGACTTTCATTGCAGCTGGGGCAGAGGTTTACTGAGGCCGCTCCATCTGGGAAGTTACCTCTACTGTTACCTTTGCACCAGCTGGCAGGACCTGCGTTATGTGTGTGCGTGGGTGCAAATGCCTTGGGTGAGACGAGGCCCCTTTTCTCTAGCCCACACAGTGAGAGCAGAGTCCACTCAAGGGGAGTGGGCCTCTGTCTGAAGGCTTAAAATAGAGAAGAGGGTGTGAGATGACTGCAGCCAGACCAACAGTGTGGAGAGCCTTTTGTCAGGAATGGGAGTGGGAGGGGGTGCGGCATTCAACAGCTCTCACTGCTGTGCATTGAGTTCTACAGCGTGTGAACCCAAAAATAACTCACTACAGTGTTGGATCCAGATCCAGAACCATGTACTGCACAGACTCAGGCGTGCAAGTCCTTTATAGCTACGGAGAGACAGGCTGGAAATTGTTCCCAGACGGAATTTACAAATTTAAAATGCTTGACTCGCCGAATGAAGACAGACATTTGTTGATTTTACTTAAGCTGGACCTATTATGGTTTTCCTTTGTGTCTGTCAGATATACACTGTTGCAATGGTGGATGTTCATGTAAGCCTCACGGTAAGGCTAAAGCCTGAGCTTTTTATTATAAATGCTTGGTTTCTGACAGGTTTTTAAACTCTCAGCTCTGTGTGATGTCAAAGAGAGAGGACAATCTTAATATGGTCATCTCAGGATCACAGAAACCCCACCCAACTACTGACCAGGGTTTCTGTTTATAGAGGGCAGCCAATCAGAAGAAGGGCGTGACAGTGGATTTTTAAACAGTTTATTACTAACAGAGGATGAATTATAAGAAGAAAAGAGATTATTTTAATCAAAGCTATTCTCCTAAAATGTCCAAGAATTAAAATGTGGAGCTGGGAATGAGCATTATAAGTTACCTTTAAAGTGTGCTAGCAGCTCTTTATATCAGGGTGAGCCAGCTTTGACAGCATATTTTTAGAGACCGAGACTCCTCAAGCTGCTGAGTAAAATCAGGCCACAGAGGAATCATTTGCCGAGTAAGAGATCATTTTTATGATTATTATAATAATCATAAAACTCTCTAGCTGTGGTCACAGAGGAAGACTGACTGGCCAATATCTCATGTTTAATGAAAGTCTCGTTGTATCGGCTAACATGCTGATCTTGTCTAACACTGGATATTTCTGTCAGCAGTGGCCAAACAGTAAGGCAATCTTGTCTCCTCTCAAACACACACAGCTGTGCACACAAGCACAACACAAACACACACACACACCACTGCCATGGTAATTTTATTTGAGCATTTTTAAAAAGAAAAAAAAGAAAAAAAGAATTTACTGGACAGTGACAGCCTTTTCCAATAATCCTCCATGAGAAAGAGCTGTAAGAAAAAGCAGGCACACAATCGAAAGCAAATCTTTCTCTGGGAAAATGCAATATAACCACGGGGCTTTTTTGTCAGCATTACACTGCCAGAAAAGACGCAGATATGCAAGTTTTCTCAAAAGGTCCTAGTCAGCTTTTCACACAGGATTGCAGAGGTTACAAAAGCACTGCGTAGGAACTGACTTGGAGGGTTGGACCGACACCAACAGCATTAACCACAATACATGCTAACATCCTGTGCTTTTGTGCCCTATAGCATTGTCCTCTTCCTTCATGCCTCAGCAGGAATGTGAGCATTTATACACAAAGAAGGTCTGTGGCAAACTGCAAACTGTTAAGGAAACATATTGAAGCGACAGGAATGCGTGAATACAAACTGTGCACGAAGAAACTGTGCGTGCATTTACAGTCAATACAAGTGGGGAGGGGCTGAAGCCGATGCCACCAGGGTGAGAGGCGGGGCACACCCTGGTCAGGTCGCCAGCCTGTTGCAGTCCCAACACAGAGAAACAGACAAACGTTCAAACTCCCGTTCACACCAATCTCTATCGTTTGGTCTTGATTTTGATTGGATGTAATGGAACCCAGTGGTCTAATGGCTTTTGTCAGAACACTGGGAAAAATTTAATTCGGTTATAACATCATTTACACAAAGGGACAACATAACAAGACATTACCGAAAAAACAAAAAATAACTGTCTACAGCACAACATCTTCACTGTTACTAAGCAAAGAGAATTGTTGAACATTTCAAGGCCCTTGGAAACTTCTTCTACTGAAAATTCTTTGCACGCTTCCTTAAAATGAGTTCACTGACCGAGTTTGGGTTTGATCGATCAAAGCACTGAAGACCTCTTCTTCTGCCTGACGGCTTTTGTTGCTGGCTTTGATTGTCTGTGACAGACAAACACTTTGGAATTCAAAAAAAATCAACATGACAGCTTTTGAAGGTTGAAAACGCTAAATGCATAAAATGCACATGACTGCTTGTTAAAATAACAAAGCGTCCTTCCAAAATCAGTGTGCCAACCTTTTACGGCGCACTTCTACAGGCTGCTAAAGACTCCAATGGCAGACGAACAAAGAAGATGGAAATGAAAATTGTGCTTTTTCTGAGCAACAGGAAAGTAATTTTCCCGGGATACTAAATATTTTCTGCCCCTCACCTTATTAGTTTGCTCAATTTATGAGGTATCAAGCAACTTTCTAAATAGCTTACAGCCACAGAAGAACATTGTTCAGCATTAATGAGCATTTGCTCAACACCCGAATTCTCTGTTGCTCGCTTCAGCCATGTAGGTAGTTTAATGAAAATAAATTAACGTTCGAGAGCTGGTTCGGAGCATGGAGAGAAAACCCATCCTGACTTCAAAAGGGACTCACACCATCTCTGAGAGTGAGAGATCCCCAGACTTCACTGCAATTACTCCGAGCATCTGCGCATATCGCGGGCTGCAGCAACCTGAGCGCTGCGGAGCATCGCAGTGAGCCCAGTCCCTCTGCCATGGGACTTTCAGCAAATAAATAAGATACGTAAGAATTGTTTCACTTCTAATTCGGACTGCAGCTGCACCCTCATTTCATTAGAATGAAATTCTGACTGAGACAAAGAGGAACAGGACAAGGCCATGAGTACTGCGTGCCAGAGCAGTTAGATAGATAGCAGGCAGGCACCATCCAATAACAAAATGAATCCTCAATCTTATTTTCTGTCCCTGGAAGCATTGGGGTTGTGTTTTTCTTTTTCAGTCGTAGCAGATTTTTATCTAACCACTAAACTGCTGCAAACGTATCAACTGCTTGCTGGAATGCCCCCGTCATGGTGAATTTTTCACATGAAGCCTATTGTTGTCTGCCCCACTGGGGCCTCAGCAAATGGCCCAATGAGGGAGAAAACACTAAAGCAGATTCCACAGACCAAAGCCCATTAGTCCACCGGCCTAGGGAAGAAACTAGGCAACATCTCAGAATGATGAAAACAACTTTTTATGTCCAGTGATGCAGTGCACAAAGGGTAAAGAAGGATGATATCTGAAGACCTCAGTGAAAGCTTTAGAATGCTTCAAAGAAGGAAACGGCCTGTTTCAGATTATCACCAAGGGATGCGAAGACAAACTGCATGCAACTTAACCACATATGATTTGGCACACACTGGGAAAGCAAGAAAGACTCGTTTTGTTTATGCACCACTTACCGTGTCGCCAAAACAGACCGCCACCCCAAAAGCCTCAAAAACACAACCCCGACAAATTCTTCCACATTTGATGCCCACACCAAAAACAAGCTCTCACGGTAAGACTGACCCGCTGTCACAGAAACGTTTACTGTAACCGTGCACCACTAACTGGAGCCATATCTGTCTGTTTTCGTTGGGAATGGTATATTATAATGTTTTTCACCGATGTGTAATGGACCGGTTCTTATGTGTCAATGTTTGTTGCTGAAGGAGAATCTGTTTTAAACAAATCAAAACTAAACTCCTCTTCTATTTTTCTATTTTATTTATTTATTTTCTATTCTATTTTTCTGTTCAAGAGTAGCAGGGCTGATCAACCTTCACTTGAGCAAACTTTCTTCTGATTGTGTCCCCTTGTATAAACAAAAAGGTCTCAGTAGTAGAAGGGTCAGATCCAGGGTGGCCTTGTTTAAACTTTGTTTTATAGCATTGTCCTCTTCCTTTATGCCTCAGCAGGAACGTGGACATTTATATGTGTTTAACATGAGCATCCGCCTTTGCAACAGTTTATATACATATATGAGAAAAAAAATAAGGAAAAGCATATGAGGTTCCATGTAAAGTCACGTGTCAACACCTGGGGAAGGAAAAGCAAAATAAAAGATGAGGCCTTCAGTTAGTCTGGAAAGCAGACAGCCTTGAATCACCAGCGGCCATTTAGCAAGTCAGCGAAGTACCTCCCTGAGCAACAGCAATGCTGCTCAGCTGCTTCGCTGCCCTTCAGTACATCGCACCACAGGAACAGGACAATCATATCTGACACCTAAGTACTTTAGTTCAGCAAAGGAGACACCTTATCAGCTGAGGCCACCAATCCTACCAACACTACCTCACTCTCCATCTGCTCCGGCTTGATGACGAGCTTGCACAGCAGAATGATGGCTACAAATCTGCGTACATTTAGTAGGTGAAAGAGCACTTAGTAGTGTGCACAGCCCTGTTGCTGACAACAGTAAATTTCCTGTGCGTGTTTCTCAAAAGTCAAAGTGCTGCGAGGCGCTACAAATGCAGCTTTTTATGCTGCCCACCACGTGCTGAGCCCACTGCTATTTTGTCTTGAAAAACAAGGGCTCTGGATTCCTAACATGTTGTGGAGATTAGAGAGGTATTCGGTGGAATTCCAGACCCCATATGGTGACAAGGTCCTCACATCTCCCCTCTATTAGAGGTTTGCTTGCCTTGCCAGGAGTTTCAGAAATTGATCCAGAGCCAAAATAAAAGATTAGGCAACAGAGAGGTGCAAAGAGAAGGCCAGCAGCATGGAGCAAAAGTAATACTTGATCTGAATTGTTAAACAACCCCTCATGGCCTGCTCTGAGACTCAGGCCAGGACACTGAAGTGGATAATGTGGCAAGGAGAGGCAAAGAGGGAGGGACTGTTCACATGGATCATGACTCATTTGTGGTATTAGACCACTGCTGTTCCCAGTTTCCCAAATCACCTCTTTAAATTTGTGGGACAGCACACAATGAGTCACCTTCAATGAAAAGATGGTGGCATTCCTGTTGCAATCCGCAATAAGTCCAGGAGAATGAGCAATAAGCTCCTATTATGCAAATCTCTGGAGTTTTACAGGAAAAGCCCCACCATGACTCCAATCTGTAGGACCTTTTACCTGTGCGAGTGTTTAGCGACGTCGAAGAGGATTAGCAGCTAGGATGGAGTGCTCACTGAGCCAGTTTCCTGGAGCACAGAAGCATCTGTAATCTGCATCCACAACGTCTCCCACTCCTCCCATGCTGCGTGGAGGCTTTGCTGGAGTAACAGCTAAACAGATTCTGTGAAATTAAGTTTGTGGCTATTATATTTCATCACACACGTTATTTAAGTGACATCCAAAAAACTAAACAGCAGATATCGACATTAACCGTCATCTCTGCTGGATGCCAGCTTGGCATCAAACAGACTGAAAGAGGCATGAAAGAGATTCATTCTTTCAGGCCACAGCCTTCTGAGTGGTGTCACCAACATCATAGCAGCCTGTTGCATCATCACGGCTGCCCGGGTGGAGAAAGCTGATATTAGAGACAAACAACACAGTGCTGACTGATTGAAACTCCAACATCCCCATTAATGAGGCACGTTCCAGAGGCAGGCAACAATTAAGGCTGCTCTGCCTGCCAGGGATGACTGAGAGATCCACAAGCAGCCAAAGGCTCATCGTTCAAAGAAGCCAAGCTGGAATTCCAAGCCAAAAGAAGTAACTTCTAGAAGGAAAAACAACTCTGTAAAAATAATAATGATAATATTGACTACAGTAAATCTGCAGCATGAATACAATGCCTTCATTGTGAAACATGAATGACCCAAAACGGCATTTTAAGTTAAAAAAAAAAGAAAAGAAAAAAGAAAGATGAACTTGAAGAAATTCAACCATGTGCAAATCATCAATTTACGCACTTCCAAGTTTTAACAGATGTGGCAAAGACAGATAAGTTCTTGAGTAATTAGCCAAGGGACGATTAATGCCGTATTTCAGGCAGTTTATATCATTTTTTACCTTCTCTGTGTCCATGTGGGACAGAACTGTGTCAGCTCACAATGACGATTAAGTCTGCCTGTGGTAGATTTCTCTTGGATACAAGTTTCATGCATACTCCTCTGAGAGGAAACAGGATCTTCAGCACTGTGGAGAGGGTGACCCACTTCACAACCTCGTTGCACAATACTGCAGTGCTGCTCGCAAAGTTGGCAACTCTGCCAAATATACACAATACCCGGGAATTCATACAGAGCAGCTCCAGTAACATTAGCTCAGCATACTCAAATTGCACAAACAGCAACGTGGCGCCTCTGCATCGTTAACATACCGAAGAAACCTCGTTTTAAACTCTTTTACATGTCAGCTTGTCCCCTGAGAGGTTATCTGCAATGAAATGGAGAAGAAAGTCTTTCTGTATAGCACCTGCTGTAAACTCTGCACATTTCTGCAACCCCACCCCCGCCCCCCAAAAACAAAACAGGGCATATCAGCATAATGTGCTGAAGTCTGACTTTAAGCAAACCTCTGGGAGATCAGGTGCTGCAAACTGGCACCAAACAGCCAAGGTTTGGGATTTCAAACTCTCAGGAAGAGAGATTACTCAAAGCACTGAGGACGTCTCAAAATGAACAGCCATGGCAGGAGAGAGGCAGAAGCATTTGGCCGAAGGCGAACGTTAATTAGCTAAGTTGGAGAGAAAAGCTGCGAGCCCAGAGTGCAGCGCGGCAGCTCGTGGCATCTGGGCTCCGGGGCTGGAGCACTGGAGACATCATGCCAGTCTTGCTGCCTGCAAGCTTCAGATTGCAGAGCGTGGACGGAAGCCTGCAATTCTGAAATCGGTCTCTGTGCACGTGCCCGCTGTGTTTTCCACACAGCGACGTGGCAGAGGTTACAGGAGACTTCTCTTTGAAGACAGTCCCTCAGATTAAGTATCCAACTGCTGCGATGACCATATTTCAGAGAGATCTGTTGGAATAATTCAGGACTATTTGAAGAGCTGAGGCAATTTGTCATTGCTAATATAGCGGAACATGAACATATTTGCATATTCATCATTGAGAAAACTGCAGCACTCCAAAAAATAAAGTACTAATGAATTAGAGCTGATATACAGAGTGGGTTTGTTGGTTTATTTATTTTTTTTTTTTGAGGAGGGGAGGGGGTGTTTAGTTTTTTTACAGCTAGGGTTAAATAACAAAACAGGAAGGAAAAAAAATAACAAAAAGAAAGAAACGGACCAAAGAAACATCTAATTTTGGCCAAATTGTATGTTAAAAGCACTGCAAATAGAACGGAAATAACACTGCATTTATAGTGGAAGCACAATGTGTTGTGATGTGTGAACACTATCAGATAGGGACTTGGTTTTTTTTTTCTGTCTGCAATCACCGAGCTGGTCAAAAATAATCTCACAGGACTTTAAAATAGCATCATGCCGTACACTTCTTTGGCAGATTTAAAATGTAATTGATTTTCCCATTTGATTACTTTCTTTGTGCAACTTCTCCAGTGCACACAACATGCGTCACAGTATACTGGTGTCCTATCTGCCCGTACCTACATGCGTCAGCACTCCAGAAAGCCAACAGTTTTATTACAGCTGCTGTGCCAGATTGGCACGTTCCCACTAACATACCACAGCTGCTTCTGCCAGTATGGAATTTCCACTGTCAAATCATATAGTGATACAAGGAGGATCTTAATGTTTGTAGTCCCATGATTGAAGACCACAGAACTAGAGTACAGTTTCAATTCAACTTAAAAATGTTTCCATTCTATAAAAGATTTGAGGATCTGAGATCATTTCTGCAGGTAATTATAGAAGGTAGTAAAGCACTCAGCACCCTTTGCTTTCATCACCATTAGCAGTCCAAGATTTTAACAGCGCTGTGTTAAAGTCACAACATGAGTGGCGTGAGAACATGAAGGATTGAGGAAAGGGCGCACTTAGTCTGGTCTCCTGTGACTTTTTTCTCGCCGGTAAGTGACGAATATGCGATGGCCGAGCAGGGCACTGATTCGTGTTCTGCGGGCCAGTTACAGACACCGGCAGCCTTAATTAGCACCAGTGTTTCAGGGACATTATACTTGAAGGGCCGAGGACAAGTGTCACATTGAAAACAGGGGGAGGTTGGCTATGGCTTGAAGCAGACTGAGGAATGAGTGCTTGCTCCCCAATGAGAATTCAAGTCTGGAATGTAGCTGCTCCTTGACACTGAAAATACTCCCTGTGTGTCCCTAGTGGCTCAAACAACAGAGTCCACCCCTCACACTGCAGACACACAGTCAGATTTAGGAGGGACTGAGCACCAGAAAGCAGACGAAAAGCGGGTTTTATTGGATTAAGCCCTTCTTAACTGTACTTGAATATGACGGAAAGAATTCGGGAACTCGAGGAGGTCTGTGTCAACAGGCGCTGTTTGCTTAACTTCGAGATCCTTGCAGGGTTTAGCGCACTCTTTCTGACACATCCTAAATCCTAAGAGGTAAAAAAAGAAAAGAAAAAGGGCCTAAATACAGCTGCTGACAAACCAGGATGTTAAATTGAAATTCTCTTTAAATCTCCAAGGATCCAGAAAGGTAGCTGGGAAACCAAGAAAAAGCCACAGGGAAATAAATACCCATGTGAGTGTGATGGTGATAGCAGCCAAAGGTCCATTTTGGGAAACTGCTCTAAAAACACCGGAGTTTAGATGTACTTGCAGTTTCAGTCTCCACAGCTGTACTAGTTCTGTTCTAGAAAGTCTGCAAGCACAGATAAAAACAACAGCTGCATTCGCCCAGAGGTTAGAGCTATTATTGCCACTGTTTTTTGGGGTTTTTTGTTTTGTTTTGTTTTTTGGGTGGGGGTGTTTATTGAGATGTGAAAAGCACAAACGCTGATGGAAAAAGGTGCTTTAATGGCTCAGTAATTAATGCACCCAGGCCATCAGACCATGACTGCCCACTCTGTCAGACACTGACACTCTCCCAATACAGCAAAAATGCAATTTAAGCTGCTACATGTAAAACACCACATCAGTGTTTCATTACATAATGAACTGTGATAGCCGAGTCATGCTGGCTGTAAACAAATGAACCGCTACTGAGAAAAGTGGTTTATCTTTCTTAGCTTTCTCTGTGTTCACGTTGAAATTCCCTGGGTGTGCAGAAAGAAAGTCAATGCACTTTATTTCATGTCTACTGTGGCTCTACCAGCCTGCAGCTGACAACCCTTTCTCTGCAACTTTCAGCTGCCCCCTCTTCAAAAAAGAACATGCAGACATGATGTCCTATTACTAAACTAAAAGCTTGCTTGGCTGGAGCAACAGGATACTGGCAACTCTAAAAGCCCGCTCCACAGGGCCAGGATTGTACTCTCTCCAACCCAGTGCAGAGTGTTAAGTACGGCACCTTGCGTGGATGGCTGGCACCTGTCCCTCTGTATCTGCAGACCCGGTTGGCACAGATCAACACTGCGCCATACTCCACTTCACAGCCTATTACACATACCAAACAAATTAAATATGAGTGGGAGGGAGGGTGTGTGATGGGGCAAGATGGTATTTCTTTTTTTTTGGTGAAGCCCCAGCAGTCAGGGGAGTCCACGCATGCAATAGAGGTTCATTAGACAGCTCAGTCGAGCCTCGTGGAATGTGCGAGGAGGCGCATCGCTCCATTGTTCAGTAGCTGCTCCTCTGGGAAAGGGGCTGAGCATATATCAAGAGTTGATGAGGAGATGTGGAACAATGCTGTGCCATCATACGACAGGCAGCTCAGCGTGTGGAGGCCTCTTACTGTCGAGGGAGGTGAACTCTGTACAAGCCACTGTCTGCACAGAGAATCCGCAACTCTCAAAAAGCCCAGAACTAGTTTATCTTTCCCATTTTAGGAGGTTCCTGGTTTGGCTGAACTTTTGCCACTGGTTAGCATAACGTTTCTCTGCGGCAGTGCTGAGGCAGCGCTGAGGCCCGGTGCAGCCCCCAAGGCCGGTCAGCTTACAGTGGTTTGGACTTTCCCTCTCTCCTCCTCAGTTATTCTATTTTATTTTTCAACCTGGACAGAAGCCACAAGCAGTTACAACAACTATTGTGTGTTGTGGGGTTCAGAGCAGCATTCTAATGAAGTGGCGGACCTCATCAGCGCACTTCAACTGCCAGCGGGTCAGCAACGGCTAGCTCGCACTTCAAATACCCAACAGGCTTTGTGACTGAGCTCTCAGTAAGACATGGATCTACTACTGTTAGATAAGAACTGTTTTTTGTTGGATTTTTTTCTTTTTCCGATTGAATCCCCCACAGCTAAAATAATCACATATTAACAGAGTCACGACTTTAAATGCTGGGATTATCCACAAAGGTTTAGTATCAGTTTGCATTTCTTTTCTACAGTTATGAGTCCAGAAACAGCCCGTGCTCTTGACACAAACAAAAACTTTGAGTAAGGTGGATGTACACAGACTTCAAATATGACAATAATGTTTTTCAGTCTGAAACACTGTTAAATAAATCAGTATATCAGTGTTTACAACACTGAGCACGCTCTGGAGCCCATGTAGCAGAGTATGCATCGCTGCTGACCCGACGTTAACAGTAGACGGCTCACCGGTTTGCAGACTACACAGAACACCAACTCCCTTATTTCCCTTACACATTACACTAACACTATGCAAAGTTTATATCACAACACCTCCAGTCCCCAAAGTCCAATATCAGTCGAGCTCAAATCCATATATACTAGGGATGCACCAATAGATAGCAAAAAAATGATTATGGCTAATATTCTCTTTGAAAACTGATACTTGCAAACAGGATGACATTAGCCAGTTACTGATATCAGACACTGTTTAAACTGGTAAGTGTTAGTGGTCATTATTTTAATGTTGTGTGAAATTAATTTTGTGCAGGGAAACTGTTCAAAGTGATGAATAGTTAAATGACTGACTTGTTCTCAATAATAAAGATTCATTTGTTTCTAAAGCTGAAAATTATTTTAACCTTTTGTATCGGCTCAGAATTTAACAGTTGGTGTAAATATATACTCCACATATGCCACATACTATACGAACAAGCATATTACTGACTGCAGCTGTTTGCCTCACTAAGCTAGTCAGTCTGCTTCAGCAAATCTGGCAACAATCATTCAGGTATGCTATGCGTGTCTTTGTTATTGTACATTTATGTTGCTGTAGCTTCACTGAAAGAATCAGCTGCCTTGAAACCCCCCCCACAGAGTCTAATGTTTCACCATAAACCAAAAGACGCAGCGTGCACGTTCCTCACACTACCACATGACAGTGCAATCTGAATGGTCAGACAGCAGTGATGGAGCTCTACTAAAGGGCTGTCAGAGGGAATCATTAATCCCAGAAGGCAGCATGAGACAGATGGTACGATGATGGCGGATCAATGCTTTCCCCACCATCCTGACTGCTTCCAGTGGCCTGCCCAGAGGGAGGAAATGGGCTAATCCCTCAAAAGAAAGTCCAGACAAAACATGCAAGATGAGCGTGAGCCGCCCTCCTGCTCCTTCAGACCCTGTGGCTGTGCTGCATGTACTGCCCATTCCACGTGAATAGTACTGGAGGGAGTTAAAGAGGAGCGATGCAGAAGTAGGCAGACATTTGTTCCTGTGTTTCTAGTTGAGAGAAGCTTTATGAAGAATTGACCCCCCTCTTTAGGGCCTCTCTAAGAGGTCCCCAGCTGCAGGATGAAGGAGGGGAACCATATATGAACTATAGATAACTGTCAAAGAAGCCGTAGCCACAGAACCAGACCCTTCTCCGATTAAAGGTTCAGACAGCAGTGTTCCCAGCATGGAGTAACGGAAGAGTGGGAAAAGGGAACGAGGAAGCCCCACTGAGCTCTTTGTGTACTCTTCTTCTATTCTGACAAATAGAACACACAATACCAGTAAAACCACTTATGGTGAGTCTTAAAACTAGACTGAAATATAGCTTTCATTGCCTAGCAGGAAATCAGTCATTGTTATAGTGAAAGAGTTACGGTACACTCTTTTTGTCAGTTAGGGCCAAAATCTGCCAGTTTTCTTTTCTACAGTACGGAGGTGCTGAGAAACGGGTGTTTGCAGCTATGGTGCCATCAATCAACGGGCTCTTTAGTTGCCCGTGCTGCCGCCCAAAGACCTGTCACATCTGCAACTTAAACCACAGTCCCTACTGGAAAGCCAATTACAGTGGCGACACAACACACATACACACACCAGATAATTTCCACAGATCGCCTCATTAAGGAGAAGAGTCCCTTTTTCGTTTTTTTCTTAAATGACTATCAGTCTGTTACTGTAAAAACTCAAACAGGAAAGTGCCGCTCAAATGTTTTACAACGGGCCATCAGGTTGTGTAACGAGCACACTGTTAGTATCATATAATCGCACCAGCTCAAGGACATGAAACGATCATGTAAATATTGTCACAACAGCAACTGCAGCCTCGACGTAGATTCCAGGACAACTTTTATTTAAGTTCCACGAGTTCTTTTTCTCAGGCTTTCTGGTCAGCCTCTATCACAATGTGACAGAGCCTCTTTTGCTCTCTCCAGGGTAAGTGGCGTTCTTATCTACCCGATCGAAAACACAGCTCGTTGCTTGTTGGCTTCCAGCGCCACAGATAGGAAGGTGTTTATTGGACTCAGTCAGGGAAGCCATGCAGCACACTTCCTTCTAAACAGACCTGCCCTGGACGTAGCCTCCAGGCAAACAGGGTAAATAAGCTGAGGATCCAATTGCTGTTCCTGTTCCTGTGTGTGTGTGTGTGTGTGTGTGTGTGTGTGTGTGTGTGTGTGTGTGTGTGTGTGTGTGTGTGTGTTGAAGGGAGAGTAGGCTGATAGCGTGTCTACACTTCGCCTTCAGAAGACTTACCATATTTGGAAAGGAACAAAAAAAATTCCTCTTACAAGATAATAAGCTGCCATCTAATTAATGCTTCTCCTCCCCATTGCTGTTTCCAAAGGCTGCCGTATGAAGGCATCCATCTCCAGCCTTCCAATTTACTGCCACTCACCTGTTTTTAATTCCATCAGCGTGATGATGAAAGCTGAGAGAGCATTATGGTTCTCGCCAGTGGTCAGACAGTGAGTGAGCGAGCGCAGGCTCTGCATCAGTCACACTGTCAGCCTGCCAAATCACTTACGACAGATATAGGGGGAAGCAGAGGTGAAGGGGGTGGAGGGGTCTCTGATGTGCCAAGGGTTGACCCCTAGTCCTCCACAGAACACAGCCACACAATGCAAACACCATAAACATGTCCATTTAATACAGAACAACAACTTTACAATGTATAGTGGAGTGCAACACTTGCTGGGGTCAAATAGCTTTTATAGTTTTAACACACTTGGTGGACCACATTTCTGGTAAAAGGAAACCTCAAAGAATGAGCCACAGATTTAGACTGGATGCAAATACTCAAATCTGTTGTTATCTAAGAATTAAATCAATACTTTAATACTAGCACCACCTCCTACTGCTCACCCCAAGAAACCAGAGAAAATTAAAAATTAAATACTGACTCACAAGTACATTCTTCATCTAATTTTCCAAAGTTATGTGCACTGATTTGAGCTCAGTGCTTAGCTGTTATCTACAGCAGTGCTTTTGTGCCTCCTCTGCACTATTCTGTGCTTCAGTGTATTTCATATGTGCATCTGTGTCTCAACACTGCCAGATAGGGCTGTGCGATATGTCCAAAATCTCATATCCCGATATAAGAATTCTATCGTCCCGATAACGATATAAATCACAAAAATGTAACATTTTCTGTAAATTCTGTGAATCTCGTCTTGCGGGAAGTGTTTCCGGCTGCGCGTCATGTAGCTGGAGTCGAGTGTTTTAACCGATGCATGAAACGATACATTTTTAGACATAAGTTGTAACAGCCGCCGTTTTCTTTGTGAGTATTTATTACACGGCGTGCTGCGGGGAAAAGCCTGTTCTAACGTTTGAGTCTAAGGTTTATTTTTTAGCACCTGGCGGCTCTTTTTTACTTCTCATCCGTAAATAATCTGCTGAGCAGGAAGAGTGAGCGCTTGTTTTCATGCAGATTATGTCCCGGATCAAAATGCGGTACAATCGTCATCTTTTTTTCTTTTTTTAAAAAATCGTTGTCATTTGGAAATGAGATCGCGATTTTCTAACGATTAATTGTGCAGCCCTACATTCAGTGCCACCAACTTCCCAATAAAAGCAAATCTGTCTCTTTCCTGATGCGTTCTACATTTGAGAAAGCCCAACTGCAGAAAACATCCTTAGCTGATTCTCTCAAAGTTGGCTTAAGATCATTTTCAGCAAAGGAAACAGCAAAAAGAGAAGCCACTAAGGCTTTCCTGTCATTGTGAACCCATCTGACCACAACATGTTTGCCCATAAATCACAAATTTGCGTGAGCAAACAGAACTTGTTGACAAAGAAAGCATGTAGCTCCTCTAAACGGCTTCCCCAATGATGTTTTCAAACGCAGAGAAAAATGTTCCAGCAAATGGCACGGCATGTGCACACTAGTTAATGTTTATCATAGAATAACAAAGAACTGAACAGAATAGGGCTGTGCGATATGACCAAAATCTCATATCCCGATATAAGAATTCTATCGTCCCGATAACGATATAAATCACAAAAATGTAACATTTTCTGTAAATTCTGTGAATCTCAGGCAGCTCGTCTTGCGTGAAGTGTTTCCAGCTGCGCGTCATGTAGCTGGAGTGTTTTAACAGATGCATGAAACGATACATTTTTAGACATAAGTTGTAACAGCCGCCGTTTTCTTTGTGAGTATTTATTACACGGCGTGCTGCGGGGAAAAGCCTGTTCTAACGTTTGAGTATAAGGTTTATTTTTTAGCACCTGGCGGCTCTTTTTTACTTCTCATCCGTAAATAATCTGCTCTCTCACGTGATTCAGTTTATTTTGAAAAGTCTCAACAGGATCTTGAGCTTTATTGTGAAAGGTTTATGTGGAACATAAACAAGCGGACACTTGATGGTGTTACCGTCGTTGTTGCTAACGACAACGCATAAAAACAGGCGCTTGTCCATCCATAGTGCAGTTATATAAAATATAAGAGAAAGAGAGAACTTTAAGAAATTAATATAGCCACTACAGTGACCATCAAAACAATGAAAAAAATATTGCCGCAAACAGTTTATTTTGCGACACCACGAAACAAACGATAGCGTAAAATGAAATGATAGACGTTTTTATATCGTCGTCCGATATATATCGTTATATCGAACAGCCCTAATTATAGTTGTCACAGATCCTTGAATCAGTATTGGGCTGATGTCTGGTATCAGCGGCGTAGCATTTACACTAGGGACACTGGCATGTAGTCATGACAAAGCATCTGAGGCAGAAAAACAGTTTGTATTGAAAAAGACTGGATGAATAAAGCATTTGACCAAAACATGTCTTTTTTAATATTTAAAGCTTATAAAAAATTTTAAAAAGACAAAGTGACTGCAACCTACATTACTGAGAAGCTACATGTGCTGACGGGGGAAGCGGCACAGGTCACATGATCACAGCGGGTAGTTATCATGAAGCGGCACAGATACGGTGTCGGCTTTCCCCTTGTAAATTAAGTTCAGATTGCTTAAAACCAAAAACAGAGCCGCAGGAGGCGGTGGTGTGATTGGCGTGCGGATACTGTGACATGTCAAACCATGTTCTGTCATAGGTCATGCAATAAGAGCAGCCATGGGAACGGTATGGGAAACATACAGAGTATGGCCAGTATGGACAGGTTGTGTGATGGGAAGGCCATCTGGTATCACCAGCCGCGCAGCGCCATATGATCACACCTCCTCATCCCTCATCCTACACCCAGCCCCTTGCATTGATGGACTCGCAGCAGCTATTGAACGCTTATATGTTTCCGGTCATTGGCATTATTTTTTTATTTGTATGACATCCTCTTGCCGAAACAATGGCATTTTGCATGCTCTACATGTCTTCAAATATTGATCTTCCCAACCCCTTCGGCAGGAGTAAAGGGAGAGCCTGAAGAAAGGAATGAAAAAATACACATAAGGACTGAGCTGCCATTAAAAAAAAAAAAAAAAAAAAAAAAAAGCCCACAAGAAAGAAATTTGACAGCTTTTTAATTTCTGTAAGAAATAAAAGAGCATCAAATAAGGGAGAGAAGTCTCAGCTGCTGAAAACCCCACTGTCAGGAATCTGGCAGTAACTCACAGCCTGAAGATGAGACCTCATTTAGTCTTTGGCTGCATAACTGATTAATTACTTTCTTACTCAGACAGGTCTTTCTAGTTTGCCGAGAAAAAGCAAAGCTGGGTTTCATAGACCTTGGCAAGTTGATGACTCCTGGGTTGCTTTCCTTTTCTCCAGATCTACTCTATTTTTCACGAGCAGACGATGCTATGGCCTCTGTGAATAAATTCGGAGGATTTGAGCACTACCCAGCTGGTGTAGTTCTAAAATAAGGGTCAGGTTATATTTAACTCAGATGTGGTCTGGTGCAGGCCCCACCACCACCACCACCACCACCACCACCAATTGTGGATTGTGCAGTAATCTTGAGTGGGCAAAAACTCATTTGCCATAAGCCCTGCAGCAGTATTAAGATGAGGTCAAGACATCATCATTTCCCCGAGTATATTGTCCGAGCATAACAAGAGATTTAAAGCCACTAGACGTCTTGAGGGACACACAGAGTTCAGTAAAATCCCATCTAAGCTGACTGCACTGAACTCACCTCCTGTTCCATACTGTCCTTAAAAACCCAATAAAAAGACCAGTAAAAAAACCCAACACTGTCCGTGATATGAATCCATTTATGGCACAGGGGTGACTTGAACACACCTCAACTACTGCGTTGTCAAAAGCAGGTGCTCCCCCATCTGAGGAATGTCCATCTGAGTTTAAAAGGTCACACCACGATGCCGGCAGAGCATAAAGTATGTGAAACATCTTGACCTTACGAGGGTCATGGACTCTAAGGGGCACCTCTCTGACCCATTTCAAGATGTTTTTGGAGAGGAAATGCTCTCAAGTTGTTAGCATGCATTTCATCTTAATCATATAATCGAAGTCAAAGGCAACTTTTTGCCCAGATGCCCAAAAATCTGATCCTATTTTTGGCAAAAGCTCCTTAGTTATTAGGTGGCACTCATCCACAGGGCAACTGTTAGCATATTATCATCAGAGCCGTATGGAAAGCTGACAGAATATTTCTAAGTCTGCCAGACAGAGGTTCAGTAACTCCACCCTTCTTGAGGAAACAAGTGCGGATGATAGACTGTCCTCCTTCAGTCATTTTTTTTTCGTCCACTATCTCTGTTTTTGGATGTCGTCTTCCTTCTTTTTTTTTCTGAGCATCTCAGCGCTGCCAAGCTTGGCTGGGGAAGGAGTGTTGTGATGGTGTAGGCTGCCTGTGTGGATGCGCTTCAAACACAGGGAACACTTCCAATAATGTATGCACATCATGCCCTGGTACGCACACACCCACACAGACACAGTAACACACTGGCAAGACCTAACAAAAGCACATTCCTGCGGTATCTGTGCAAGTGAAAGACAAAAGGGTTTTAATGCCATGTCTCTCACACTCCTGGTAATACAGCCCTGTGAGCTATAAATCTTGGCCTGGGCGCTTTCAGAGCCTTGCAGGCGATGATCAGGGACAAACTTTCAATACTTCACTGCTCGTCTCTGGGTAAGCAGTCATTCTATAGGTGGTACTGACACATCAGAGCCCATGAATGTGTCAGAGAAGTCGTAAGTCACTTTGCTGCTTTGATGCAAGCCAATCACACCAGCACACGCATATGTGCGCGCACAGAGACACCACTAAACATATCTCATGGCCGTGTTTTCAGAGTCAAATGGTCACTAAGTGGTCTAAGTAAATACTCTTATATCTGATGTCCTGCAGCAGTCTGCACACATGCATGTAAATATCACACAGACACATCACATGCACACGGACTGCACATGTGTCCATGTAGTGTATGTGCTAACCAGTCGCACGCACGCGTTTTCCTCCTGAAGGACATCGATAAATCTGACAATCACTGCTCTTATATATACAAGTGAGCGAAAGAAAAAAAAACACATGAAAGCCATAAAGAGTGACGCTACCAGATGAAAATGAGCGCTAACGCAACAGAAGCCAAACAATTAACTGGGAGCACGGGAGACAGCAGAAGAGTGCGAGAGGCTGGAGATACGGTAAGAGGGGCAGAAAACAGACCGGCGGGCACGGCAGCACTACCTGTTTCACTTCAGCAGGCATGGTCCAAAATCCCGTTTGGTTCCAGCAAAATTTAAAAAAAGAAAAAAAGAAAGAAAGAAGGAAAAAAGAAAAAGCTCCCGGGGAAACGTGTGATAGATACTTCCTCCTGTCGGAAAAAGTTCTTCTTTCCCTCCTCTCCTCCTCTCGTCTCCTCACGCTTTCCCGGTTTATTTACGTTGGGTTTTCCCTCTGTAAGCGCAGAGGCAGCGGCTCAGATGCAGGCAGCCATCCTCTACTCGGCTACGTCCAGCCACACGGAGTTAGCGAGGGAAACACCGGAAGTGTGGCGCTGTGCCTTTCAAAATAAAATGATTACGGACGCTCATAAAAGATAGATAGATAGATAGATAGATAGATAGATAGATAGATAGATAGATAGATAGATAGATAGATAGATATGCCCTAAAGCTGCAGAAAAGGCTAACATTGTTATCTTTTTACAAAAAAAAACAGCTAAACATAAGAGGTTTTTGGACAAAGTGTGTGTTCTCCATTCTTTAAGCACCGGTTCGAGCACCGTTTCAAAAGTACCGGTTTGGTACTGGTATTGGATAAAACCTAAACGATACCCATCCCTACTCATAAGGTGGAGCAAAACATCTAATGAGAAGGTTAGTTGGTGGTTCGATTCCCTGGTTGTTCCAGTCTGCATCCCAAAGTATCCTTGGGCAATCCCTGAGTTGCTCCTCTTGCATTCACTGGAGAGTGAATGTTAAGACAATATGGTAAATGGCCTGTATTTGTATAGCGCTTTTACAATAGGCACTAAGATGTATAGAAAAGGTGCTTGTGAGAATATGTTTGTGTGTGAATGGGTGAATGAGACAAAAGTGCTTTGAGTTGCTCAAGTAAAGTTTGACTTCAAAATGTCATGTATGTGGTTAATAATCACAGTAATGGTGTAAACTGTGTGGACCTTAAGAGACATGTAGGAGAGTTTACAGTGAGAATTATCAAACAAAACCAAAAGAATTAATAACTTTTTACCAATGCAATAATCCTACACCTAACTCCAGAATATCTGCATAATGCATCTTCTTTTTTTTCTAAATTTATGTCTATAATGTTGCAGTAGTGTGTAGATAGTTTTTTTCTAGTAGTTTCAATTTTTGCAATAGATATCTTTTTGCTGCCAAAAATAACACTGACACTTGCATCACTTCCATCAGAATGTCATAAGACTGTTGAATTCCATGACCTAACAGACCACATCGCTGATCTGCTCATTTATATGGCAGCAGGAAGACTGAGCAGTGCTTTGCAACAGGCATTTCTTGTGGAAAACCAAAATACTTTTACTTTGAAAGTCAAATCCTCTCACATCCACTGTAATTTTGTAAATAGGCTGGTTTCTCACAGATGAAAGAGGACCCCTACTTTCTCCTTTGGAGAGATGTTGTATTTGGGCTGTTTATGGACTGGTGAGGTAGAGGACTAAGGCAGAATCTTCCCTCAGTAGCAAAAGCAGGAGCCTAAAAAAAAGGACCAGAGGCAAGCTGAACCCTATGCTCACGCACATACACACACTATACTCACTCAACAAAAAGAAAGTTAGGCAGCCAGAGAATAAAAACCTCCAGGGCTGAGAAAATTGGGTGCGTTAATAAAAAGGAGGGTTCACAGACAGGCAGCGAGAGCTGGAAATGTAGCAGCACTCTCTTTCCTCCCTCTCTTTCTCTCATTGGGTCTATCTCTGGCACCTTAGCGGGGTGGGACCAGCTCCCTCTATGCACTCCAGCTGCGTCTGTCTGTCAGCCTGTCGACCCCTCCCCCTTGTTGGCATAGACGGAGAGCGATAGAGAGGAGGGAGGTGTAGGGGGGCCAGTGGCTCACACACAAAACAAAAGTTGCCCCTATTGAAGCGGAGGCACCCCATACTCTGCAAATTTTTACACCCTGCACACATACAAGCACACACAGCTCCTTTGCTCCAGCTCTTTGTGGCGTTCCTCTCGCTGCACTTGATATAAGGGAGGGGA
Organism: Maylandia zebra; assembly: GCF_041146795.1. Classification (NCBI taxonomy): domain Eukaryota; kingdom Metazoa; phylum Chordata; class Actinopteri; order Cichliformes; family Cichlidae; genus Maylandia; species Maylandia zebra. Next base: position 5,577,123 of record NC_135178.1, on the reverse strand, counting down.
GGGACGTACGTGAAAGAATTCGCATTCAAATATCTGTGACTGTGACCAAGAGCGAGTAGGAATGTTAATCTAATAACCCAGATGGAAGCTTAGCTAAGGACAACTTTGAGAGAGGTCCGAAAAGACAGCAGAGAGAGAGAGAGAAAGGATGACTGCACTAAAAGACTCAAACGGAGAAAGGAGAAATCCCAAACGGAGGGGAAATGGCTGAGGTTTTGCATTCCACCAGCTTGGCAGTTCATGTCCTCGAATCTTACTGCTCCATTTGTTCTTAATGAAAGACCTGGCCCAGCATGCACCACTGCGTTTAGATCTATTTACTTTCAACAATACTATTTAGAATTCTGCCAAGCAACATTACCTTAAGAAAAAAAAAAGTTGAAGTGCATTTCTCTCTCATATGCGATATCATATTCCATTTAAGCCATTTAAACACTGAGTGAGTTTCATAACCCTTTTAAAAATCTATTAAGTGCTTTGGAATGCTCAAGGGAGCAGATGAGAAAAGAAACAATGCTCTTTACTTTAGCTATAAATCGTGCTCTGCATTTGCTCAATTTATTGTTTTTAATGCTGTGTTTATCGTTTGCCAGATTTCCATGCAGTTTAATCAAGATTATATATCTGTAACTACCCCAGTGGCTCTCTAAGAGCCTGGGCAGAGCTGTGCTAACATCAGCTTGCCATCTGTTCACCATCTTCATTTTGCGTGTTAACATTTGGTTATTGGAACTAAGCACAGTGCAGGTGAGGCTGATGGGAATGTGATTCATTAAAATGGGTTGGTTGCAAATTGAAATTTTTATTTCATAATAGCATTATAGGAAAACACAGAGGAACACCAAGGCAGTTATAATGATTCCTAAAGGGGAGCATGAATGTTTATATCAGCTTGCACTGCAGTCCATTTCAGTGACTGAGATGTTTCACAAAAATCTCCCCTGAGGGAAAAGTAAGAGTATAAGTCAGAAGGATTCCCCATCCGGAGGGGAAGCGTGTACACATCACATAGTGATAACCGTCTGGCTCTGGGTGAAACTCAAGGGATCACCACAATCGTGGAGTGAGTCATACTTTATGGGTTCATCAGCATCTCTGCAAAATCTCACAGTCACACACGGTGACTGAGGCGTGCGAGTCTTCATCATTTCATTGACAAACAGATCTTTTCATCTCTACCTCGGGCACCTATAATAAGGCATTCCCTTCCAGCAATGAGCAACAGTGGAAGAGCAGAGAAGACAGGCTTCAGCACACTAAAAACCCTGACAGTACATTACAATCAAGATTTCATATTAAAATAAGGCCTAAAATGTGTTCAGCATAGAAGACTGCTGTCAGACAAATGCTGTATCCCCTTGAGTCTAGTTAACCCCACACCTAGGCCTTGTAGAAAACATGTACAAGGTGTATGAATAATCCAGGAGTTGTAATCAAAGGTCCAGAAGTCGGCTTTAGCCTGTCAGGGTGTATGGTGTGAAACAGATGGTAGAAAGGTTAATGTTTGGCAACAATGCACGCTTTGACAGCCAGACAACTCGGATGAAGCTACATCTGTTAAAATCATGCTTTTCCACCTTTTCACGGTGGCAGGAAAATACAGAGAAGAAAAACTGAGGAGTAACAAAAGGTGGTCCAGAAGTGAGGAGCCATTACAGCAGTTTGAAAATATATGTGGCGCTTCATTACGTAAAAAAACGTTTGTAGAATATTCAATTTCAAAAGAGGGATTAATGACATTTAATTCTGAATTCCTTTCACAATGAGCCCAGAACACATTTCTCAGGAAACAGCACTTTGTCATAAAGCTTTAATAAAGGGGTGAGTAGGTTTGGCCCAACTATGCCACTATACACAAAACAGGATTTTAAAAAAATGCATAAAAAGTCATTTCAAAGATAAATCTGACTTTGCTGCCCTGCGTTGTTTTAAGACCATCACTGCACAGCGCAGGGGCCGGATGGCAAACAATATGTATGTCTGAGGGCAAGATGATGTGCTCTGCTGTAGGCTGACTGCTGTTTATCCTAACAATGGCACAGCTTGCAAAAAAGCCCTTATCTAATACTATCATGTTTTATTTTCCATGTAGAGGATTAGAGTCCAATCTACTGGGGGCTTTTGTTGTGCAAAAAGGCAATTTTCCCTTCATTTGGGGAAATAAAGCTCTTTTAAATGGCATCACTTCAGATCAAAAGGTTCTATTTTCTGTTTTTATGTTGCACTGCCGTAATTGCACAGCGAGATTTATAAAAACAAGTATAACCGGATTAAGCTTTTCCTTGTTTTCCATCTCGTCATGCATAATTGGGACACTGAAAGAGGTGCAAACAGCAGAATCTGAACCCGTCTGACGATGACATGCAGCAAATCATTAACTTTTACGGCCTAAAATATGCTTTCTGTCGCCTTCATTTCAGCTGAGCATGTCTTTTGCATCTGTAATGGAGTCGTCCAAAGAGGATGTCTATTGTTATATATGGTTATTATTTGAGTTCTTCAGTTGCACTAATGCCTAAGGCCTCCATCTTTTAGCCAAAAACCCTGAGAAACCTATCTTGAGACAGATGAGCAGCTTACTTTTGCAGAAAAACTTACTTTCAGCCTCTCCTTTATTTACAGGGGGCGAACACAGCAGGCAGCTCCACATGTTTGATTTTATTTCTTTTACTTCGTAACACAACTTTAAAAGGGCTCTGCGTGCGATCCTGGAGTTGAACTGGAGACCTTCTGCTTGTTAGGCAAATTTGTAAAGCGCTACACTTTGGAGGCCCTGTTGAGCAGCTTACTTTCTGGAGTTAAAATCAAACAATTAATTAACATCAGAATTTTTTTTTTTTTTACACGTCAGCTTAAATTCCACAATTGTTGGAGAGAATTGGCTGCCGCTGTTTACAACAGTGAGCTTCTTGGGAATTCTGTTGGAAATGAATAGATAAAAGTAATGAAAGTAAATGGATGACTGTGTTTATCTCGGCCTGGAATGATCAGTAAAGTCCCTGGAGAAGGAGGAGTGTAAAGAGCGCTGATATTTTTACACATTCCTGTGCCATTGTCATCACTCTCTACATTCAACAATCACTGTTAGACACTGTGAAGCAATTCAGAGACTAGTGCCCCTTTCCTTTCAAATATCCCAGCAATTACAAGGACTCTACATCCCTGCTCCAGTCTAAGACAAACTGTGCCATCTTTTCAAGTGTGTGCGTGTGCAACCCAGTGGGAAAAAACAAAAAAAACCAAACAAAAAACAATGGCAAAGCATCGCAAATTTCAGACTAAATAATGTCAAGTCTTTTCCCAGTCTGTTCAGATGTGTAGGGTGCCTCAGCCCGAGGCGATGCCAGGTTGCATTAAAAGTCCGTCGGGCACATTGAAGAGTCAACAAGTATTAGTGACTCTGTGGTGCTATACGATGGGACAGGCACAAAGAGTCTGAATGCTCACAATGGCTGCATTGCACACAGGTGCAAAAGTGGTGCTCTGCAGGAAGCAGCAAACACCAAGAGGTTTGATTCTGTTTCCATCAAAAGAGCTGAGAATTTACACTAATTCCAGGTAAAGTAACCTGCTGAGATTCAAGGCTTCCCCTACTGAGTAGATTCTACTGAGTTTTTTTTTTTCCATTAGTGGATTTGTCCGCCTTTAATGTGTTCCTAAATGCAGGCTTGCAGATATTTCCTAAGAACTTGGAAAACAACTCTGCCAATCAAAGATTTTTTTAAATTATTGGCCTGGATGAAACTCGCTCCCTAATCTGGCAATGTACCTAAATATTCACACTGCATCAGCGTTTATTAAAGAACACTCAAGTAAAACAGAAAAGAAAGGTTTAATTCCAAATCTTATCTATTAAAAAAAACAGTTATCTTTGTTCTGGCAAATCCTCCCAAAAAAATAAGGCTCTGTGCTGCTTCTGTTTCTCATTCGATCACCGTTTACATGCTTGTAAGTCACATAGAAAAAATGTCACAGCGGTATGTTAAACTCATGGGGATAATTAAATCAAGACTTTGAACACCTCCAGCTATACTATAAAGTTCGAAGACTGTTTTCCATTTAGCCTTGTTTAGTTATCTTGCTGGACGCTTGTAAAGGTTAGGTCACATTCCTCAGGTGGCGCTGGGGGTCTCGTGCAAAAGAAGAGCTCTATTTTAAACACACGGTTCAGTCTTTGGATTTAACAACCAAGCCGAACAGTCAGTTAGATGGGAGAGTATCGTGCCCGTCTTCAAGAGTATAAGTAGACTTTCATGTTACGCAGAATGTTCCCACCGAGGCGAGGTAGTGCCCTTCAGAGATATTTAGCCTGTCTGTTCACCTATGTCGTGCATGGTAAAGGAAATGGAAGCAGATTTCAGATGCACCTCTTAGTGCTTTTAGTGAGGGTAATGGTTTAATGGATTGTGATCAAATGGGAGGGAGGTGCAGCAGGACAGGCATTAAGTCCACCAACATTGGAGCTGATCTGAAGGATGAAGATTTGAGCTGGCCCAGAGGAATATAAATAGCCCACAGCCCATCCCTTCAAACCTCTCTCTCTTCCTGTTCACCTGAACAAGAAGAATCTGCATAATCCTTGAATTAAAAATTTCTGTCCTTCCACGTTAGCTCCGGACCAAGATGAGACACAAAAACGACTTACCCTTCCCTTCCGAGCAGTTCCCACTTTGATTCATGGGCCACTGCCACGAACTTGACTCTTAATGTTGAAGCAAGTTGAATAAAACATATAATAATGGCACATGCCTTCTGCATTTTACTTTTAGGTTGAGCAGTGTAGTAGGTAGAAGTCTCTCCTACCTAAGTGTATAATACATTCATTAGATTTGTAACCTGACTAGTGCAGTGTATGATCAGAGTGAGATGTGCAGAATGAGCTGATTGAGGCTCTCAGTGGGAGTGACTGATTGCAGCTATTTGTTTGAGAAGGAATGGGGCGTGCCTGCAAACAACACAGCTGATTCAGGTTGCCAGCATTTAGCTGCAATGATTCAACAGTATTGCTCTCAAACTGCAGTCCAGACATTATCCAGTTTTACATGATACAGTGGGGGAAAATAATTCTTTGATCTCCTGCTGATTTTCCAAGTTTGCAAATCCGCCAACTCAAGAAAGCACATGTCCAGGCCCCTCTTAAGTTTGCCGGTGAACGTCTAAATGACTCAGAGAAGGCTTGGGAGAAAGTGTTGTGGTCAGATGAAATCAAAATCAAGCTTTGGCATCAACTCGACTTGCCGTGGTTGGAAGAATAGAAAGGCTGAGTATGACTCAAAGAACACCATCCCCACAGTTAAACACGGAGGTGGAAACATTATGCTTTGAGGATGTTTGCCCAAAAGGTCTTTGCAAATCATGCCATGTACTATAAAATCTTGGATGCGAACCTCCTTCCCTCAGCCAGAACACTAAAAGTGTGTCGTGGATCAGTCTTTCAGTATGACAATGACACAAAACATACCGCCAACGCAACAAAGAAGTGGCTAAAGAAGAAGCACAGGAAGCAGAATAATTACATGGACCTTAAAGATCCAACATGAGACTAAATGAGCTAGTCATGACCAAAAAAATGACAATCACTCGTCAGTTGTTTCAGTAACTATGAGCTGCGAGTGGTAACCATTTGAGTTTACAAAACGCTGCAGTCATCAACAAGCTGTGAACACACACACACACATAAAAGACAGGCTAAGCCTGCAGCCCACTGAACATACTTGTCTTCATAACTTAACTTCTAATTTATTTCGTTGACGTCCTCTTTGGTAAGAGGACATGAATGTGGGGTGGTGGTTAGCACCGTTGCCCCCTGGATATGAATCCATCGGGTGTCTGGGGCCCTTCTGTGTGGAGCTCGAATAATCTGCCTGTATGAGTTCTCTAAAGGTACTCCGGCTGCCTCCCCGCAGTCCAAAGACATACATGTTAGGTTAATTGGTGATTCTAAATTACCCATATTTTTAGAGTGAGTTGTTTGACCTGTTCAAGACGTACCCAACCGTTTGACCTATGACAGCTGAGAGAGGCTCAAGTCTCAATGAAACCCTGAACTGGATAAACAGAAGATGGACTTTTGTTAAGATGTAGGAACCAAATGTGCTTAGGGTTAGGGAAAGATCACGGTTAAAATGTAGACTCTGAAAGCAATAAAGCCTGTTACCAAGCTACATTTGCTATTTTATAAAAACACAGAAGAGTTGATATATGTTTCTTAACATTGCTTCTAGATATCTACATAACATATGCAGACAGCAGCCTACTCAGTCTTCTCCTACTAAGGTAGAAAAGGGTATCAATGACAACAGCTATTGGGTCTTTAGGTGCTCAGCAATACACCTCACAAAAGTGAAGTTGAGTGGATAAGCAGTTGTCAAGAAAATAAAACAACACACACACATTCTCTGCAGATAGTAGTTCATAGAAAGAATGCACTGCTTATATAGTCAACAGTAGTGTGCAAACTTTAAGTGACACCAGTTGCAGTGACTAAACTTTCATGGCAATCCATCTAACAGATGTCATTTCAGTACCAAAGCCCCTCTGCAACTAACAGAAGAGCTTACACTGTCATCCCCAGAGCCATGCTGCTATTATGGATAAGACCTATGGAAATGAACAAATCTTGAAACAAGAACCTTTGAGAAACACTGCTTTAGATGTTAACAAGCTGTAAAGAAAAACTGTACCATCAACACTAAGATTACTGACAATCCAGCCTTCCACCTGAACAACAGTAGTGCCTTTCAATTTGCCTCATGTGCGCCTCTTTCCAAAGATTGTTTGAAAATATGAACAGAAACTTTTGTGACTGTCACATCCAGCAGACAAAGGACCCTTTAAACTGAGGTTGAGGCATAATTAGGTGTTCCATATAGAGCCATGGAAAACAAGCAGCAACATTATTAAAATTTTAATGTGACTTTTCTGCAGGCTGCTCTGTAATGAGACAAAAGTGTTGTAGGAGGGTTACAGGAACAGTGTGGCACACACAAAAATAAACCAAGGAGGTACTTTCACACCAAGGTAATTAGAGTGTTTATAGGAGGCAAGAAGGTTCTTGATGCCACAGCAAGGGAAGAAGACAGAGGAAGACAGAGGAGGGGAGGGGGGTAAACTAAGGCTCATTGTTAGGCAGGTGATTTACGAGGGTACAGGGGCTCCCGGGCCCTGCCAGTGGAGGGATAGAGCTTCTGTCGCTATAGCACCCTCGGCCCTTTGTATCCATTGTGCTTAGCCAGGGCTGGGGGGCTGTGTGTTCTGGGGATGAAAGTGGGTGGAGGGAGGTTGGGGCGATTGTTGGTTGAGCGCTGTGGTGCCATTGCAGGGCCGGGGCCTGTACATCTTCAACACAGACAGCAGCACAGATCAAAGGCAGCACTGTTCCCTCTCTCTAAATCACACAAGCCTTTGAAAACTTCCCACATCATTTGCACAAAGGGATGATATGCCTCTGCTATGCTAGAAGACCACTGACTATAGTGTCAGAAAACCAAACACCAACACTTTATAGCATCCACAGTGCAAAAATTATCCCAAGTTTCCTTTTCACTGAAGTTGCTTTGCAAAACTGTAGCTTTGCTATATGCACCTTTCAATGGGCTCTATGCATGTCCTGCGCAGTGCCGTGGGTAGATTAGCTGTCTGGTGTATATAAAATGAGGTCACCTTCTCCCTCAACTCCAGACAGACATGGCTGTCTGAGTGCTGTCTGCCTTTCTCGACAGATAGGTTTGTCACCATGCACTACTTGACCTTTTAGAGCTTTGGTGATAACACTCCTTCAGGCCAAAATCAATTATGGGAGGCTAACATGATAGCAAATAAAGGAAGCGTGTGATCCTAGCATGATCCTATTGATGGATACAGATTCTAAGGCTCCCTGGTCCGTGTCACTGAATTTCTGCTGATAATTTCATCAGACAAGCTAATGGAGAGTCCGACAGCCTCGTTTTGATTTTCCTCACAGGACAGTGTAGCATAAACACTCTAATTCTCTTCCTTGGCAGCAATTCATAAACAGTTATCCTGAAGTGAATGAGGATTAGAATTCAATTAGAAAGTAGGGCAGTGGTGTTTACAACAACCTTTTGTAATAGAGAGATTAAAACATATTGTTGCGATCTGCCTTTTTGTAACTTGTGTTAATTTCATGCAGGTCCAAAACAAAATAAAGAAATATTTGAAACATCTTAATCTTGAATATTTCTTAATCCTCTTCAGATGTGTGCATGACAACTACATGGGGAGACTTAAATGACAGTGGGTGGTTTGTTGATTTGTTGATTGTTCAAACTTTTCTTTTGCCTCCAAGCTCTGGCAGAAAGAATATCATAGAACATCTTTTGTCCAAGAAAACAAAATTTCAGCTTTAGCCTGAATAACTTTTTTGTTTAAACACACCACGAGTCTGTCGCCATACTCAATGATGTATGAGGGTACTACTAACATTGGAGGAATCATCCTACTTTTAGAAGGTAACATTTAGCAATTTTCCCATTTTAGTTTAACATGTAAGCATCTTTGCTAATTAGCACTAAACTGAATCTGAAAGCTGATAATGAATACAATCACTTTGCATCGATGTGCTCAAAAAGTGAGTATTGAACAATGTTTGACCTGTAGAATAGAATAGAATTAGAATAGAATTCAACTTTATTGTCATTGCACATGCACAGGTACAGGGCAACGAAATGCAGTTTGCATCCATCCAGAAGTGCTTTAGTGATATAGATATATTACAATATATATTAGCAATAATATAGATATGTGAGTATATTACAGAAATGGGTCTATTACGGTATGTTATAATGTACACGGTATGAAGTATGTTGTGAATATGGCAATAAATAAAAAAGTTCACAGCCTGAAAAATGGTAGCATAAAGTTTGGGATGTTCATTCTCCTCTGGGCTACTGCTATTCAATAGCCCACACCATAGCTCAAATTTGACCATGGTTTTACTAAAGCCAGGGTCCCAACTGCAAGAAGAGTGAGAAAAGAGCTAAATTAATCTGAACATGGTACTGTAATAGGATGTCACTGTTGCAACAAGTCAATTTGCGAAATGTCCTTATTCCACAATGAGCCATAAGTGTATTGTAATTTATTATTATAGATTAGTAACTTCAGCAAAAATACTGTGCACTGAGAGCTTCATAGAATAGGTCTGAAGGACCTAGTCGTCTTGGATTGGCAATGCAAGAGTCTTTGTCCAAACCTGAGAAGGTGTGGTTATAGGATTTTTGGGGGCACTTTAGGAGGCACACCACTCTTTGCTGCTGGAATTCTCAAAAAGTTTAAGTGGACTTGCGAAAGCATACGTGGAGGCAGCAGTACATGGGGATCGAACGGAAAGTTGCTACTGTAAACAAATGCTAGAGCAGCAAAGGTAAATCAAGACCAGGAAAACCTGGACATCAACCATTCTGACAGCTCAACTCCAGACTCCAGAAATATTGAACAAGTGCTTCAGAAAGTTCTAGATGAGCATGACAAGAAACTAGACAAGACAGGAGAAACGGCTTTAGCACAGAAGAAGCTAGTTGAGAGAGAGTTGGGAGTCAACTGGAACCTGGATCAACAATGAGATGAAATTTTCCATATAGGGAAATCCTTCAATCCCGCTTATGTTTATCTCAAAAAGTACCATCTCAAATTGGGGATATTTATGAAGTCATTTCAACATTTTTCACAAATTTCTTGTTCAATAAGAGCGGATAGCTGGTTCTGGGTTTACGGTTAGCGTTCATATATTCAATACACTGTGATGGTAATAAAACAATAACATAATGACAACCTACTGCAAATTTCCAAAGATTTTTTCTGTGGGCATCACAAATGTTTGTGGTTAACATCATGGCAATTCATCTAATAGTTCTTGAGTCATTTTGCAAATAACAAAAAGTCGATCTCATGTTGCGTGAGATGAAAGGTCTTCACAAATAAATAAATAAATAAATGATGTTCTGCGGACCATGAACACATGGACTAAGTTCCACAAATTCCAAACAGTCACTGGGATTTCAGTTTAACATGTGAAAAGGCAAACAACATACATACTATACGGACGAGCCTTGGCTTCAAATTTATTGTGGAAAACGTGCTATATTTCCAAATGATTGTATGATGCATTTGAGTCAATTAGTTTGTGTTCAGGGCAACATAAAAGAAACTTGAGAGCACTGAGCATCAGAGTGTTTCATTTGTAACAGGTCATGAAGTGCTGTGAGGATATGTTTAAATAAACCATCGCTTCTGTTTATTTGCTGCCCACTGAGCAGCCTGTGTTAAAAAGCTGACAACAGTGATAAAGGCATAAACGAGCGCGCACTGCCCACTGATGCTGAGACCCAGTCTGTGCCGAGGTGAGCGCCCTGTGGTGGGGTGCTATCAAGATCAGTGGCTTACTGCGCTCATTAGGTGTCTACTTGCATGTGATTTCATTCATCAGAGCAGGTCCACTTTTTTCTTTCCTGACATCAACTTGAAATAATTATGCATTGTGTCTGGCCCCGGGGTTGTGAATCTGAACCTTGAGTCAATGATCCATGCGCCATCGTAATCCATCATACAGCTTTTGGACTGCATGCGAGTATGTGTGTGTGTGTGTTCGGGAGCTGAACAAGGAGGAAGCAGAGATAAAGAAATAATAATTCCTCATCCTTCGTGCCACATCGTTATTTGAATGGAGAGCATCTCACGACACAGACACGGTAACACCTGGCACAGAAAGGCTGGGCAAAGGCAGTTGCCAAGGACTTAGGTGCTGAGCAGGCACTGATCAACGTCCCCTTCCATCCTCAAATGCCTGCATAGAAATTGTTCTGGCATTTAAGCACTTACGATAACGCCAGCAGGAAAATTCCTGGTGGCAAAATGACATTTCAAAGTGATGTAAACAGGTAAACAGCAGTATTCAGTTGTGCCAAATTAACCCCTTGGTTCACAAACAGTTAGGGTAGGGGGATGTCTGAGAGTGAGAGCCAATTCGCTGTTCTCCAAATTAGGCTAACCTCTGGGGAGGGGAGGGTCTCGCTCTCCCTCCTTCTCTCTTACACACAGAGCAATATATTACCTTTTTGGTGTGAGTGACTGACAAGTTTATTTTACCCTTTTTACACTTTTCCCACATTCTCTTCATTAACCCTTCGTGAGACCAAATTTGAGGCAAGCCCTTTAAAAAAACGAACACTAGCACGGACTGTTAACAAATTGTAACTATGGGCAAATACAAGCACAGGCAAATGTAGACAAAGCATTTCTCTCTCTGCACGTCTTGCTATATCAATAATACATGAGACCGCCTCCTTCTCTGTGATTAAAGGTGATGTATCCAAGCACCACAGGTGTGGCATCACCAAACTGTGCTTTCAAATTCTAGTTAGTAAAACATGTGTACAGTCTGAAAGGGTTTCTTCAAAGAAGTGATTATGCCTGGGAAAGTCAGCAAAATTGAAATGTGTAGGTTAGTCAGATCTTCAAAGACTGAAAATAAGCAGAAAAATAAGACTTCGTGTCACCTGACCAGGGCGTTCTTAACAAAAAAAGCTCTAATTGCAACATTTTCCATCAGTTTGTAGCATGCAAATGAATGTGCATGTTGTGACTGCTGTCATTTTTAAGGAGACTGCAGCTGTCTTATTTCTACATCTTGCATTTCCTGCTCTTGCAGAGTCAGCCAGTATTGACAGAAACCCTCGCCAGGAATCTAATGTCCCCCAGACGCTGGCCAGGGCTGGGCAAAAGGCCACATCCAATCAGCACCACCACCAGACAATATCAAAGACCAGTGGGCGAAAGGAGATGGGATTGGATGGCAGTGGCATAGAAGGAGAGGGCGAAAGAAGACAGAATGAGAGGTTGAATCTCATTAGCTCGCTTTTAAAGATGAGTCACCGCACAGCAGATTACTGAACACCATCCAGGACATTGGAGTCATACAATGGGTACAAGTATCAAAATTACAGGGAAATTGAACAGAGAGATTGCGGGGGGTCCCACGAATGATGAAAAGCAATGACCACGAGCAAACATGGTGATGGGATGAGCCGGCTCAGATGGAAGGTGAGAGCAGAAGAGGTGTCACTTTTGAGAGAGATGCATGGAGGGAGATACATGATAGCGCAGGTTGGTGGTTGAAAAGGACAAGGAGTGGAGGGGGGTGGTCGGCCAGTGTGCTGGCATCGTTTACCTGCATCACCACTTGCTGCCATGGTAGTGGTTGGCTGGTGGGGGGGTTGGGAGGCAGATTGGCACGCTCTAGCTGTAGGTTGACGTTGCGACGCTCCTCCTCAAGGGCGCGGGTCAGCTGCTCGAAACGTGCCTCCTGCTCTTTCACTGAGGCCAGGATGCTGGCGGCTGAGCGAACATCATAATCCTCCATGTTCAGTGTCGGTCGCGGTTTTACAGATCTTCCAAGGGAAGAAAAGGGGGAGGAAGAGGGGGCACCAGGTCATTTAACACACCCAGACCCAAAAAAGGCTGGATGAGTGACATCAAATGGCTGACGCATGCCTCCAGATCAAAGTCAAAACAAACGGCTTGTTTGCTGGCCAAGACAGGATACACAAGCTTTAACAAACACCACCGTGACAGATGAAAATAGAACAATTAGGGTGGGTGACTGGATAAGGGAAACAGGGTTATAACACAAAGAGTGTATCTGTTACAGACAAATCTTTGTCACTCTGACCGTGCGTTCTCCAGCCAACACCCTGAAGGGACATGCTCAGATTCTCCTCATAAAGGGTGACTACAAAGTCTCTGATACTGCAGGCCAGCACAGCAAACACATTAATGAGGATGCACTGCAGGGTGCCAATTATGTGTTTGCTTTCAGAAGTTTGAGCCTTTCTTATAATTAAGACAATCCTGGCACCGAAGATAGCATTCACTGCAGATCTGCAAGAATATCAGGGATGAAAAATAAATACCTAATCCACCAGTTCTAAAAACAACAAAGGGGATGCAACAGCACAGTGGAGACTCACAAAAGCAAAGATTTTTTTTGTGTTTGTTTGTTTTGTTTTCTTTCTGGATACGATCTCAGCCCTACAAATGAACAGTCATAGGCATAAGCGTGGAGGAACGGCGCTGTCATTGGATATAGTCATGCAGAGAGCCATAATGCATTTTGACACACAGGCGCTGTTACAGGCACAAATCCAACACATGCAAGATTCCCACAGCCACCCAAACGGACACCCAGGCCTGGTATCAGGCACACACGCACACGCCATCTATCATAAACAATCAGGATTTCCAAATAACATTAGCAGGCTACAGAGCACATCAATGGCACACACACACACACACACACACACAGCCCGATATTCATAACTGATGGTGGTGTGATATCGAGGGGGCTGACAGCACAATAACAAATGGGTGGTTGGACATACAAAACCCACAGTAATACAGACCTAGTAGATAAGCAGGCTGAGAGCTGTTAGAAAAGAGACATCCCTCTCTCAAAACAGAAGCAGAGGGATGAAACGGCAAAAGGAACAGAGAGCTGGGAGAGGGGAAGAGAAATGAAGGGAAGACAAAAGAGAAAATGGAAGAGATTAAAACAGAAGTGAAACATAGAAAACACCAAACGGCTCTTTTAACTACCTGACTTTGTAGTAAACTCAAAGGTAAAGAAACAAGTATTGGAGCATCATCACATTATTAAAGTTTGTCCACATTTTATTAAAAAATAAAAAAATGCTTTTTATATTTTAAAAAAAAAGCTTCATTACTCAAAGTGTAGCTCCATTTTTTACAGCTAGAACATTAATCATGCAAAGTTGGCAGCTATCCCAGGGCCTCCAGATTCCCCTGTTCACTGGTGAAGGGTGATAATGTGATTAATTGAAAATGTATTGTTAGCGTGCAATAGCAACTGATAGAGAAAGTCTGTGGTGGGAGAAAAACACAGTTAAAAGAAGAAAAAATATTTAAAACATTCCAATTTTGCCAGAGTGGATTGCCCAATAAACAAAAATATAGATATTTTTCCAACAAAATGTCACGTTTTTAACGACCTGACATGTTAAGAAACTGTCATTTTTTCCCGTGTGCATCAGTAAAGACATTTGCATTCATTTAAAAGTCATGATATGCTGTATACTGCATATTGGTTGACGTGGCAGACACTAGAAGGTTAAACAAGAAGGTTCTCTACAAAAATCAAGAGCTGACACTCAGTCAGCAGTTGCATTATATCAAAGCATTCTGGATATTTTCTAGCTGATCTTGTCTCGAGGAGGCGGTCTAGCTCAGCAGGGGTTCACCAATGCAGATGCAAGCATTTGAATCTTAAACAGCTTTGGATACCAAAACAGAATGTATGGCTTTCAAAGGGTGTGTACATGTGTGCATAAAAAGAGCCTTCTTTTACAATAGGATCCGGTGAGCACCAATAAGGGCCTTTGAAGCACACAATCCCTCTTTGAAGTTTCCTACATGCTGATCATTTATTTATTTGGAGTGGAGTCTGGCTCTTTCTTGCAATACTACCAAGGAGAATGTGCTTCCAAAGTTAAACTCCACAACCATCTGAACAAAAGAAAATGTTTCATTTTCTGTTTACAGGAACAAAATCTCTCATTATAACTCTCGAGAATCTAGTATTTTTAAATGAATTGTTCTTCCTAAAACATTTATGTCTGGTTTGAGTTTACGGTAATCAGCCGGTCAGGTTTCAAAATGGAAACAGGGCTGGGAAATGGAAAACTGCGCTCAAAAATAGCATCCTTGTCTGTTTTCAAAGTTATCCACTACTTGAGATAAGTGACAGAAATAGAGTCCCATAGGCCATGTTGATTGGGCATATTTGCGGACAGACTCTAATGATTCACACCCCTGGAGGGTTAGGGGGGCAATGTAACCATTGCTTCCTGAGTCATAAAGGGAATTATATGGCAGGCATGTCAGCTACGCCCCACAGCTTATCATTACACACCAACTTCTGGCCATACTTAAAATAGCCCAGAATGGTCAGGGAGGGGGCATCTGAAGAATTCCCCTCTTCCACCATGACAGCCCTCGTTTTTTATTTTTGGCTTTGGTTCAGCAGATGTTTGATAACGGCCTGGGTCAGAGGGGATGAAAACATAGCCATGTTCTTAGATACACCCTAATTACTCCCAAACTTTATGTGGTGGAAACATATCAAAATACAACTCCAGGGGTGTGGAGTGTCACTTGTGTGTGCCACTACATGAAGTTTATGTGTGGAAGGAATGAAAACTAATCAAAGAGATGATATTTAAAAAAAGGAAAGAAAAAAAAGAAAACTGTTTAATTAATTCCACAAAGAGAAGTGGGTTACATCTCACTACTCTTAAGGCGTAAACATCTTTAATTAAAAGGAAAACAAGCTCATATTCCATGTGCAGAGCTGACGCTTCACTTGCGCTGTTGCAAGGCTTTTCCTCAGCAGTGAACTCGCTTTAGCAAAAACTCACCGCTCTAAAAATAGCCCGGTAATAAATATATCCACACGGCCACATTTTTGAGTGTGGATTGGTAGATGAGAGGCAGCAGTCGCTCACTTCAAAGGCCTGCTGGAAAATCCTGTAATAAATCCCTGGCACTTTATTCATCAGGTCTGTTGGACTCCCCTAAAACAAATCTTCCAATGACAAGACCCTCTGCCATCAAACCCCTCTCTGTAGTAAACTGGCAGACATTTGAACTGATGTTATTCTCAAGAACAGCTTGAAAGGAGTGAGGCGCCAGCGGTCTGGTTATCTGCCTAAATTACACAAAGGCTCTGACCAGTGGAAAGGTGGAACGGCAAAGATTTGAGCTCTGTCCTTTCTTTTCCTCCTCTGGTGTAAAGCAGTGCTGTGTACAGACACACACCAGCAGTTTACCTCGTATCACCATCTGAAACAGCCAATGTGGAAACTTGCCAAGTGCATCTGTAAAAATAACCCGTTATTCCACTGAGGACTGGGTGTTAAACCCTTAATGCTTTGCAGCCGGGAGGTATTTTGGAAGTTTAAGGCGAGTCAAATGATGCGATATTAGTTTTTAGGATTTTTTCCAGTGTTTGATTTATCATGATCTAATTTTCAATCAAGATAAAACATAAAATATGGCATGCTAATTTGTGAGATTCAGGTTCACATCAGGTTAGTTTACAACAGAGCTATTATTGCCTTTTCCCAGTATTCATGCTAAGTGTGAATCTTTAAACTTTTTACATATTCCCCAAATATCCACTGTTTTCATTTTGACTTTGGTAAATTTTAAGAATCAGAGACCAAAGACTGACTGGATGTGTTGCTCCTGAGGAGGCCAACAAGAGCAGAAGCCTCATATCTTGAGGGAGTTGGCTAGGGGGTTATTAGGGAATTGGGGGAACAGATTGGGAGGTAGAGGATGAGGATAATTGAGTGTGACCATTGGTGCCCGATATTGAGTTAGGAACATTCACCTGATTAGGGACTAGGTGGGTGGTGCTGTTCCCCCAGTCCACCCCACCCCTTACTGCCAATTTACCCCTTCTAGAGGCAGCTCAAATTAATTCTTTGCCTAAACCCATCTGATGCACATCTGAGGATGCAGCTCACAGCGGCACAATTGGGTACTTAAAAGCACCTGCTCCTCCTAGAGTGTGTGTGTGTGTGTGTGTGTGTGTGTGTGTGTGTGTGTGTGTGTGTGTGTGTGTGTGTGTGCAGTCTTTAATCTCTTTCCGCTGTTGACGTTTCATATAGTCAGAAGACAAATTGGAAATATTAGTAGTATTGCTCCACCTTAAAGTGTCATCGCAGAGCCAGTAATTTCAGCCATTTAAGAGATTTTTTTTACCCTTTGCTAAGAAGTCCAATACGTCAAAGCTCTCATGGAGTGTGACTGACAGCTAAGTGATTCATTATAATGACAGACACTTAGCTGCTGTGTTGGATATTTTTGCTCAGCCACAGGAAACCTTTATAAGCTGCTCAAGAGCTACTCAAGAACATGAAAGTCAGCTTGAAGTGGGACTTGCAGGCCGTTGCAGATACTATAGTGATGAAGTGATAGTTTATAGTTTCTTTTTGTCTTTGAAAAAATGACACAGGATTCATCAAACACTTGTAAAAAAAGCATTTTTTTAAGTGAATTGCTATTTAATACATGTTACTGAAAGATGACTGCCATTTCCAGTACATATCCGATATGCAAAGATGCTCTGAACACTTCCAACAGAGATGCAACAGGAAATAAAAGAAAGAAATGCACGGTCACCGGGACTGATCCTCCCTCTGATTTAGTATTCCTGTTGCATTTCTTTGAGGAACATTAAAGTGAGTGCTAATGCCCACAGGAGCATTGTTGAGTGACACCAGGATAAGCAAAGCTTAGCGAGGTGTGGGCTCCATAACTAAACATTTTCACAGCTAGAAGAAAAGAAATTCAGTTGGTGTTTACCTGTCCTGTATAATGTGGAAAATCTTATGCAAGTACTTCATATTACATACAAAGTAACCTCATGGTGAAGAGAAAGTACACCCCTTTACAAAATATGGCAAATAAAACCTGAGACAAGCTACAAAACATGACATATACTAAAATGCAGAAGCAGTCTTAAGAAACTAAGCAGACGATTACTGCTTATATAGGATTTAAGAGAGTAAGTAGCAAGTGTGAGCGCCTCAGAAAAAGCAGAGGTTTTACCAGTTTGCTGGTTTGGGCATTCAGGTGTGTGTTAACACAATGCCAAGCAGGAAAGACATCAGCAATGATCTTAGAGTTTGCTGCTGACAGGGAAAGGTTATAAGGCTGTTTCCAAAAGATTCCACGATTCTACAGTGAGAAAGAAAAGAGTCATGAATATATGGCAGGAGGGCGAGCAGAGGCTTTCTATGACAGAGGAGGATGCTAGAGACAGGATCAAAGTGAGGCAGATGAGCCGCTGTGGTGTCCAAAAGTGAGCAGCCAAAAGAAATAGAAGGCTGTACAGTGAGAAAAATTATTCACATGTGAAAAACATTCAAAACAGCTACATATCTTCCTAGGAGTGGATGTCCAAGCAAATTCATCCAAAGGTCAGCGCATGCAATACTTAAAAAAATCTAAGAGCTATACCTCACAGTTAACAGTTAGCTTCAGTTAAATGTTAAAGTTCATAATATTACAATTGGAACGAGACTGAATAAATGTGGCTTGTTTGTAAGAGTTTTTAGGAGAAAGTCTTGTCTTTCTGATAAAAAAAAAAAGAGCATGGTAGCACTGTTTAGCCTGGCCAAGTGGCTCTTCATCTGTCCAGAGAAGTTTGGTCATAAAGCAAAGTGCTACATTTGGTAAAACACTGCAAAAACCCCTCATATCACCTGTCAAGCATGGTAGTGGTAGAGTAATGATTTGCTGCATCCTAGATGCATGAAGGAGCGTTTCCGCAGGTCCTTCCCCCCTGCAGCTGTCAGACTGTACAATCAGAACTGCTCCCAACAAACATAGATGTTTACATCTGCGCTGCAACTGCAATAAGTTAATTAACCGATTCGCACTACAACCTGGTTTGCCTCTTATCTGTAGTTATTTTTATTTAATTTAATAACTGTACAGTACTCTCTGTATATGGTAACCATTGTCCTTAATGTAAATATGTAAGAAAAATTGTGTATGTTTCTGTTCTGTGTCCTGTCTACTGTTTGTTTGTATATGTGTCTTTTTGGCTGCTGTTACAACCAAATTTCCCCTTGTGGGACAATTAAAGGATTATTCTATTCTATTCTCTATTTGGGCTTGTTTTGCAGTCTACCATGAACTCCTCTTTATCCCAAAGTATTGTAGAGTCAGCTTTCCAAACACTGCTTCTGCATTATTGTTAAATAAATACACAAGACTTAATAAATAATAAAATAAACAATGTCACCTCAAGTTGTTACATCATTTTAAGACCTGGTAAATTCTAGAGAATCTTTTATTATTCCCTGATATATAAAACTTTGGAATTGACAGAGGGTGTACTTTTCTTTTTACCATGATGTAGATACAATATGCAATATAACTTAAATGCCACATTCATTTGAACTGTAAGCCCAGTAGGCTGCCATTACTTTGTTTGCTGTGTTGTTATAAAGCTATATAAAAATGCCAGTGCACTCAAAGACCTCATGAATGTTTATTAAGCACAGTCACTGTGATGCAAGTAGATTTTATGTTATGATTGATCCAGAGGGACTAGATCCTCTTAAACATTATGTGTTTGTGGTTAGCAAGATACTGGCATTAGTAAGTCAGCTAGACTCTGATAACACCCTAACTAAATTAACTGGGAGTCTGTTGAATAAGATTGTGTAACATAGTCTACAGGTTTTGATATGGTGACCCGAGCTCAGGTAGATAAGCCACAGCAAGGCATCAGAGAAACTGGATTAAAGCCCAGGTCTTAATTTAATCACAGCAGGCACTGATTCATTCATAATTACAATGCATTCTTTTCTGATGATCAAGATATTTGATATTTGCTCTTTTAAAAGCTTCGGAAGAAGCAATGAACTTAATTATTTCCACCACATCAATGTGGAACTTAACTGAGACTTGAGAATTGCTTTTGTCTTGCACTTATATATGACTGACTCACACCTCAAATACTCAATTACACAGTTTGTTTTTAGAAACTGGACCAGAACGACGTCATCTCCCGTTCACCTCTAAAACACACTACAGTCTGTGCAGAGAGCTAACATTGCTTTTCTACTGACATTTACCACCAGTGATTTAACTGTGTGGATCGCTGAAATAAGAGCACAGTTACTAGAGAGAAAACGCCTCTCAATGTATTGACATAAAAAGCACATAAGGCACCTGAGCGACAAAGCCAATTGAAAGGAAGCTCCTTCGAGGCGCGATAACAGAGAAAGCAAAGTCTCGGATTTGCAAGACAAGGGGAAAAAAATCAGGAAATGCAATTACAGCAATGATGAACTGAACAAAGTGATTAAAGGAAGCAGGAGGTGTAGAGAGAAAGGGGGGCTTACCTTTGATGTTGGTGAGTGCCGTCAGACCACAAGTAGACTGAAGAGAGGCGTAGCTCTGTTGGAGTCAACTCGTTTGTTCAGTCTGCCAGGGAAGATCTGTGGATTAAACACAACATGAAAAATTAAAGCTGCAAGTAGGACTAATTGGGCCCTTGCACTACATGCCGGGGCTAGCCGCAGTCGAGAAGCTTTATTGTGACATGTAGATGTCAGGGGATGTTGCATAAAGGAGTTTCAATTGCTCTGTAAACTAAAGGGACATGAGAACACCACATAAGGTTACGTTTGTTATTTGTTGGAGCAGCGTGGGATTTTAGTCATCAAACTGTTTAAATTAATTTTTAAAAATGTGCTGCGTTGTTGTGGGGACTAAGGCAATCCAAGATGGATGTTTTGTAAGTTTTGGAATGATGCACACGCTTACTAAATTATCCAAATCATGTCTTTAAAATGTACTGTGGGCCAACAGCTGCTATCTATTTTGACACAACCATGAACCAAAAAAATTTGAGTAACAGGTCACAAAATGTTGAGAAAAATCAATACAAATAAAAAAGATGCTGACACTGCATAGTCGATATGTATTAGTATGCAAATTCCTGCACAACCACATTTTTTTCTAGGTAAATGGGAAGTTAGTGCAATGAGTTATTGAAACATGTGCATACATAAATGGGAAGTCACTCTTAAACTCCTTTTAAGAGCCCTTCATAGTTCTCCAGCGCTTGTGAAGGACATTCAAAGCTCTTCTATGGACACTGACTTTATTTTGTTGTGTTCTCTGTCAAGATGACCCTACGCTGCTTTAGTAACATTGAGGTCCGGACTCTGGGGAGGCCAGTCCACGACTGACTGTGCTCCACTCTGTGTTTTTCTATCTATGTAGGCTTTTACTGCAGTGACTATGTGTTTGAAATCATTGCCATGCTGGTGGATCAAAATCCGACCGTACTTTTCTGCGTTCATAATTACATCAATTTTAATAAGATCCCCAACGACACTGACTGAAATATAGCCCCAAACCATGACAGGGCCTCAACCGTGGTTCAGAGATGGCTGTAGACACTCACCTCTCTCCTCACATGCTCCATATGTACTGACAGTTATTCGTAACCAATTTGGAATCAATCCATTAGACCTGTTGATCAGTCCAGATCAGATTCATGACAGCCACCTTTCCACTGAGACCATTTCTGATCGAGGCTTCAGCAAACAGTAGATGGATCAGCTAAAGATGCATGTTGTTATCCAGTTTCCACAAATTTAAGGACACACTGCCCATGATGCCAAAATAAGCCACATTTTAACTAATAGTTTTCACGTTTTTGGCTAATCACTTTGTTGGTGAAAAAACATTCCCCTAAAAATGGTCCCCAATGCCAGTGTCCCCCTCAAAAAACCTTCTGAGAATCTTCAGAAAGCCTGAAGAACTTCTGCTCTAGACCCTTTAAAAAATGACAAGGAAACCTGGCTACTTAAATCTGTCATAGAGCTGTTATTTCAAAGACATATAAAGCACAATCCTTGGAGATGCTGTCATGCTTCTTTCAAGTTAAACTCACTTTTAACTTGTACTGTACCACAAGGTTAAATTTTAGATCCACTAGACCTTTCTGTGCGTTTCCATCGAATATGGACAAATATAACTTTCATTTTTTAAAGTTCATAATTGGTTTTTTGAGGAACTTGTGCTCTATTTTCTTTTTCTGTTCATATCAGTAGGTAGAAAACATGCTGATATTTTTCCAGACACTAATATTCTCCCAGAAAGACCCCTAGAAAAAAAAACTGTGCCTGCTGATTTATTCCTAAATAAATACAGGAGACTGACAGAACTCTGACGAATATGTTATTCTTAATAATTAGGGAACACACTCTCTACTTTCAACCAACCAATATGTCAAGCTGACCTTAATATTCACACTGTAACGCCTCCGAAATATAGACATCACAGACAGAAAGAAAGAAAAAAGGCCAGTGTCCAATACTGCAGTGCAAATTGGTTTTGATGCTTCATACCATGGGATGAATCATTCTGCCATTCACGTAAACCTGTCCAGAGGCTCTTCTTCCTTTGATGGCCGAGAAAACAAAAGCCTGGCAGCAAAACTGCTTGATTGACTAGACTCTTGAAGATGTCACTGATGATGAAATCAAACACAAGCGTATAAACACTTCCTTGCAGGCCAACTTTCATTTCAGAGCTATGGTTTTAGTAGGATGTAACGGTTCCTTAAAAATTGCCTCATATCAAGAAACACTGCACTCAATAAACACAGTTCCTAAATTGAGTTCATCAGTAGTTCACCTAAAATATTAAATAGTAGCTCGGCACAGATACAACTGGGATTCTGACAGATTTTTGATTTAAAAAAAAAAAAAAAAACAGATTTCAAAAGAGTTACTTGTCTGT
Organism: Maylandia zebra; assembly: GCF_041146795.1. Taxonomy (NCBI): domain Eukaryota; kingdom Metazoa; phylum Chordata; class Actinopteri; order Cichliformes; family Cichlidae; genus Maylandia; species Maylandia zebra. The sequence continues at coordinate 5,554,752 of NC_135178.1, read as the reverse complement.
GAAGTAGATGAAGCGTGAGAGAAGAAAGAAATTGTCCCACATCACCTGAATTTTAAAGACTTTTTTGGACAATTTAGCAAATATAACCACCTAAAGTCTGCATGAACTCATGGTCATCTGCTACATAAACTACCGCGCTCGCCATGTTAAGTATTTCCAGATGCCGCTCTAACTCCAGGCCAAATATGCATCGTGAGTAGTGATGGCACGCAATGTTTCATTAACTATGATGGGGGGGGGGAGTAAACTTTCCTCCCTAGGTTTTAGTTTTTTCAATGATTAGAATATCTTCCTCCTCTCCAGGGATTCCTGGGTGTGTTCACTTCAAGGACAGATAGGCTCTGAGCACCTTGGATTGCTGGTACAAACATCAAAGGCGAAGCTAAACCCGGCCGCATTAGTTCTCACCTTGTTGCTATCTCTCTCTCTCTCTCTTTCTGTGTCTCGTCGGATTCTAGAGGAGGCCTTACATCGCTCTTGAATCGAGATTATGTCAACACACAGTCACGGCTCAGAGTTTCCTTTTGATTCATACGCATTTGATTCTATTTAAAATGATGCAATGCTCTTGTAAGTGGCAGGCCAGCGGAACAACAAGCCGGTTTGGGAATGAAAAGATCAACAGTCATTTGTGATGAATGAATGAATGACACTCCTGTCTCATCCTAGCTAATGGTGCTTACCTCCCACACAATTCTGTGGAGCTGACCAGAGGTTATCAGTGGGAGACTGTGACTATTTACTTGGCAGTCAAAGCTTCCTGTAGCTAAAGAGGTGTTGGTAAATTGCCAATTCTAACATATTGCTCAAGCTTCGGAGGTCATAATGCTTCAACGTCCATCACTGGGCAGCACGGAGGAATACGAGTGGACAAGAACACATTTTTGTAAGCTAGTAGGTTCAACAAACTTTTCTGCGTGGGCAAATCACTGCATGCCTCAAGCTGATTTTTATACACACAATATCCCCAGCCAATCAGATTTTATTTACACTGCTCTTGGTTCTGTGAATTGCGCTCACAGTGTTCGCCGTTGCCCCTGACGCCGCCACCATCATTTGACAGTAATAAGTGCAGAAATCTCATGCAATATTCGTGCTTCATATCAGCGCCTGATACCTCGCCTGCTGTGTATTATGCAGACAATTGCATATTCTATCACGACTTGTCCCCCTTCAACCCACAGAGCGCCCCAGTGTAATTCTGTGATTAATAATGAATGCTGAGTGAGGGTTAGCTAGCGAGCTGACTGACTGACTGACTGAAGGTCTGACTGTCTGGGGAATGCTACAATGATCAAGGCCTTTCTTCAGCTGTCAGCGCCTCTTTGCACTCGAACAGAACTGGAGGTGCATACGAAGGTTACTTGTGATTGCATCTGTGCAATCTGACTAATTGTTTGGGCAAATATGTAAATGCAACGTGAAACGTAAATGCTAAAATATAAACTAAAGAGGATTAATATGCATTGGGGTTACGGTCCAACACAATATATATATAACTTAAATTATAAAACAGGTTGTCGGAGATTAAGGTATAAAACCTCATGCATTTTACGATAATGATTCAGAAGACAGTATGCTGTATTGCTAGGATGTTGTTTGGCGTGTTTTAACAGCATTATAGCATTTTACAACACATAGATACACCAGCTGAGATATACTCTGGAGGCAGAAATAACTAACCTCACATTCAAAGAAACGTAACCTAACCCTAACAAAGCACTTTTCGAACTCTAACTATACGGTGCTCTAACAGGAAACCCACCCCAAAACAGCACAGCATATTAGTCCAGAGAGCTATAAGGAAGACACACTGTACCAACACAAAAACAAACTTTATTATGTGGACACAGCAGCTGAAGCCACTGAGAGGAATATTGTTATGCCTCAGGTTTATATATGACTCAAATAGCCTTGTCTGTCTTCTCATAGATTAAAAAGAAAGAAAGAAAGAAACTTGCACCTTATTGGAACTTGTTTGGAACGTGCTGTTCTAAGACTGAATCCCTTGACATCTCCGCAGTTCAAGGTAACTGCACAGCTGAAAGCAGAGCTAAGACACATTGTACTATAAATGCTCCCCCTGTGTGCAGAATGTGTTTGTAAAGTGCAGCAGCTACACAAGGAAACTACAGAGCGTCATTGTTAGAGGCTCGGCTCACAAGGAAAAGAAGAGAAGCTCAGGTTTCTCATCGTGAAGAGCTGACCTTGGCTAACACTGCTTTCATTTAAGGCAGAAAGAAAATATTCCACCTCATCAGAACTAAATGCCTCTCAAGATGTTAACTAAGAACAAAAAAATAAAAATCCAGGCATAGAGAGAAAGAGTTCCTGCCAAAACAGTGTAACAGAGCTCGCTGAGGAGTTTGAAAGGTGCACACAGGGAAGGAGGAGAAACTGCCTGGCTTGTTTGTTATTTGGACTGCGCACAGATTTAGAGGTCTTTCATGTACATTTTAGCAGCTGAATTTGTTACACATTTATTACAAGCAGACTGTGAGAATGAAACCATCATTTAGGTTTGTTACATCACAGCTTCATGTTTGAGCTCCCCTTTGCATCCACTGACCTTGTGATGGTAGCAGACACCAGATTATTGACGTTGGCGTTATTTATCCCAGAACCAGCAAAACAAAAGTCGGCGCTGTACGGATTGAGATCATATCGCGGTGCTCATGAGGAAACCAAATGTTTCTTCAATACACAACATGTGGGTTCAACATGTGAACCTCAAGGATCAGTGATCAATATGGAGGTGAAATAAGAGTCACACAGTTTCAATCAATAAAGCGATAATCGGGTGACACCAGGCATGCTGTTTAAGTAACTAAAGGCTGCTCTCCATCAGGAGAGCGCTCAACAATAATGGTGTAAATGGCAGGGCTGCAGGGAGAAGGCCACTGGAACAAAGGACTCTGCTGTATATCAGCAGCTTGCTAAAGATCACATGAATATCTCAAAAGGTAACTGTAACAATGTTTTGGGGGAGGATGAGACTGAAATATACGTTTTTAGTTTAAGGGAGAAGTCTGCTGTTTGGAGAAAGCAAAATGCTGCACTTGAATACTACACAAAATACTGGCCTTCAATATAGCAACCCTGTCTCATCTATGAAACATGACTGTATTAGCAGCATTGTTTGGGCCTGTCTTTGTTGCGTCTGAGCCAGGATGGCTTGTTATCATCGATGGAGCGCTAAATTCTGAATTATGCAAGCAAATTCTAAGGAAAAATCCCTGGAAGTCTTTCTGCTAACACAATATCCTGAGAAAGGAATGAACAAGCCAAAGTCCTGACCGTAGGCCAAAAGAAATGTGGAAATACCTGGAGCCATTTCTTTGCAGTTATTGCAGCAAAACTGAGCCAGTGTGCTGAAGTCACATATCTGCATACCTCTGTCACTTATGAATCTGTGATTAAAAGTAAGAAATTGTTTCATTTATATAACTGTCTTCTCTTTACTTTCTATGTACTTTTAAGATTTGTGGGGAAATCGAATGATATTTAGGTCATATTTATACAGAATACGGCTGTAATCCCGGCTATTTCGGCTAATACATTCCTGACCAAGCTGGCTGGATCCAAAGTGAGTAGTAAAAGCAATATCCTAAAATGTACTACTTCTTGTCTCTGCATGTGTTAACACCAAACTCAGCGCTGATGGGTTCTGGGCCTTTGGCACAGCACGAAATCTGTTACCAGATCCATTTTTGCTCCTCGAGTCCACTCTCCTGTGACACACGGTTTTACTTTGCCAACTCGGGGACAGAATTTCAGTATTAGATGTGGCAGATGAGGTTAGCAGAAACTTCTGTAGACCTAAATGGATATACTATTATCACAGGTAGTGAAAGTAAATCTATCTATCTGTGATTACTGTCTGCGAAGTCGTGAAAACATTCATCACCGTTTTCAAGAACATAATACTCAGCTGTTGTCAGTGGAGTAAAATGATGTCATCCAGCCTTGGTAATAAAAAAAAGAAGCTGACAACGTCTCCTTCTAAATGATTAATGGCAGTAACGCGCTAAAAACGCTGTCACAGATTGATGAATAATCGGTAACGTAAAGCCCTCGAATGATAACGCCGTGACATATCAAATAATCTCAGTTTTAGTAAGATCGAATGATAACACTCAGGTGACAACTGAATAAAGCACAGGGTATGGATTTATGGAATTCTTACAGTGTGTGTGTGTGTGTGTGTGTGTGTGTGTGTGTGTGTGTGTGTGTGTGTGTGTGTGCCCCAGAGAGCGTGATTGTGAATTCAACCACAGCACCTTCAGCATCACATAAGGCATATGGAGGATCAGCCTCCCTCATTGAACAACAGTGCTGCCAAGGAAGGATTTATTTGTGTCTTTTTGTATTTAACTGCTGTTTTCACTCAAACAACCAACTGAGGATTTGCCCATGACAGGCAGCCTCAACCCTGCCTTTGTCAGTTATGTAATGTGTACCACCGCAGCCTGGCGAAACACTCTCCTCTTGTCAGCATATGCAAAGACAGCAGACGACGTTATCTGGGGTATCAGAAAATGAGAAGTGGGAGGGCGCGAGGCAGGTGTATGCTGGAGGGCGTCAAACAAAAATCAAACACTGTTCTGCCTATTTTTGCAGCAGAAATAAGAATACGAGCCATCACACTAAGCCAGTCACACTCTTATTACCAAACACAAAGAAAAAGTGGGTAAACTATGAGGTATACTGATCAGAATGTACAAAAATGAATTATACTCGCAGTTAATACTTTAAATCATTTGTTCAAATAGCCCCAGGCTGACAGGATAAAAAAAATCATATATAGAAAGAATTTAAGCTGTTAAATTTGACGTCAGTCTAAAACGTTTGATAAAAAAAGACTGAAAATTCACCCAGTTTGCCCTTCGGTTGGTTTAAATGATGCATTGAACAACCTTGAATTAAAGGTGACTGTGATGCAGCTCCCTTTTTTTTTAACGAGTTACAGTTCATTACACAAAAATAAACACTCTGTTTATACCGATTACTGTGTAATTAAGAAGGACATATTGTTAGCAGTGGAAAATGGATAAAAACTCCAGAGAAGAACAAATGATTAATTGTTGACAATCCAAAGTCTAATTGCAGTTAACTGGTGAAAAACACCACAACAACACAGCCATTCATGTGAAGTGGGGCTTGGAACCGGATATGGTTTTGTTTGTGTGTGTGCATGTGTCAGTTTGGAGTGTACCTGAAGGGTCAGTACAGGTGCCACAGCAGCAGCAGAGTCCTCCTCCATTGTGAACGTTTGTTATCCAAAAAAGAAAGTACTGTGCAAAAGTCTTGATTCACCTCTAATTTCTTCATACTTTGCTTCCAAACAGCAAGACTTTCTTGTAAATCAGTGGAAGGGTGTCTGCCAAGAAGCCATTCTTGAGGGGAAACAGGGAGAAAAGACTGAGGTGCCCCAAATTATACAAGAACTGGACTGGAAATATATGTACAGAGGAGGTCAGGAGAGACACACAACAGTGCGTGTCTACATCTGTAAAACACAGCTGAGGGTCTGTCATGTTTTGGGGCTCTTTTTAGTGGTGCTGGGGATCTTGTCAAAATTGATGGAATTATAAATGGTGGAAAAGTACGATCAGATTTTGATCAACCATGCAATGCCATCTGGAAATATATGGTACAATTGGTACTATCAGTCATGGATTGGCCTCCCCAGAGCATGGAGCTCAACATTAATGAAGGAGCGAGGGATCATCAAACAAAAGGCAGCCAACATCCAAAGAAAAGCTTTGGATGCTTCTAGAAGCCTGGAGATTTATTCCTGAACACTGCTTAAATCAAGCTTGGATAAGAGAGTTCATGATGTGTTAAAGAATAGAGGTGGTCATACCAAATATTGAATTTCCAGCTCATTAGAATTGTAAAAACTCAGTTTCTTAGCAAACACAAAGAAGTGAGGGTTGGCTCAAGAATTTTGCAAAGTGCTGTCCATCTCAAAATAAATCTACATGAGACGCTATGGTACAATTCAGCCGCTGAAAGGACAGCACCCTGTGGGAGGAAATCTAACCAACCACCATCACACTCCAGTTTAAATGAAGCAGCTATTTTTAGAAACACATGTGTACAACACAATTTCCTGAATTTGGCGCGTAAAGATGATCCAGCTGAAGTGAACACAGACTACAAACAGATCAACGCAATGGCTACATAATCCCACATGGGTCCAAGTTTCCTTTTGGTCATATATGATTACACTGCAAAGCACCAGCCACCTTTCATTCCTGAAAATGAAAAATCCAGTCGGGAGATTTTCAGACTTGTGTCCACAAAGTCTCGGATTCAATTATTTGTTCTGCATATTTCCATTTTCTGGGAGCTGTAATTCACTGCAGCAGTTCTCATCTAAAAAAAGAGCTAAAAGGGAAATGGCTGCTACTGTGTAATAGATTTCAATTTTCACTTCTTTCCATTTTATATTATTTTCAGTTGGACCCATGCAGAGAAAAAATGTAATAGGAAACTATATAGACATTACATTATTAGATTGTTATTAATGCTTAATGATTGTGTATGTAGTATTTCACTCTAGCCAGATGAAGTGAATCAAGTCTAAACTACTTTAATGAGTTTAGTCCACTGAAGGCTCCTAAAAAAGCTCACAAGACAACACTATGACTATCAACGTGACTAAATTAATTTCAAAGACAAATTAATTTATAGTTACAAGCAATTACTGTTAAAGTAAACAAAAATGACATTAGTAAGAGATTACATGTATGTTTTTTTTTGTTTGTTTTTTTACATTTATCAACCTTTACAAAATACAGTTCATTCCACATAGTTAAGGAGGAAAAAAAACCATGATTAATAGTTAATAAGTGCATAGTTAAACTGCTGATAAGTGAATAATAAAGTATTAATGTTAAAGCAACAAAAACTACTGACACAACCAAAATTATTACAACTATGTGCAATGATCTTGCAGCCTTGTTGCCTTTGAAATTGTTGTTTTGAAGACGGGGGGCCTCTTCTGCAACCACTTGCAACCTAGTATCACAGCAAAATGTTTACCAGGCACAACAGTGTCTATTAAATTTCACGTTTTGGAGAGGCAAAGCGTGAAATGTCCACGCATGCAGAAATTGCATTACTGCATGCAGAAGTTGCACTACCAGCAGGGGGAGATAATACATTTGAAGCCACAAAGTCAGTAGAGAGCTAAAAACGTATGAAGTATATTTACAGGATTAACCTGTAAATGTGTTGATAATGTCTATTTATACAATGTCTATTCCCGTGATTATTTTCATGTTGGCTTGAAATAAAATAGCTCCCTCTGCTGCTACTGCAACTTCTGCATGTGTGTCTATTACACACTTTGTCGTAAAACAACTTTGGTGGATCAAGGTGGCAAAACATTACATAACCTGGAGTCAGTCTGCTATCAGTTTGTGATTAACTAGAGTCAAGTTGTCAATTTGTGTTAATATGTGGCTTAAATGTGACAAATGAGCAAAAAAAGCCCAAATCTGTTGCAGTTTGTTGTGAACCTCTTGCTCCTTACAAAAAATTGTGTTTATTTTTTTGAAATCTGGGAGAAGCAACAAATGGCCTTGAGATTCACGCCCAGGACTCTGCGTTCACTTTGCAGCATGTGGATTGCATGCTCAACCCCAAAACAGTAACAATAATACTCTTTTTAACAATTATTAAAAAAAAAAAAAATCAAAGCTTTCATTAATGCTCTAAATAGTCTATAAACTCTTAGAGTACCCTGGGCCCTTATGAATAGACTGTAAAGTAATGACTAATGACTGTGCTCCTAATGAATAAGTCCTAAAACCCTGCACGCCAGAAATGAGGTCAGTAGTTAATGTGAGTTTTAGAAATTTTTATCTTATTTCTTATCTTATGAAAATCTTATGTTTCACTTCGTGCAAAATATTAAATAAATACCCCACTCTATATAGCCCATATGCTGATACGTTACTAATGTCAGGCAACTGTGGTGCTTTTTAAAATAGTTTAACATTAATGTGAAATGTTGCTTTCCTCTGTGCAGATTAATTCCATTCAATTTTATTTATACAGCACCAAATCACAACAACAGTCGCCTCAAGGTGCTTTATATTGTAAGGTAGAGACTACAATAATACATTAACATAGATTAGCAAAACATGTATCACAAGTACAGCTTCACTTTCATAGATGTTTGAGTTGACACAAGACAATAGAATCAGAATCAGAATCAGAATCTGATTCTGATTCTGATTCTATTGTCTTGTGTCAATAGCAGCCCTTGCACAGTTTTTCTTGGCCTTTTTTATAGTGCAGCTAACGGTGTGTTTTCAGGTGATTGAATAGGTTACTTGTGCTGCTTTGTGGTGCAGACACAGCTCTACATATGCTTTGCTCTTGGACTCTGTTCTTGGATAACATCACTTGCTCTAAATCCTAATACGACTAAAGTATTTCCAATGGATGATGATCTGCTTCTAGAAAAAGTAGAAAATGCTCTTCATCTTCTGCTGTGCCAAATATTTAACTTTTGTTTCAACAGTCTATTATCTCTTGGATATTTGGTCTTTTAATGTAGTGTTACTTGTTCAGACTACATCCAGGAAACGTCAGGTTCAGGAAACAGCTGTGACTGGTGCATGCAGACACGTTGTCAGGGAGTGATTTAGGGAGTGCTTGATTTGCTTTTACTTTGCATTTTATTGCTGAAGCTCTGGGTTCAACTACAGGGAGTGCAGAATTATTAGGCAAGTTGTATTTTTGAGGAATAGTTTTATTATTGAACAACAACCATGTTCTCAATGAACCCAAAAAACTCATTAATATCAAAGCTGAATGTTTGTGGAAGTAGTTTTTAGTTTGTTTTTACTTTTAGCTATTTTAGGGGGATATCTGTGTGTGCAGGTGACTATTACTGTGCATAATTATTAGGCAACTTAACAAAAAACAAATATATACCCATTTCAATTATTTATTTTTACCAGTGAAACCAATATAACATCTCCACATTCACAAATATACATTTCTGACATTCAAAAACAAAACAAAAACAAATCAGCGACCAATATAGCCACCTTTCTTTGCAAGGACACTCAAAAGCCTGCCATCCATGGATTCTGTCAGTGTTTTGATCTGTTCACCATCAACATTGCGTGCAGCAGCAACCACAGCCTCCCAGACACTGTTCAGAGAGGTGTACTGTTTTCCCTCCTTGTAAATCTCACATTTGATGATGGACCACAGGTTCTCAATGGGGTTCAGATCAGGTGAACAAGGAGGCCATGTCATTAGTTTTTCTTCTTTTATACCCTTTCTTGCCAGCCACGCTGTGGAGTACTTGGACGCGTGTGATGGAGCATTGTCCTGCATGGAAATCATGTTTTTCTTGAAGGATGCAGACTTCTTCCTGTACCACTGCTTGAAGAAGGTGTCTTCCAGAAACTGGCAGTAGGACTGGGAGTTGAGCTTGACTCCATCCTCAACCCGAAAAGGCCCCACAAGCTCATCTTTGATGATACCAGCCCAAACCAGTACTCCACCTCCACCTTGCTGGCGTCTGAGTCGGACTGGAGCTCTCTGCCCTTTACCAATCCAGCCACGGGCCATCCATCTGGCCCATCAAGACTCACTCTCATTTCATCAGTCCATAAAACCTTAGAAAAACCAGTCTTGAGATATTTCTTGGCCCAGTCTTGACGTTTCAGCTTGTGTGTCTTGTTCAGTGGTGGTCCTCTTTCAGCCTTTCTTACCTTGGCCATGTCTCTGAGTATTGCACACCTTGTGCTTTTGGGCACTCCAGTGATGTTGCAGCTCTGAAATATGGCCAAACTGGTGGCAAGTGGCATCTTGGCAGCTGCACGCTTGACTTTTTCTCAGTTCATGGGCAGTTATTTTGCGCCTTGGTTTTTCCACACGCTTCTTGCGACACTGTTGACTATTTTGAATGAAACGCTTGATTGTTCGATGATCACGCTTCAGAAGCTTTGCAATTTTGAGACTGCTGCATCCCTCTGCAAGATATCTCACTATTTTTGACTTTTCTGAGCCTGTCAAGTCCTTCTTTTGACCCATTTTGCCAAAGGAAAGGACGTTGCCTAATAATTATGCACACCCTGTAGTATCATATCTAGCTCACGTCACAACAAGTAGAAATTTCTCCATTCAGTACCAAATAATGGATCATCCATCATTAATGTTAGTAATTAGACGTTTCGTGGACATTTAAAATGTGACAAGTAGCCCAAACAAGGTATAACCTCTTTGCAAAAGGTAACAAGCTAAAACTGCAGGGACCACACATGTTTTAATTTTGCGTGATTGTTTTCAATCTTTCTTATGTAGGATCATAAACAAAAAAAAGAAGATAGTAATTACAGGAACAAACAAACTCGCCAAAAAATAGTACAGTAAAATATGGCTCAAGTCCTGTGTGGTAGAAGTATAATGCAGCATTAAATCGAAATACTGCAGACTGAGCTCAGAGCTAAAGAATTCGTGTTGCCCAGCCTCTCCTCAGCCTGCTTCACTTGTGCTGTTACACTGAAAAAAAGGGATTGACCATCTCTTGGATTTATGTAAGCATCTTGCGTGTATTTAACACAATTGCCTCATGCTTTAAAGTTACGTGTGACCTGTCCAGGGTGTACCCTGCCTCTTACTCTATCACCCCCAGGTTATGCCTGAGCCCCCCTGCAATCTGTATAAAGATAGGAGGACGGTAGTCGTTGTAGATCCATTCAGTTCTTATGTTAACCAGACTCTAGACTTTGTTAAACATTATGAAATATGAAGACAACATGTAGTATTTAAGTGACCAAGTAGTATTGGGGCAAATGTAATTGAATAGTGTTGAAATGAAATGACAAAATTGCGAAGGATTAAAATATTCCAAAAGCTCACCTTACTTCATCTAAACATGTTTCAATCGCGTTTTACCAACACGAAATGCACAGGTTTATTGAATATGAATAAGTTGCGTTGATTTAACTCAGTTGTTTAAGTTTCTGCCAAAGCAAAAAAGTTATGTGCAACAAATGTCCACTATTGAATGAAGTAAATCCAACATGGCCTGTTTTTCAGTGTACTGTCAGTCTCACTGCACAGTCTTTTGCTTCAAAGCATCTATGAATCAGCAATACTGAACGCTGGACTCAGTTTGGAGAAAGGTGGAAGGTGATGAAACTTGTACAAAGAGCTAAAGGATTCATAATGTATCGATATTCTTTCACAGTGTGCAAGCTGGGGCAGTGGCACCAATGGGAGGGTAATCCAAACTGTCTCTGAGCCGTCACCAGGCGAGACAGGGAGCCTCAATCCAACACTGCTCCCTGTTCAGCACCATCCTGCTCTGCTCCTTCCTGAAAAAGCCTCACACCAATAGGTGTGGCAATATAAAACAAAAACCCTGCAACGAGTCAGTTCTTACATTTGATGGTGTTTGCAGACTCGTAGCTCAAATCAATCCAACCTAGATTCAGCTGCATCCAAATGTCACTGCTGTCAAATGAAAGTTATTCAAGTTTTCCTTGAATAAAAACATCTTTGATTCTTCTTTTCGGAGTATTTCTGAGTAAATGCTGCCATTTATTCTTCACATTTCAGCTAAGAAATCAAAATGAAAGTCAATATTATTTGCCACACGTTTTTCTCTCCTAAGATCAATTTGACCCTTTTGCCTTACCTCTCTGTGGTGCACTTCTTAATTGAACAGGTCCCACAGTCTATGCCAGCTTGGCTCTAAAAAGCAGCTCAACACTGGCCAGAGTTTTACAGCTATAATTTAGCATCAGATGTCAGGGCTTGTACACAGGCCTTACCAGAGAGAGACAATTAAAGCCTTGTTTACCCAAATGAATCATTAACTATTCCGGAAAAATAGACATCCTTCTCTGAAGCTCTACCACCAGGCATTTTATTTACAAAAAGCCTATTGTTGACGGTGATTACCAGAGTCAGAATGAGGAATCCATAAAAAATGCCCTTTGTTAAGATTTGCATCCTTTCTTTGTTGTGCTTTTTGGCTGGTGTTTGCAGCTTTTTTTCTGGCTAGAAGAAAAAGCTGTCCTGCTGCTGTGCAACAGTCATTATGTGACATACACACATCAGCGCTGACAAACAAGTGATGATTATAGAGGGGGGGAGCACGAGGAGATGTAAATAAGAGCAGGAGAGAAAGGGGCAGAGGCAGGCAGCCTTAATTTCTGCTGACATTGACGGGAAAAACCTGGAACAGTCTGACAAAAACTTCAGCATCTGTGCGTGACAGAAATTCCTCCTAAACGCAACAGTCGTCTAACAAACACAAACTGAAACATCCCCCCAAAAAAGACCAAAAAACAAGTGAATCCTTCTGAGGGAATTTGTCAGGGTGGATGATCAAAGACTGTATCCTAGTATCTGATATGCTCATAGAGCGCAGTTTGTTATTGCAACCCTCTGCTGTCTCCTTTGAGCAAGGCACCAAACCTCAACCGAGTGCTTTCCCCAAAGCAGTTCCCATGTATCAGTTTACGTAAAGGTATCAGTGTACATTAGGGGTGGGGGTGGGGTTTCCTAGCGAATCATGGAAAAACACAGGCTAAAGGAAAATGACCAAAATAAAAGGCTGTAATATTGCGGTTCTCTGGTGAGTATTTAAAGGACCAAAGACGATTTTCTCACCCTCATTTTTAGGTAATGCTCTCTTAATCTGTGCAAAGCCCAGAAGAATCTATCAGCACTATCTGGGTGATTAAAAATGGCTTTTCCAGCTGCAATGGGATGGAGCAGGAAGCTTACTAGGGGAGCTCCAATTTTCACGACCAAAACCTTGTGAAGGTGGGCACGGACTTAACAGGAAAAAAAAAAAAGAGCTACACACTATCAGATTATCAGAATTGGCATGTAAATGAGAGTTGATGTACATCATTCTTGCTAAGCATTTCAGATATAATAAAGCAATTTCCTATCTGATTATAAACTTGGGGGGAAAAGTCCTTTAGAGCACGAGGGCTATTAATCTTTTAAACTTTAATTTGATTTGAAAATGAGTTTATGACTACAGTGTGAGCGGAGTGACCTTTCTGTAGGTCAGTACAGGCAGTGCAGGGAAGGAAGATAAAGTAAACAAAGCTTTGGTGTCTTTAAAAGAAAAAGTCTATGAAAGAGTATATTCGTGTTTATATGCTTAAAGGTGCTCTAATCCATTTTTATATTAAATAAAGAAATTAGTATGCGTAATGTGAAAATTGTTGCTGGTACAGCGCCACAGCTGACTTTCCTGTTTTCTTTCACTCCCATTGTTCTCATCCATTCCCTTTTCCAGTCACAGCAGGCAGATCATTTTCCGTGAAAAATCTCTGAGTCTACCCACTGCACACAACCGACCCAGCAGCAAATGGAAAGTTAACAATTAGCAGGTGAATATAGTGGACAATTTAGCAGCAAAGAGAGCCACAGGGGTTGGTGGAATAAAGCTGGATGTGGAATTTGCCAGGTGACCAAAAAAAAAAAACCCTCAAAGCAACTCTAAATAAACAATAATGCCGCTCGAGTTGCAAATTGACAGCTTTCCAAACACACACAGTTAACACAAGTTTATAATGGTAGCTTAAAGCTTCGCCAAATGACTGTATGGGGATTCAGCGTCAAACCAGTTTAATGTTGCAGCTACTGTTTAGTCCATGGACCATAAAATCCACACACATCTAAAATATATAAAAGCAAAGTTGCTCCTAAAAGGACAGACAATAACTGGACAGGTGTTTTATTTAAAGCTGTCAGATTAGGGTGTAAGAAAGCAACTGCTTATAATACCAGGGGTGTCAGAGGACTTATCAGCTTTAAGGATGATTTAAAGCTGCTAATGATAAATGCTTCTCTTGCTAGATTTATTTTCTTCTCTCTTCAAAGTTTCTCTTGTTTGCTGATATCTCCTCTGTGCTACTGATGACGGCTTTATAGAAATGAGCTTTGAATCTGAAAAGGAAAACCTCTCCCTTTTGTATACCACTTTAGCCTTACCTGACTACATCAGTGTGGTGTCATTCACAGCTGCGTTAAAATGTTAAAAAGTAAAAATCGATTTGGTCTCACAACAAAAAAGCCTCACCAGCACAGCTGCAGTTCGCTCAGCCTAATGTGATCATTTGTTTAGCATCCAGACGACACTGGGAGAGCGATGCACTGATGAGCTGGCCTCAGCCCCGCTGCAGCAAGCTTGCTTGGCCACTGATAACAGGGCTGGAGCTGAAGGGGAAGAATCCCATTACAAATAGCTGCATTAGATCTGTCAGATTGTGCAGCTGGGGTGTTACATCTCCATTGACCCTGCACTACCTTAGCTCCCCTCTGGGGCCGGAGCATTGCCCCCTCCTGGGATAAAATGTGCAACTGCTCTTTTTGAGGAGACTGCTGGAGCCCTGGCAACAAACACACACACAGACACACACAGTGACCCTGCGAGAGGCTAAGCTTTGTGATGTAACTCTCTGACTGAACAAATTAAAAGATATGCAAACCGAGGTCATCAAGGTTACTTTGTTACATGAGTAACCAGGCTCTGAATTAAGACTTCAAACACAGTTAAGAACTCTGCTGTTCTTATGTTTAACAGGTGCAGTACAAGCATTTCAAAGAACTGCTGGCCTGTATAACACAAGGATCGATAAAGGCACAAATATATATCCTGTGCAGTCGGGACTTCATTCAAACAGCATTTTGACCTACATTTGTAGATTGCTTGATGGTAAAAGGGCTGAAAGAACAAGAATAAGTGAGACACTATTTTCCTTCATCTGCAATAGAACAGAACTCTTTTCACTCTGAGGTAACTCAAGGTGTATGGGTCTTCTTCTTCCTAGTGGTTTATATCCCACGATGCAGGGTTCGCTATTTTGCATGCCTTTCTCCACTTCTTCCTATCCAGGGCGTCTTCTGGTGTAACATTCGCAACCTTCATATCATCTGTGATTCGGTCCGTCCGGCGCTTTCCATCCAGATCTAATTGCTGGGCTGTCTTTGCGATGGAGTTCTTATCGCTACGGACAACATGGCCGTACCATCGGAGCCTCGCCTCTCGCATCTTGTCTGTGATCGGTGTCACTCCCCATCGTTTCCTGACATCTTCGTTCCTCGCTCGGTCAAGTCGTGTGAGACCCAGAGGCCACCTCAGCATCTTCATCTCCATGGTGTGAAGGGCTTGTTCGTGTTTGGTCGTCGCTAGCCAGCACTCTGACCCGTAGAGTGCCACTGGGCGCACGATTGACGTATAGACTTTCAAATGAAGATAGATTGGCATTCTCTTGCCGCATAAGACTCCACTGGCCTGACGCCACTTCATCCACGCTGTGTTGACATGGAGTCTGGCATCTGGTAGAGTTTCGCAGTCCGAGGTGACAAGGGACCCGAGGTACTTGAATTGGGCAACTTCAGTCAGCGGCACGCCATCGATAGTGATGGTACTGTTGGTCTGGGGGCCGCATTCAAGGTACTCAGTCTTCGTGATGTTCAGGCGCATGCCGTTTTCGGAGAGCCAATCTTTCCACGCTTGCGTTCGGGTTTGCAGGGCTAGGCAGTTTTCTGTTTCTGATAGGCACACATCATCTGCATGCAGGAGGCTCCATGGATGTGGTGATTGCAGATCAGCCGTCGCGGTGTCCACACAGAGGACAGCAGGGGCGAGAGGGCCGAGCCCTGGTGGACGCCGACGGTAATTGGGAAGGCTGGTGATGTTCCCGCTGAACATCGGACCGTGCTTGTGACATTACGATAGAGCGGCTGAGTCCATTTCACATAAGCTTCCGGGGCACCATGAGTTTGTAGTGATCGCCAAATCAGCTCGTGGGGGACCCGATCGAATGCCTTTTCCAGATCCAGGTAGACCATGTGTACCGTCTTGTTCTTTTCTCTGTGCTTTTCCATCAGCAGTGGGTAATTTGTTTATATGAAACTTTGTTCATATTATGGCTGTTTCACCCAAAGGCATACAAGATTTACCAGATGATCCTTGGTTCATCATCAGGGCAAAAACAAAGCAATTCCATGTTATTTATTTTCCTCCCAAATAAAAAGAATATGTAATCGTGTCTGTTTGTTAGCAGTCTAGTGTTGACAGTTTTCAAGATATCATTTTCAAATTTTGTGTGATTGTAGATACCAATTATAGCTCACACTGATTTAATTTCAGTGAAAACTGAGTCAAGGTAAAGGTCACACCAAATGTGAAAATTAGTATGAACTTTATATTACCCACATTACAACACATTAAGAGAAAGGACTTGGAAGTAGGGCTGCTCAATTAATCGAATTTTAATCACGATTACGATCTGGGCTTTCAACGATCATTAAAAATGACTGAGCCGATTATTAGTTTGTTGCAACTGTCTGGAAGCTTCGACTGTGGTCTTAAAAAAACGGAAGCTTTCTTCGCTTCTACCTTCTTCACAAATGTTCACCGCAGGAGATGAAACTACAGTGGCAAAGGGACTTGTGTCAGGGGATCTTATGCATGTTAGGTGAATGTGGTAACCTCTACACTATGATAAGGGCCTAACGTTTTGTAGGCAGTCAAACACCCTCCAAAATCTTCATTAACGTGCTGTGTTTTATCTATGCATCATCAGTTTTTTTGATAAATAATAATAATAATACAAAAAAGCAACTAGTTAATATACATGTAAATCAACAGACACATTAACCATTGACCCTCATGTCCTGCATGTAGACCCCCTTGCAGCTTTCCTGTTTGTCATCATACTAAGCTATGCACTTTGCCACTGTTGGCCTCACTATGCTGACAAGAATAGGCTCCCCTGATCCTGCCGTAGTTCTTCTGAACCTCAACTTTACACGTCCAAGAGGAGATGTGGTCAATCGTCCCTGACCCTCAAGAAATTGATTTCATGGAGTCCGGAGACTCTTCGAAGTTTAGGCTGTTTAACGGAAAAAAGGTTCATTGATTTATTAATAATGTATTAAAGCAAATCCACCTCTTTTATTAGAAAGGACACATTCACAAATGTAGCAGCTCGTAAACTAAGGAGCGATTTTCCAAAATAATAACCAAACCTTCATCTCAGTGTCTCTGAACAAGCACAATTTCTAGTTTACACTGCCTCTACAACTGGGCGAGTCCAGGCCCTCTTCCATATAAATCAATAACAGCACTCAGACAGCCTGTGCCTGAAAATGATTCGCAAAGTTCAACAAACCTAATGTGGGGGAGCTTATTGACACTGTAAGCACCGCAAGCTTGCAAACAGTCCGAACATGGTGTTGACTAGACCACAGAACTATTACAAACCAGGACGCTTCATATGTGCATGAGCTGGTAGGGCTGCTCAATTAATCGAATTTTAATCACGATTACGATCTGGGCTTTCAACGATCATTAAAAATGACTGAGCCGATTATTAGCCCCTCCCTAATTTATCCGCGACACCTTAAAGGCCGGTCCGTGAAAATATTGTCGGGCATAAACCGGTCCGTGGCGCAAAAAAGGTTGGAGACCGCTGATTAAGAGGACCCGAGGGAAGCTCGGAAAGCTAAGCAGAAGTTATTTGGAGAGTGACTGCCGTTGGTTGAAAAGAGAGTTTAAAAAAAAAAAACTTCAGTGGTGTTGCACACTATTTTATATTATTTTTTTAAAGTCATTGTTAACCCTTTAAAGCCGGTCAGAGCAGCACGCTCCGTTTTGCGTAACTATTTTTAAATCCCTGTAGAACCTGAACCGTGTAAGCTAGCGCAATAATTTGTTTTGCATATGAAACCGGAGGAGTTGTACTTACATCTGATGCCATCAGCTTGTCCTCGGTCATGGTTTCGTTCCACATATAGCTTTGCAAAAATTGCATAAAAAGCGCTTGCAGGAACAAAAACATAATATTCCAGAAACACGCTTTGCCGATCCTATCAGCTGTTCGTAACACTTCCCACAGTGAAATGATGCACCTGCTGTTTTCTTTGCAAATTTGCATCATAGGATTGTTTTTTGTTTTTCCTGCAGTATATAAAAATTGCTGTATCTCCAAAATAAAACTATGAAGACACTCAAAATAAATTTCCTGTGGTGGGAAACTGTTTTTTTGCAACTTTATTGTATTTAAAGTTTTGAGGGATAAACCTCTTAAATTTCTCCAAGTAGAAATATATGTAAACAAAACAAAAGCGATTTTCAATTTTTTTTGTAGTTTATTGCAATTTATGTAATTACTATGGACTTAATGCATACATATTATTAAAATATGGGCTATAACAGTTGTATTGATGTATAGCAACTTGAAATGCTCCCACAAATGGCACTACAGCATGTAAAAAAAATAATATGAGCTCTGGTGGACTTGGTTCTATGGTAGGTCTTAAAGGGTTAAATAAATATCGTCAAATAATCGTGATCTCAATTTCAGTGAAAATAATCGTGATTATCATTTTTGCCATAATCGAGCAGCCCTACTTGGAAGTTACGTTTTCCCTGTGCCTCCAGGTTCTCCCGATCCCACTTGGCTGCATTTCTCTAAATGTAATGCAAACTTCCAGGGGACTAATCAGAGCTCTTTGCTAATTGCAGCATCAAACATATTTGGCGTATGTATCTCATCTAGCTTCCAAAAGTGTAAATTCTGAATTAAATCTGCAGCTTCGAAATTACCTTAATGAAGTTCAAACTGCAACCACATTGAACAGAAGTTGTATTTCCATCCAAAGATCTCTGAACTTTAAGTACCAGGAAGCTTTGTAAGGAACTCAAGGCTTTCTCGGGGACGCTGGTTAAAACACAACGTAAAGACCAACAAAGATTAGGCACAAAGAACCTATGGCTATTTTCTCAAATCTACATAATAAAGAGTCCAGTCCACACTATCATCAGAATGTAAATCTACTACAATATTGACACCATATAAGGCAAGGGACAGCAGTATTTATGTCATAATTTGCTGCTTTGCAAACGAGGTCACCGAGTCAACAGACAAGCAAAACGGATCCAAAATGCCCACAATGTTAGACTTTTAGCAGTTGATCTCGCAAGTAACTGTGAAGACTGACAGTAAGGTGAATGAGTTGGAAAGATTGACATAAAAAGCTCAACCAATAAAAAAATCTTAAGCGTTCAAAGTCCCACCCTCAAAGTTCCTGAACTTTGAGAAAGGAGTAGCCCTTGAGGCAACTTCCCCAGAACTTAATTTAGACTCTGGTCTCTGTAGTATCTCCAAAGGTTTGTAGTCTCTGGTGAAATTTCCTGCTGTGGAACTAGAGCTAAAACTAATTAAAAGGGTTAGAAGCTTGTGCGCGGCTTCTGTGACATTGTCACTGTGTTTGGGCACATTTAGAAAGTGTGGAGGATTATTTTTCAGCTGCAAAAGTCATTTTAAAAAATGACTTGGGGCTTCTAGAGTGAAATCTAAAATTGGCAGAATATCTAGAGATTATAGCTAAAAGAAGACAAACATGATCATTATGTATTACAGGTAACGACTACAATCAAAGTAGGAAGAGTGGACAGCAACACTCTGCTCCAATAATCTGTTTATTCAACGGAAAGCTAAGTGCAAACAGTATAATCCAAATAAGATGATCACCAAAGTAATAGGGAATAGCTGGAGCACTGTGTGTGTTAGCAAAGCTACTGTTATCCTGCACCTGCAGGAGGTGAAAGAGGTGAAAACCTGAAGGAGGAGGAGGAGGTGGGGGAGGTCGGGAAGAAAGAAATGAGCCGGAACATAAGTGGCATTGATTGAACTGGTTCATGTCCACCCTCATTCATAAACAAGGCTAACCTGCCGCATGTTTATGGACGATCTGTCTCGATGACAATGGAAAACGCTGGCACGCATCCCAGAACACCTGTGAAATGCACTCTAATGAGAGTTAATCACACAAACACAGAAAACAAAGCTAAAAATCAAAGATTTACACGTATCGGGCTCACCGCGAGTATTGACAGATACTAAGGAGGCCATTTGCCACATTTGAATTTGGAAACTGTTTTTTTTTTGTTTTTGTTTTTTTCATGGCCGTGGCAGTGATTACAAACACAATGTTCAGTATTGATTAATAAAGAGGCGGCTTTTCTGTTGTGCAAATGGAGGTGAAATAGGTCCAACAAATTACAGATAAAATGTCATTCGAGACTCAAAGAGAAGACAAACGTGATCACGATCAAGTCTGATGGCAAAGATAAAGTTCAAAGACAGATTTCAAAATCTGTATCGACTTTGATCACTCTATCGTGTTTGCACAATCAAATCAGAACAAAGACAGATATGCTTCACGCTTTCAATAAAAAAATGCGTACAATAACAGCTGAAATATGAGATTGTTTTGCACCAGTAACACAGGCAAATTATTCTTGACATGCAGTCAGTATCACAGAGCTGTCTGGCATGGTAGCAGGAATCAAAGAGCATTCTTGGAATAGCAATTACAGATGTGTCTAGGGAAATAAAGGCAAACTATGGACATAGTCAAAATGATGCATGTACAGCATTCTTATCAAAGTCGAAGCCCGAAGCTAGAATGGTCTGCTTACAGGGAGGCTCTCAGCTGACTGAGAAATGGCAGCTGTAGGGTATCACAAAAACAAAACACAAATTAGTCTCATATCTTGGCCGGGAAGGAGTGCACGGATGTTTGCTTAGACATGATGCCTCGCTGTAATCACTTTGATCAAAGTGCTGACAGTTAAGTCTGCAACAGACTTCTCAGATTGTGCAAAATCCCAAATGTGAGCTGATACAAACAAAGAACTCTTAATTAGCGTTAAGATCACAGAGGGTATGCGAAGTGACGGAGGTTGCAGTTCTCCTTCAGTTTCTGTGCATCAGTCATGCAAGGTTGAATTCATGAGTCGCAGATGGAAGATGCCGTTGCTAGTTCTCTGCGCATGCACAGCATTTTTTTATTTATTTATTTTTGGGGGGGCGTCTTCTGGGGCTCAGCACCACACAGAGAATGTGTGGTCCATGACTCTCTCTTTTTTTTTTTTTTTTTTTTTTTTTTCCCCCCCGCCTGTCCCATTTGGTTCTTTAGCCATCAGAATTGTTGTCTGAAGACCAACAAGGATACCCAATGGATTTACTTTGCCGAATGGATCATCGTGGCATTGCCGTATTGGTCCATTTGGTCGATCTTTGGTTTTATTATTTATTATATTTTATTTTCAGATGTTACAGACGGGACAGACATGAGTGAGAGATAGGAAAGGGAGAAAGAAAGAGGAAGGAAAGGAAAAACAGAAGGGGAGAGGGACAGTGAGAAAGGGGGGGGAGAAAAAAAATAAAAATCTCCTGGATCACCTGTTGAGAGAAGAATAGAAAACAAGCAAAAAAAGACAAAAAAACAAAAAACAAAGCAACATACTAAACACAACACCATCGCATTAATCTAGCTAAGTGTAAACAGCAGTAAATACTAAATATTCAATGTTGTTGTGCAGCACGCAGGACAGATGTGCTTCGAAGTAGCAGCCAAGAAAGGTGTAATTTGGGTCTACGAGCAGTGAACACCCGTGTGCATACCTGTGTGGATCAGCGCGCTTGTATTCCAAAGGTTTCTCCATGTAACGATCTGCTAGGGAGTGTGGGGGGGCCACAGCCCCGTCCTCCAGGGTGTGAAGCAGGTATGGAGGAGATCAAAACTCCAGACATCCAGAGGCCCCCAGAACACAAGAGACCATGGAAGACCAACAGAGGGGCAGCCGCGCCACTGTCCCAGAAAGAGCTGAGGAGAGTCCCAGATGAGGGCTCACTCAGCAGCCGCGGAGCAGAAGCCAGGGGCAGTTGCAGTGACGCGCCCGTGAGCTCCGCCGGCCGCCAGCTGTGCCTGAGTGACCGAGCCCCAGGCCGAGAGGCTGGGGACACCCCACCCCCGAAGGGGCCCGAGCGAGCCCCAG
Organism: Maylandia zebra; assembly: GCF_041146795.1. Classification (NCBI taxonomy): domain Eukaryota; kingdom Metazoa; phylum Chordata; class Actinopteri; order Cichliformes; family Cichlidae; genus Maylandia; species Maylandia zebra. The sequence goes on along the minus strand of NC_135178.1, from coordinate 5,532,890 downwards.
GCTCCAGGCCCCGATAAGCGGCCGCCAAGGAGTGAGCCGGTGTGTACCTGGACGCCCACCCCCAGACACAAAGAACCACCAACGCACCGACACCTGAGGGAGTCCGCCACCGGCAGGGGAAGTGGTGGTAGGTGGAGATAGGCCTCCAAACCTTGGAGGGCCTGAGGTGTCCCCAGAGAGGTGGCGTCTGATACCCAACCTGACATATAGACACAGACATACAGGCACACACAGACACAAACATCCATTCCCCCCCTCATGCTCTCATATGCACTCACTCCACACTCAACCAACGTGGAGACAGACATAAAGAGACGCTGTACACACGATCACACTCCCCAAGCGTACTCTACAAACCGGGTCTAGGTACCCTTGCCCCTGGAGGGGGGAACCGCACCCAGACCCAGGTGGTGTTACCCTTTTCCCTGCGGTGGGGAGAGGCAGACCACCCCGACTCCGTAGCAGCAGGGAGGCCCCACACTCCAGACCGCAGTCGGACGGCCAACTCCACCTAGCCCTCCCGCTCCAGCAGGCCGCAGAGAATGGGGGTGGGAGAAGACTCCAAACCTCCCTCCACCCGCTCATTGTAGTGTTGATGCATGTGTGTTCTAAGGTGCATTTAAAACCCAGGAGGGCATGGAGCTACCTGCCAGAGAGCAGCAGGTAAATGGTAAATGGCCTGCATTTGTATAGCGCTTTTCTAGTCCATAGGACCCCAAAGCGCTTTACACTACATTCAGTCATCCACCCATTCACACACTGGCGATAGCAAGCTACATTGTAGCCACAGCTGCCCTGGGGCGCACTGACAGAGGCGAGGCTGCCGGACACAGGCGCCACCGGGCCCTCTGACCACCACCAGTAGGCAAACACGGGGTTAGTATCTTGCCCAAGGATATTTGGCATGCAGCCAGGGTGCAGCCTGGGATCGAACCACCGACCTTCTGATTAGTGGCTGACCTGCTCTGCCACCTGAGCTACAGGTAAGTGCATAGTCCCTCCTGATAGCCCTCAATGTCTAAGTGTATTTAAAATTGAGAGGTGGGCAACGACGCCAGGGGTGAGGTGTACACCCTGATGGTAATTTGGACTCCGTGTATCGTGCCCACCCCCAAGATCCTATATGTATGTGTAATGAGAGTGTGAGTAATGTGAATGTCTAAGTTGTGGGATAAAATTGAGGCAGAGGCAGCCAGAAGGGGACAGGGGGGGGGGGGTAGCCTCCTCTGCACCCTGGTGACATACCCCTACTCCAAGGCCCTGCATGTGTGGGTGGTTGTGGTGGAGCGGGAAGAGAGAGGCAGCTGGAGATGGGGAGGGAAGGAAGGGAGGGGCAGGTAACCCCTCCCTGGGGCCAGCTCCCCCGCTGACCCCAGTAGGCACTCCCACACTCCACGACCCGCCAGGGAAAGGGGGCCCAGGCCCATCCAGACCGGGGCCCAGTGCAGCAGCGCCTCCCGGCCCCACAGAGCCCGGGACAGTCCACCCAACCCCACCACAGAGAAAACTGCACCCACCCCACCATCCACTCATCTTCCAGACTACATAAGACAGTAAACGCCCAGGCTGAGATCTTCCTCCACCTCTCCTGTATCTCCCCCTGCTGCAGAGAGAGTTCCTGAAGAGAGGAAAGCTCCTGCAAGATGTGACAATCTCCCCCACCAGTTGAAGAGCCCCCCAGGCGGTTCGACGCACCGGCGGCACCCTGCTCCAGGGCCGGGCCCCCATGCACCCACCCGCCCACAACCCCGGCAACACACCAACCAGGATCCAAGCCCCCGAGGCCCGGCAGGGGCCCCAGCCCAGAGACGGAGCGCCCCCAGAACCTCACGCCCATCCCGGACCCACCCAGGGCCAGCCAGGCTACCAGGTCAGTAACCCACGTCCGTCAGCACAGACCCTCCCCTAGCCCCGCTGCACGCAGCCGCGAGGAAACAGTCACCTGAGAGCCAACAGAGCCCCCAACCGGACATGACCGCTACCCCGGGTTGAGCCCCCCAAGGAAGATGCCTCCGGGGAACCCCCCGACGCCCTAAGCCTGTCCCTACCCCCACACCAATCACAACAGTGAAGGTGGGACCAAATTATGACCCCCCCACCCCCACTGGAGATGGGGGTGATGGAGCCCAGAGCAATTGATCTGATGTGGTGGCAGAGGCTGTATCAAGACTAATGTAATCTAATAGATAATTTCTATATTGGTTAGAATTAAGATTATTTTTATTTTTCCAGTTCATGAGGACTGTTTTCTTGGCTATGCATAGGGCAGTGAAAATCATATGGGCTATATTCTTTTCTGAAGTGACATTATCTAAGCTGCCCAACAAACACACTAAGGGGGAGGTTGGAATGTTACATTTCAGACACTTTGATAAGTCTTCACATATCTCGCGCCAAAACTTTTGCACTGGTGGACAGAACCAAAGAGCGTGGATGTAATTGTCTGGTGTATTGCATTGACAGTGTGAGCAGTTGTTGGAAGATGCAAAGCCCATCTTGAACATCCGATGACCTGTATAGTGCACTCTATGTAGTATTTTGTATTGTATTAATTGCAGACTGGGATTTTTAATTAATTTAAAGGTTTTTAAGCAAATCTGAGACCAGAAGTTTTGAATTCATGAGTCGCAGATGGAAGATGCCGTTGCTAGTTCTCTGCGCATGCACAGCATTTTTTTATTTATTTATTTATTTATTTTTTGGGGGGCGTCTTCTGGGGCTCAGCACCACACAGAGAATGTGTGATCCATGACTCTCGGACAGACTGACAAACCACACAGACGTGCAGTCTGATTCACATAGGCTTCGTCTCTCAGGGAGCTGTGAGGAGAGTTCACGGTGCATGTGATCCCATAGGATATCACAATGAGTCATGGAGCCCTGCTCCTTGCTCAAAACAAAGACATACAACAGGTCTCTATAATTCAATACATTTTACAATTGAATGTATTTCAACAAAAAACATGAGTCACTTTAAGGCACAAGCACCATAAACATGAAGGAATCGATCCCAGGGACATCACAGTACACCAGAGAAACAGTTTGCTTGCAGAGGTGGTTCGAAGTTACGTGTCACTTTAAAGTACTTATTACCCGACTTGAGTATTTCTACAATAGATCATAATAATGTTGTGTTTTTTTTCTTCCCATCTATATTTAAAGCAATATTTTGAGACATACTGTAGGGTAGGGCTGAGTGACTATCATGAGAATTAGGTGAAAGTATTACATTACATTAACACCACCCTTCTGTCTGTGTTACAGTCAGAAAACTGTTAACATACACTATCAGGAGCTAACTTAACTGTCACCCAGCAGATGGTAAACCTTAGCATTAGCACAAAAGGAGTCATAATGCTAATGGACTGCAGCCAGGAGACAGTTAGCTAAGCCTAAGACAGGAGGGAACAGCTGTATTAGTCGCCCCCAGCCAAATGTAGGTAAATATTCACTCTCCTTTAGCTCCATTTTCGGTTTCTATAACCTCCTGAGGGAATTATCTTATTCTTCAGCTGTTAAATGCTTGGCTGTTCATTAGCTGTACACTTACTGCCTTTAACTGCAGTGCAGATAGCGTGCCATGGGTTTTTAGACCTGGAAACCAAACAGAGCTGCAGCTTATGGTTCTAATTCTCTCTGTGTTTGTCAGAGATTGTCATAGAAAAAATGTATTTATTTATTTTTGATCACAATATGGATGCAAGTGAAATAATCTGATTTGTCATCTTTCACATGGGATTAACATGATTAGAGTAATTTAGCCTTTTCTGTTTTCTGGCACCAAATGTGCCAACAATGAGCAAGTGACCATCAGAACTGGACCACAGAGGAATGGACGAAGGTAGCCTGGTCTGATGTATACCATGTAATCCTTTCATGGAAACAGTATTCCCAAGATGCTAACATCTTGATGCCAGATATCAAAGCACACCTGCTTTAATGGACTCGATGAATCAGAGGTGTTTTCGCAGCAAAGGGGGGACCAACACAATATCAGGCAGGCGATCATAATGTTATACCCGATCAGTGTATAACAATACAACTGGTTAGCTGGTGTTGTCTAAAGCCATATAGTGGACAGTGACCTTTTACAGTCTTCTTTTCTTTTGTATATTTCTGTAGCTTGAACCATCTTAAGGGAAATCTGACATTTGCCGAAATCTGATTACTTTCAAAAACCTCTCTTCTTCAGCCAACTTCAAGATGCACTTTGCCCTATATTTCTTCTGGGCTTTTTAACTTCTGTACTTCAGGTGTTAGTTCATCATAAATGCTCTTTGAATTCCCTTTTTGTTTGAAACAAATTTTCCTTTGTGGTCAATAGTTATAAAATACTTCTTGCACTGGCATTCTGTTTACAACTTTCACGTTGACAATTTAAATATACATGTAGAAATTTGACTACTGACCCCTGTGGACACTGTCGATTAATAACCTCAGCCAGTGACTGTGAAACATTGTCTACAGTTTTTGAGCAAATGTGGCAGTTTTTGATCAACAATAACAGCCTGAGGCCAGAGGAAATCTCAAGATGATGCAACCAAAGATAAAAAAAAGAATTATCAACTGGCCTGTATTGTGGATTACAGAAGTAAGAAAAGGGGACGGGAAATTCAAATTCTCCCATTCCCAGTTCCCAGGAAGTGAAGCGTGTGATGATGGAAATTAAACAAAGTGGTATAAATCAGTGGTTCCATAATTTCCTTAGGGATCAATAAAGTATTTTGATTCTTATTGATCAATTCCAAATAGTTTTTGCCACAGGGCTCTGCTGTTGTGTTATGCAACTGTTCAATAAAAGCTTCCCAAATTGTCTCTAATTACCTCTAACATCAGATTGCAAGGCACCTTGTGTTTCTTCCCCCAGCAGACAACAACAGCACACACAATATTCAAAATTATGTACAATGATTCATCAGAGGGATCTATTATCATACAGGCAGCAGAGCACAGAGTGCAAAGAACAGCAAACTTTGGCAAACTTACATATAGTTGCCTTTGTTTGTACTTGAGCCTTTGACTGCCTTACGGAATATAGGCTGCTGATAAAGTGCGTGCATCCATCCCCTTCTGTCTTGGGCCATCTGGATCCAGGCGATGCCATGGCAGTCATCCCGCCTTCATCTTCCCTTCAGGGCAGCACATTGCCACCAGCCAAATAAATTTTGGATGCGGCCAGTAAATCTGTCTGCTCTACCAGCCACTTTGGCAGGTCACCAAACTCATTCAGCGGTTCTTTTCTATTCTGAAAATCTAGTCAATTGGCAAAATACTGAAAGTTATGGGTAGATTTCGAAGGCTTAGTCAGTGTAGCCTCCTTACTTGATTGACTTGTGAGCTTCACGTCATACCAAGTTTCCCACCCATTGTTGCTTTGGTTGTGTTTGTCGGGGCATGAACTCCAATGGATTGCACATGCTCGCACGAGCATTAATCACGTATTCCTTCCTAAACGTTTGCTCATTTTCAGCCTGCGCTGGCTGCGATAATCACCTCCTCTGAATCATTTCTCCATCTTGGATAATTTCAACTCATTATTTCACCAGTTGTTCTCTGTGAGAGATGATTCAGCCTCTTTAGCACTTCCATGTTTGGCTTCCCATCACAGTGAGACTCAAAGTTGAATTTCCCTTGGTTTTATGGAAGGGAGGAAAGTCTGGCCAGGTTTCCTGCACATCACTCCAGTGTTCGTTGAGTCAGTAAAGACATACTTAGAAGGCAGTGCCAGGAAAAGCACTGATAGTTATGCATGGCCAACATGAAAAAAAAAAAACACCCAAACAATCTGTTTCATCTCAGCACTTGTTGATGTTGCCTGCTGCAACAACTGCTGCAGGTGTGCATGTGCTAAACATGTCCATGTCCTTGCTTTGACAGATGCTGCTCTCCACTACATGCCACTAGCTCCGATCCTTGGAGAGCCTCCAGTGAAACAAACAACATTAATAGAGAATATAAAGCTACACAGGGTCCCCACACATTTGGAACATATGGGGCACACGGTGCATGCTCAGATTGGAAAAGGGGGATTCATCTATTTCAAATGGAAGGCTGGAACTGTGCAAGGAATACGTTCATTCCTAAACACTGGCTACATTGTGTTAGGAGACGGACATGTGAGTTACTGATGATCCGAGAGAGAGAAGTAGAAGCAGAAAAAGCTGTACATACATAGAAGGACCATTGTAATGTAGGGGGTACTGGCTCATGTAACATTTCTTAAATTATTATTACAGGCACAGGTTTGAGCAGGAATAGTGTGGATATGTTCCTTACAGATTTCTAAAAAACTCAATTATCTCTTCAAACATGATGACTCTGAATCCAAAGGGAGATACTCTTTTTACTTCAGTTCCTTGCAGCACACTGTGCTGGAGACAAGCAAATGCAGGGTGCTTTGTGGTACTAGCTCACTGCGAGTGAATAAAGTCACTCAACATCCCCTCATCGCTCAGCATTAGAAAGTCAAATTGTATTTCTATATTTAGCTATCTGGCTCGCAAATGGGGTAGAAAATTATGGCATTTGACAACAGCTTGTTAAGAGAAATTGTAAAAGGAAATGCTTTTAGGTCTTGTGGACGGTTTAATAGTCTTGACTCTTCTGCCATGTGCTTGTCCGTGGTGAGAGAGAGATTGTAAAAGCAATTATAGAGAACCAATGTCGAGCTCAGGGAGAAATGATCGGTTCATGAATATCATAGTGCCGCCACTCCATATAACTGGCAGTAGGTGCATGGTAGTGTAAAATTTTAAAAGGGGCTGTCAAAGGGGTACACGAGTAGCAAAGAGCAAGACGTTAGCTCTCTTGTCACAAAAAGGCAGAATTGTATCAGTTTACAATGACACATCTGACTGTAGCAAACAAAACTACTGTGCAGTCTGAGCTAAAAGTTTACAAAACCAGATATTGGACTAATAAGAAAGTCCTAAGCCACACTAAGTCACCAGTGAAGGACCTCACACTTCTCCAGGTTTATCGAACCGGAACCTACCTACCTATGGGCTCAGGTTATCATAAGGTGAGGTAAAGAGTTGCTACACTTTTAAAGAACAAAATGAAATCCTGTGCAACTCTGTTACTGCTCACAATCCCGGATTGTGTGTACACCAACTTAAACAGAACATCATTTTCTGCAGATAAACTGCACCTCCCTTCCATGCGTCGCTGCTAAAAAATAACTAATGATGCACACCTGCTTTCACAGTCACTGATTAGGCAAACGATCCGAACATCACAAAAACAGACATCCTCACAACAGGACAGCGTTTGGAAAGCACAAAAACAAGAAACAAAAAAAAAGAATCAAACTCCACTGGCACCACTGAAACAAGCTTGTGAGACATTATTATTCGTGCAACATCATAACAGAAAGTTGGCCGAAACTGGAGGGAAAAATCTCTCCATTCTGTATTTAGCAGAGCCACGCTCCAACCCACAGATGACAGGAAGCATTAGTAAACTGCACCAAGTGAAAATAAAATGTAAAAAAATAAAAATAAAATATATATATAAATACATAATGTATGGATGGAAAATGTTGAACATTCAGTGTGATCGTGAGGCTAGCTAAACATTTGTTTAAACTGAAAACTCAGAGGCCTAATGACCAAAATTTTGCATAATGTTATTTCTGTATGCAAATGAAAGACAAACACTGAAATGGCTTTTTGTCAGTGAGTCAACAAGAATTTATAAACTTTACAAATTCTTTTGTGATTACTGTGGTTAGCTGCTATCTTGTAATCCGGCTAACCAAAGTTGTTTGGCCCTCATGTGCACCCAGTAGTATAATTAACAGAATGAATAAATGATTTAACACAAAGTAAAATTTGTGGGAACATATTTCTTCTGATATTTAAAATTACAAGGAGACGGTTATTCTGCATTCTTTGTGAGACGTTTTGTCCCGCCCCTCCCTGAGCCTGGTTTTGCCGGAGATTTCTTCCTGTTAAAAGGGAGTTTTTCCTTCCCAATGTCGCCAAAGTGCTTGCTCATAGGTGAGTCATATAACTGTTGGGTTTTTCTCTGTATATATTGCTGTAGGGTCTACACTATAATATAAAGTACCTTGAGACGACTGATGTTGTGATTTGGCGCTGTATAAATAAAATCGAATCTAACTGAATTGAAGTGAACAACACTAGCTTGCGAACCAAGCACCATAATATGTGCGTGTGTAATATTTCTTAATGAATTAGCTGATGCTTGTAAACCATAAATACCCATAATAACCAAAGAAAATGGACAAGAGGGTGCAGTCTGGTAGTTTGTGGCACAGCTTCTATTGCATAAACTGAGCTTCAGGCACCAGATTTTCTTTGAAGAATCTGGTGCATTTGTGTGCTGGTTAACGTCACCTTTGCAATGTTAAAAGCAAGTTCAGTTGCTAGAGTGAAAAGCCGCATGTGCACCAGGTGGAATGTATGTGTTGGTGTGAAAGACAGAGAGAAATCATCCACCAACACCGCCACTACTTAAGTGTGTAGTACTGTACTTTACAGAGGGAAGACAGGTTAATGAAAAACTATCGATTCTCTCTCCGAGTCCCAGGAGAAGAGCGAAAGCAACACTGATACTTCCGAACGTTGTTTTCACCTTCTTTTGACGTCCTGTCCGTTCAGTGGTCACACCGGTTTTAGAGGGGACAGGAGAACAGAGGCAGGAGGGTTATGTGAGAGCAGTGATGCCGTCAGTGGCGGTTAGTGGAGAATAAAGAGAAGACAATGAAGGTGAGGGGAAACAGAGGGAGGCGGTCAAAGCTGGCCCAGCTCCGCTTCCCTCATTCAGACAAAGAGACGTGAAGCAGCCAAGTCAGAGAACATCAAAATCTTGTTTTACTTTTTTTTTTAATCAGAGCAACAATTAATGCTCCATAGTCTTCATTTCACGAAAAAGTGAAACCTACCAGTCTTTACATGTTAAATCCTGTTTGTAGGTCCTGATGGGTACTTTTTTGTATGTAAGACAATCTATACAGCTTTCTGTGGTGAAAGAAAGGGCTTGCTCAACAGAGAGAGAGAGAAATTGACTTAAATGTGGACATACTGCCCACTTTAATACAGACACAGGGACATGGTAATCCCCGTCCCTGTCCCTGCAGTCCCTGTCAGTCTCTTGCCGATTGGCTTCTGAGAATTTGTCCTCAAATCTGTGACATACTTTGATGAAGGCTGTCTCAGCTGTCGGTTGATGCGTCTAACAATCCAAATGATGGTCCTAGAAATCAGGTTTTACACATTCATTAAGTGCCACCAAGTCAACTTTCTAAGAAGACTGGCCCGGAGGGTGTAAGAAACAAGCTGAAAAGGATGACAGAGATCAATGGCAGTGTGACAGAGACTCTGCAGACCTCCACCTCCATGTGTGGTCTGTCTTAAGCCTGAGGTCTCACTGTGGGCCCATTCTAGGAATCAGTGAAGGGAGAAATTGTCGCCCGTCAGCAATCAAAGAAAATCAGCCCCTGCCAGGAAAAATTCATGGTGTTATGTTTTGATCCTCCCTCGTCGGTTGCTTGTGGGCGTTAAGCAATGAAACCGACAGGAGATGATAGTGATAAATTTAGGCATCTGTTAACAAGATGCACCTCAATAAGCACTTTGATCCACTAACTGCTGCAGTAAAGCTGCTTGGTGGAAAAACTATGCTTGTGACGGCCAGAACCTCAGATATCGGTGATTCGCTGGAAAATACAGACTGCACGTTGTTAGATAAACAGATCCATGTTTTCCATTCCTGCCTGTAGCCAAATTTGTAACGGTCCCTTTTCACATCATCAGGTGCACCATTCGTATGCAGAGTGCTCGTCATTGAATTGTTCTGTTGTTTCCACTCGATAGATTTATTCCTCAGGTCACTCCACTGTTGAGCCTGTTGCAATAGAGCTCATGGACCTAAGAGGAGGTCCCTACCTTTTCTCTACAGCTGTAAGAGGATGACAAAGTACTGCCAATTTAACACCCCACAAACACAAACACCCACTTACACATTTGTAAATGACTTGCATTATTTTGCTAATGTACCGACCTCATGTAAACCTTAAGTGACACTAATGATATCAGCTTAAAGATTTGACATTTCAGAAAGAGAGTGTATGTGCTTTGTTGGTAAAATTTAAAATGGATACTATTCTGATCTTTTATCTACAAGTTCAAACATAAAAAGGGGCAATAATTGTTCTGCATAACTGTAACTGACATATTAATATGCATATTGTTTAACTTTTGACACATTTGACCTTGATTGTTTTATATTCTGTTTTTTAAATGTCCTTCTCCTGTATTTATTATATTTATCAGTTCAATTTTATTTATATCAAATCACAACAACAGTCAGTTCCCCTACAATAATAAAGAGAAAACACCAACAAAAAGAAAAATCCTTATGAGCAAGCACTTGGCAGCAGAGTGAAGGAAAAACTCCTTTTTAACAGGAAGAAACCTCCAGTGGAAGCAGGCTCAGGGAGGGACAGTTATGGTGGAGAGAGGATAGAGACAAGACGAAAAACACACTGTGAGCCAGAGATTAATAATAATTCATGATCAAATGCAAACTGGTATATAAAGACAAAGAGTGAAAGGAGGTGAGTGAAGAAGAAGCACTCGGTGCACCATCTAGCAGCCTACGCCTATTGCAGCATGATTAAAGGAGGATTCAGGGACACCTGAGCCAGCCATAACTATATGCTTTATCAAACAGGAAAGTTTTAAGCCTAATCTTAAAAGAAGAGAGGTGTCAGTCTCCCAAATCCAAGCTGGGAGCTGGTTCCACAGGAGAGGGGCCTGAAAGCTGAGGGCTCTGCCTCCTTTTCTACTTTTAAGTACCCTAGAACCACAAGTAAGCCTGCAGTCTGACAGCGAAGTGCTCTATTGGAGGAGTATTGTATTTTATTTAGATTTTCACTTATGCATGTTTATTTCAGTCACTCTTTGTTGCAACTGTCTGGAAGCTTCGACTGTGGTCTTAAAAAAACGGAAGCTTTCTTCGCTTCTACCTTCTTCACAAATGTTCACCGCAGGAGATGAAACTACAGTGGCAAAGGGACTTGTGTCAGGGGATCTTATGCATGTTAGGTGAATGTGGTAACCTCTACACTATGATAAGGGCCTAACGTTTTGTAGGCAGTCAAACACCCTCCAAAATCTTCATTAACGTGCTGTGTTTTATCTATGCATCATCAGTTTTTTTGATAAATAATAATAATACAAAAAAGCAACTAGTTAATATACATGTAAATCAACAGACACATTAACCATTGACCCTCATGTCCTGCATGTAGACCCCCTTGCAGCTTTCCTGTTTGTCATCATACTAAGCTATGCACTTTGCCACTGTTGGCCTCACTATGCTGACAAGAATAGGCTCCCCTGATCCTGCCGTAGTTCTTCTGAACCTCAACTTTACACGTCCAAGAGGAGATGTGGTCAATCGTCCCTGACCCTCAAGAAATTGATTTCATGGAGTCCGGAGACTCTTCGAAGTTTAGGCTGTTTAACGGAAAAAAGGTTCATTGATTTATTAATAATGTATTAAAGCAAATCCACCTCTTTTATTAGAAAGGACACATTCACAAATGTAGCAGCTCGTAAACTAAGGAGCGATTTTCCAAAATAATAACCAAACCTTCATCTCAGTGTCTCTGAACAAGCACAATTTCTAGTTTACACTGCCTCTACAACTGGGCGAGTCCAGGCCCTCTTCCATATAAATCAATAACAGCACTCAGACAGCCTGTGCCTGAAAATGATTCGCAAAGTTCAACAAACCTAATGTGGGGGAGCTTATTGACACTGTAAGCACCGCAAGCTTGCAAACAGTCCGAACATGGTGTTGACTAGACCACAGAACTATTACAAACCAGGACGCTTCATATGTGCATGAGCTGGTAGGGCTGCTCAATTAATCGAATTTTAATCACGATTACGATCGGGGCTTTCAACGATCATTAAAAATGACTGAGCCGATTATTAGCCCCTCCCTAATTTATCCGCGACACCTTAAAGGCCGGTCCGTGAAAATATTGTCGGGCATAAACCGGTCCGTGGCGCAAAAAAGGTTGGAGACCGCTGATTAAGAGGACCCGAGGGAAGCTCGGAAAGCTAAGCAGAAGTTATTTGGAGAGTGACTGCCGTTGGTTGAAAAGAGAGTTTAAAAAAAAAAAAACTTCAGTGGTGTTGCACACTATTTTATATTATTTTTTTAAAGTCATTGTTAACCCTTTAAAGCCGGTCAGAGCAGCATGCTCCGTTTTGCGTAACTATTTTTAAATCCCTGTAGAACCTGAACCGTGTAAGCTAGCGCAATAATTTGTTTTGCATATGAAACCGGAGGAGTTGTACTTACATCTGATGCCATCAGCTTGTCCTCGGTCATGGTTTCGTTCCACATATAGCTTTGCAAAAATTGCATAAAAAGCGCTTGCAGGAACAAAAACATAATATTCCAGAAACACGCTTTGCCGATCCTATCAGCTGTTCGTAACACTTCCCACAGTGAAATGATGCACATGCTGTTTTCTTTGCAAATTTGCATCATAGGATTGTTTTTTGTTTTTCCTGCAGTATATAAAAATTGCTGTATCTCCAAAATAAAACTATGAAGACACTCAAAATAAATTTCCTGTGGTGGGAAACTATTTTTTGCAACTTTATTGTATTTAAAGTTTTGAGGGATAAACCTCTTAAACTTCTCCAAGTAGAAATATATGTAAACAAAACAAAAGTGATTTTCAATTTTTTTTGTAGTTTATTGCACTTTTTTGCAATTTATGTAATTACTATGGACTTAATGCATACATATTATTAAAATATGGGCTATAACAGTTGTATTGATGTATAGCAACTTGAAATGCTCCCACGAATGGCACTACAACATGTAAAAAAAATAATATGAGCTCTGGTGGACTTGGTTCTATAGTAGGTCTTAAAGGGTTAAATAAATATCGTCAAATAATCGTGATCTCAATTTCAGTGAAAATAATTATCATTTTTGCCATAATCGAGCAGCCCTATGAGCTGGTATACTGCTACCTGTAAACACGACTTTTTCTTTCACCAAGATAGTCTGCCATTTTCCAACCTTTTACACACAAATTTCAATTCTCACACTCTTATCATCTTACTTAACAGCTTGGGCCTACTTTAAAACAACAAACTGACAAGCCAAATTTAGGTTAACACAAATACACACTTACAACATCAGTTTTCCTTATTATGCAGATGCTTCTCACATCTATTAAAACTGCCACTATGTAAACAGTTTTATTTTCGTAAAAAACTGGTTCACAAGTTTGTGCATGAGAATGTCCTCGAGTAACACGACTGAGACGCTAATTACAGACTGGAAATGTTTTATCCACATATTCTGAAATACTACACTCTCATTTTATAAGATTATCAGTGTGTCTTTGCCTACAAACCACATTAAATATACAGTGTGCTTCAGACCTGTAGACTCTTTACCAGAGAACTGAACATTGTTATTCACCTCACTCAGTTCTACTGCCTTCCTGCTCTCAAGCTTCTGCAACAGGATCTTTATCTTATTTACAGTTAATTCAAAACTCAGACACAAGGGTTTAACTGCCAAACAAAGCCCGGCTACGTTTTAAATATATTACAAAATCTTACCAATAACATTTTTAATTAGATCATCAGCCACTCCACTCTGACTTACTTTTAGGTTGAATGAAGAAGAATGAATATGGCACTTATTGTTTGCTCTTTTTATTGCATACCAGGTCAATACTATTCTGCTCGTCTTTCTGGACACTTAAGCATATATAAACAAGCTTTGCATGAATAATTCAGTAGCAGTAGTATCATCCTGGCCTGACTTAGAGCATGGGGTTTAATTGCTGACCTGTCAACAATAAAAGTCTGCTGGATATAGAAACGCACTGAATACTTGTAATGTTTTGCAATAACTCCAGCATGTAAAACCACTCTTACATTGACCAAAAAGCTTCTGTTTAATATTCATCAGGGTCTGTGCTATGCTATAACTGGTCTTATATGAATACAGCATACAGGATATAGCCCTAAATGTCAGGATTAAATTACATGAGTGATCATAAAGTTAAAAGCTGCCCTCCTCAGACAAGCGGGGGTTACCATGTGGAGGCATTTGTATACTTCTTATGTATGATTACAAATATAGATTCTCTACATTCACACAGATTTTCTATATATACATATATTTGCATGGCAAAATGATCTCTTTATTATAGGCTGTATGTGGGAGGAGAAGCCTCCGGTCAGAGGTCTGTGCTGAGCTTCTTGTAGCTGCTGTCTAATCTACCATCACCTCCCTTAAACAGCATGTGCACAGCTTCACTCCAATGCTGCGTCCTTGAAAGTGCGACTCTTGTAGAATGGAAAGAAGATGGAAAAGAGGCAGAATGGAGCAGAGGAGGGACGAGCAGAGGAATTATTCAAACGACGGTTAGATTTGTAGCACCAAAAAGCTCCTCATTAGCATAACTTCAAAACCTCGCTGCTCCAGTCTTAATGATACATGCGTTTTGAGCCTCTTCGTGAATCACCTCACACTCTGTAATACTGCTGGTTTTCTATTTGTTATGAGGCAACGGGATGTGGATTGTGTGGAGGAGAAAGGCAGGGGGAAAAAACAAAAAAAAAAAACACACTCTTCCTCTACCCTCGCCTCGTGCATTCAGACAGTGGGACATCTTAATCTTTGGTTTATTAAACATGGCCTTGCGTCTTATCAGAGAGACAGACCAGTCATACCAATTAACATTCCAGCACAGGGTTTCTGCAGCAGGAGAACAGGAGGCCAATCTCTCGTCCTTCCTCTCACACACAAATATAAACACACACTTACACAAACAGTATAGAACGAATGCTTGAACACATACAAAGATAAATTTAAATAAATTTAAAACATACATAGAAATCACAGGGTTCAGCTCACAGAAGAGGGTGATACTTCAGTGTCAAGGCTACCATAACAAGGAACTATATAGCAGCGGGCTGTATCTGGAGATGATATGGGCAGAGTGAGGACAAAGATGTTTATTCTGGCCTGGAGTCACCGGGTCATCCCGTCCACAAAGTAACAGCAGAAAAGGGAAACACGTGGTGCTTAGGACTGCTAGTGATACAGAGACAAATAGTCTGAAGCTTTCAAGCAAATATATTAAATCTTAGTGCATCACAATTCACATCTAACATTAGCAAGACACATGAGTAACAAGTGATAGCTATGCTAACATCATGTCAATTAAGTTAATCATCTGTATATACAGTCAAGTGAAAAACACATGTAAAAGATCCAGTGACTTGTAGAAGCATGTTTAGTAGAAATAACTTGAACCGATCATTTTCTGCTTGATTTCTCTGTCATGCTGTTGGTGAAATTTTAGCCTCTATTTTTTACAACATTGCTTCATTTCATTGAGGTTTGTGGGCCTTCGTTTATGCACAACTCTCTTAAGGTCACGCCAGGTTGAGGTCTGGACTTTGACTCTGCCGATCCAACACCTCAGCCAATCCGTCTTTCTGCTGTAGATTTACTCCTGTGCTTGCAAGACCTAGCTGGTGGGCCAAACTTTAGCTGTTGGACAGATGGCCTCACATTTGACTTTAAGAATACAGAAGAGTTCATGGTTGATTAAATGTCTGTAAGATACCGAGGTTCTGCGGGCTGCAAAACAAACCCAAGTCATCATCCCTCCACCACTGTGATGTATGAGATTTTTGTGCTGATTTGCTGTGTTTGGTTTTCTCCAAATCTGAAACTGTACATCATGGCCAAACAACTCCAATCTGGTCCCCTCCAAAGGACACTGAAGTCTTGTGGTTTGTTCAACTTTGCAAACTTAAGCTGTGTTGCCGTGTCTTTTTAGAGACAACAGGTGTTCTCCTGGCAGGTCTTCCAAAAAAGCTATACTTGGTCAATCTTTTGTGCTTTCATGAATTTTAACACTGAAAATCTTATTGGAGGCCTGTAAAGACTGACATGTAGTTCTTTGTTTGGTTGGTTTTCTTTGCAGTTTCTTTGAGTATTGCACAGTTTGACTTTAAGATGAATTTGCTGGGACTTCCACTCGGAAGATTGTGGCATTGTGAATGCTCCAGACCACAAATTCCCAAACGTCTGCTTTTATAGAGGTGCACACACTTGCTGCTGATCAATTACTCATGTACATTTGATTATCGCCACCGTAGAGTACTACTCTCTTAATTTCTTTAATTGTCAGTAATTGTCCATATAATGGTCCATGATTCTACTTATTTACTGCTACGTTTCCTCAGACGACTATATCAGAATGACTTTGACAGTACGTCCACGTTGAAAGACATCCTTGCACAGATAAACAAAGCAGTGTTCATGGAGGACTGTGCCAGTGTGTAGGTCAGCCAGCAAGTTGTTCTCATTATAGCAACTCTTTATTAGGATAAACTGAACCAGAATTATCTTAAAATCCCAAACCATGAGTTACATAGTGCATGATTGCAGTTATTGTATACTAACACACACTTATTTTCATTCATTTTCATCAGATTGGTTCAAGCATCTGATAAAAGTTTGCACATTCGATAATTTATATTTGCACCAAAACGACACCCTTAATAAATTAAATCATCATTTAAAAACTGCATTTTGCATTTATTGGGACTATTTTTGTCTAATTTGTTTGCTGATCTGAAAGATTTATGTGTGAGAAATGTGCAAAAAACGAAGAAATCAGTAAGGGGGTAAATATTTTTCTCATGGTGCCGTATCTCATGTAACTGACATTCTGAAGTGAGAATACGGTAACTTGACTTTTCCTCAGTGCAGCAGAATAACAACACAGCGAGCCTATTAATTCAGAGTCTCTCCTTTGGCACTTAAGAAGGAAAGGCTTTGGCCAATGTCCTCATATATCATTTTTTGTCATTTTTGTTGTAACAGGCAAAATGAAATTGCAGCATTAAAACAGAATTAAGGTCTCCGCAGGGCTGTAGCTATAATAGAGAATTCATATAAAGTGAAGGCAGTGCAGGCAAAAGAGGTCAAAGACTGAATAATGAATCTAATGAATGGCAAATTAAAACGAGGGTTTTTAAACACAATCCTTTGAAATTTAAGATGCTATTGGTGTTGATAATGGAAGTCCATTATCAACACTACCTAAACACAAACTACCTAAACACTATCTAAACTACCTTTTCTCTGCTGTCAAGAAGGAAATTTCTATGCAAAGCATAACAACGGACAATGTCACCAGATTCTTACCAAAGAGTACAGAATGTATTTAGCAGAGTGACTAGTAACACAACAGGACCTGAAAGCTTTGTATGCTGCCAGTTGGGCCCATTACTGAAACTCTAAACTACACTATATGTGATAATAAAGCACTAAGCTCCACACAAAGCTACTACCAAATCTTTCCCTGACTCTGTCAGTGTGTGAGGCCGTGAGTGTGCAGTACCCATCAGCGAGGCATGAAGGACAACCAGTCGTACACACCACACAGGAGATCCCCGGATTAGTCATGCTCGCCAGCTCTCTGCTGCTGCTACCCTCTAATGCATCAACGCCCCGCATCCAAATACAGTCTCAAAACATCACAGCAAGGGCAGCATCACAGTGCTTCTACAACAGCTCTGTCACAGCTTGCGCTCATAGCTAATTATTGTTGCAATAACAGCTATCAACATGTATAAAGCATGGAGTGCCTGACAGTGTGTGGAAAATGCTTCACGGGGACATGAACATGTATTTTCTTACTAATAGGCATTGCAGTTGAGTTAAGCATTGGAACATCACAATGATGCTGGTTGTTTACTCCACCTTTTTTAAAAGAAAAACTCTGTGAAGCCTTACACCTTTTAACAGTGCTAACTACTGCAAACTGGTTAGCACCGATGCCCCACAGAAAAAGGATTCTGGCTTCAAATCTCCTGGTCGGCTGTCCTTTCTGGGTGGAGTTTACAAGTTCTCTCTCTGCCTTAGGTTTCCTGCAGGAAATCTCACCTCAACCTGATGCTCGGCACAAATCTTGCATCTAATTTGTAATGTTAAATAATTTGGAACAAATTACTGTACAAATTATGGCCAAATACTTATATTGCCGGAAGGTGTGTAACGAAACTGTTGACTTATTTGTGCTCCACCATTGAGCAGCTCTGCCATTAATACAGTGTTAAGTGAAGCGTGTACTGTTGCCTGCACACAGTGACAGCAGCATGGTTAGTTAGATGAGGAATTGAATTTTAACCAGCTGGAGTCACACAAGAGGAATGCATCAAGACAGCCATAAAACTGCAATAACATGTAGTCAGTCTGCTATTGCTTTGCAATTGACTGCGGTCAAATTGGCAACTGCATGCAATTTGCCACTGCAGAATACAAGCAGCTGGCAACCACTTGAGTCGAGGCTCCTATTGCAAAGAGACGTGCCATAGGTGAGTTGCACTCATCAGTGCAGACTCAAATTGAACACAGTACAGTAGAAATCTGCGTTTACACATTAGATGACAGTTTTTTGCAAAGGTCCGCCAATCACGCCACAGCCACTCCTCCAATCAGGAGGTTGGTGGATGCTGGTTCCCTGGTTTCTCCATGTGTCAAAGTATCCTTGGGCAAGATATTAAACCCCAATGCATCCATTGAAGTTCGAGTGTGTGTGAATGTTAATTGAAAGTGCTCAAGTATAGTTAAAAGCTGTGTGATTGGATGAATGAGACTTGTAGCAGAAAGCACTTTGAGTGCTCTAAATTGAGTAGAAGGGTGCTTTATAAGTACCAGTCCATTTACTATTCACCAATCTGTCTGAGAGTGACTGCAGGTCAGTCCGAGTTGGACCAGGAGACAGGTTGCCTCCCATTAGATGACCTGTGCAATCACCTTAAGATCAACTACTCGCAGTCAGTCTCTGATAGAAAAAAATAGTGCTATCACTGAGCAGTTACCAGTTTTTGCTAATCGCAAAGAGCTTGTGTTATTTTGACTATAGTGTGATGGAGCCATAATTCTCCATTTCAGATTTCGACATGGACTCCAGGAATCCTTCTCCTATGTTGTAGTCCTTTGAAGTATGCTTGAAGGGTACATTGGTAGTTTGTGCACTGTGAGATAAAGTTTCTGAAGAAGAATAAGACAGCTTCACTTACCATCTGAAGTGGAAATTTACTTTGCTGTGACACAAGCAAACACAAGCAGTCTCACAGAAAATGCCCAGTGGGCTTAAGGTTTTGAAAGGACATGCATGAATGCTAATATTAATATACATCACCAGCTTCTCTGTTTAATGCTAGGGAGCTGATCACTAGTGAATTTAAAACTGTTAAACAAACCTTTAAGAGATGTTATCTCTGTTACCAAAAGTTCAAGGATAAAACTACAGTAACATACCACAAAAGTACCATAGAATTAAAAGTAAAGGCTCATATTGTAAATGCACTGTCATTAGGGAGACATGTTCACTTCATGTACGTTCCCTGAAAACAAGTGGAGTGTGTTAGCATGCTAACAAATTACAATAAGGTGGTAAACATTTTGTTCTAGCATGCAGACATTATGGCATTTAATTCAGATAGGTAAAACCATGACTAGAGAAGAGATTTTAACACAGACGGGCTTTATTGTGACCTTTTTGCCAGCAGACTAAAGTTTTCCATAACAATATCACAGAGGAAACTAAAGACAGCAGCCCTCCTGGGGTGGCACTATAATTTGTGACCATTTAATAAAACACCCACAATTGTCACCCAAGAAGCAGCCCACTGGAGATAAGTGCATGTTCTCTCTGGACTGCTCTGGAAGATGTAATTA
The DNA here is from genome assembly GCF_041146795.1 of Maylandia zebra. Taxonomy (NCBI): domain Eukaryota; kingdom Metazoa; phylum Chordata; class Actinopteri; order Cichliformes; family Cichlidae; genus Maylandia; species Maylandia zebra. The sequence goes on along the minus strand of NC_135178.1, from coordinate 5,513,105 downwards.
TTAGCGAAAGTGCTATACAAACCGACTAAAATGGAGCAGTTGGTCCCAAGGTATTTCCACAGTGTTATTAATGTGCTGCAGTGACAGAATGGGAATATAATAAATAGCATCAGGTTGAATATGCAGTAGATACACAGAAATTTTGGCTCCAGCTAAACCCCACCACATTCATATTTTGGGATTCTGCAAATATGAGCTCTACACACCATCCATATCTTCAGCACCACACTAATTTTGTTCAAGTCAAACATACAATCGAAGAAGCCTGAAAAACCTCTTGTTTTTTTCACCGTCAAGTTCTCTGCTGCAGCTGAAATGTTGGAAATGGCATGTTATGAGTATGGTCAGCCTCATTACTGTGGTAAATGCAGACGCGAAGGCTTTATCATTACAACCTGTAATTTCCTAAAAAGATTGCACATTCAGCTGTGGACTCGAGTTGACTGCATGGCTGAAAACCCATTTCGCGCTCTGTCTCAACCAATTCATGGTGCCAGATCCAGTCATAAAAAGCTCTTCTCACTTGCCGTACATTAACTTATTAAAGTCATCTTTCGTCAGACCATTAATGTGCCTCCAGTGCATAAAATGATTAACAGTGGCTTCAGTCTAGTTCTGGCATTGAATGAATCAAAGTGTGCAATAAACATTATTTGAACACTTCCTGAAGCGGAGGGGAGAGGATGTCAAGAAATCATTTCAGTAACAACATGGCCTAAGTGTCACTTGGGCTAGCAGTTCTCTTGAGCAATTGTTCTGATTAATCATGTAAAAAAGAAATCTAATGTGAAAGAAGCACAAATAAACGTGAGAGTGGGTTTCATAAAAAGCACGATTACCTCTAATAAATACTCCTCTATCTCAATTCGTTGGAAAACTGACCATACTGGGAATACTGGCCTATGGGCCAGCAGTTGCTCTTCCTTCAGATAAAAACAAAACACCAGATTCTCAAAGGTGTCAGTGTGAAAGAGACAAAAAGATCGGGGGGTGGGGTGGGGGGGGGGGGGGGGGGGGGGGGTGGGGGGGGGGGGAGAGAGAGAGAGAGAGAGAGAGACAGAAAGCTGTTGAGTTCAGGCTGTGGGCCTGTTGGTCCTTAGAGATGGGCTGTGTGACTGCTGGCTGATGCTGTCTTATTAAAAGTCCTCCTCTGCACATTCAACAGCACTGTCAAAAAAAGAATCTTCAAAACTTTGTTGAAACAGTTGCTGAATTGCAGGACAGAGCTGAGCCAACTTATAATGTCTGCCATAAGCATGGATTTTAAGCTCAATACTTAGCTCCGCCAGATACCACTAAAAGAGAAGGAACCCTTTGACTCTGCACTGATTGGACAGGTATTTGTGAGGCTTATTCTCTCTCCCAGCCACCTATTTTTAGTTACTATGCTGTACTAGTATACATAAAGCTAACCAAGCAGTATATAAGCAATTTAAATCATCTCCGGGGGCAACATAAACAATATACACATTAAGCCATAGTCACACAGGCCTAAAGACTCATCAGACACCATCTGGTATTCACAGGTTTAGTGGGAAAATTTGGAATTCCCAACTCATCGACCAGCAGTTGCTGACTGAAATTGGTCTCAAAAAGAAAAGCCACTCAGGGTTTAGTATCTTGGCCAAGGATACTTTGGAGACTGGAGATTGAACTACCAACCATCTGATTAGTAGATGACCTGCTCTTCCTAACGAGTGACAGCCACCCTCAAGACGAATGACTTTGTTTCTCAGCTGTTCTTAAATTTCTTTAGTTTGTGGCACGATGTGATGCTTTTTGGGATCGTTAAGCCTACGCCACCTCGTCAGACAAGTTCAATTTAAGTGATTCATTGATTCAACGGGTCTGACAGTAATCAGGTCCGGGTGTGGCTTGTCTCACTGAACTCGGATTTCCCCAAAAAATGTGATTATCAATTCTGTAGATTTGTGATTTAACAGGGGTTTCAACTGTTGCACTTTGTAGTAGAAACATTGACATGGTCATACATATTCAGGGATACAGTGATTTTGTTTTCAAAATTTTCAATTAATCCTGGAGTCCCACATATAGAAATAACTAAATTCCCAAAGCTCAAGATCCAATGAAGTTGCCTGTTTATTTGGCCCATAGTCAGACCTCTTCAAATATTTAGTTAGCAAGTATATGTTTCAAAGAAAATGAGAAACACCTGAGAAGGTGATAAATGACTAAAACACTCTAAACACTCTGAGAACGCAAAAGGTAACGGTGTTCGTATGGTATGCGCCGGATTGTGGATGAAATCCAGAAGAATGACGTTCCTGGTGGTAACACACATTCCAGCTGTGTATTCCAGCCTTAACCCTAACCTTAATCCTAACCCTAACCACAACCTTAATCACGCTAGATAGTGTTTTCCAAAGCGATTCATGATGAGAACGTAAAATAAATGTACATGTGTAGATTGAGTCCAAACGGTTCTCATGTTTCCTCCTTTTTCCGAACGAGTAACATAGAAACGTGTTGGGTTACCAACGATTGGTCACATAGCTTAATATGTTACGCTTTGGGAGTGTGTAAAACTTTGATGAAGAGGCAGTGCTACATGAAACAGTAGCATCTACCTGCTTGTGATACAACAACATTTATATAGTTGCAGAGACTCTACAAACCGCAAATGAAAATGCTCTTCAGCACTCTTCACCACAAATTCAAAAAATTCCACATTATGCGATTACCATTACAGTATTAACATTACCGCATTATCATTACATTATTATAGTCCCACTTTTCTGCCATACACCAAAGTTTAAATCACAGAGCTCAGGTCTGGACAAGTCAATTAGTCCACACAAGCCATACACGAACAGTGACAGGGTACCGTAATTGGCCCCGTGCCAGCAGATTAATATGTGGTCCTTTACTACTAAAATGGTCTTTCTTAGTGAAGCTCCAGAGAATTAATTAAACCGATGCCATTTTGAGGAGCCAAGGACTTCAGGATAAAATGACCTTGATATGAAAATGGGTCTTACAGACAGATAACTACACTGACCTTATGTCAGTCCACTTAACCTTCTCAGCCCTGCATTTATTCTGCACGTTTTACATGGTGAACCTGTTGTACGCTGACATCCTCTGCAGGTATGGCAAGGGCTGAGGTGGACATTATTTATAACTGAAGACCAAATGCTTTAGTTTTACTGAGAAAGGTCACACTGAACTTGTTATTTACAAAGAAAAATCTCACTGCATCAGTTTTTGTCCCGCGGTCCATAAACACAAATGAGAAGTTTCGTGTCGGCTGCCAGTAACAAACAAGAATAAGAGATTAAACGGCACAAGGTGCACTTGATTATTTTAGTTGCTATGCAACTATAAAAAAGAAGTGCATGAACTGCAGGGTGCTTAATGAGCAACTGAGTGTGTGTCCCTGATTTCACCTCTTTTGAAACCAATCTGCGATAAACAGTGGGTCCACAGATGGTCACTTATTACCACCTGCATGAATAATAAAGGAAAAGGTTTTTAGCACTTAAAGAGAGGGACAAAAATGAAACATTAAATCAAAAAAATAAACACGTCGCCCGTCTGCAGGAATTCTAAAAAGATATGATACTGAGGTATCATTGAGTGGTTCTCTCCCAGCAGTCTGTTCCTGCCTCTCAGGGGAATAGTAGAAAAGGTACCAATTGAGGCAGAACCATAGCCCCAGGGGGCAGTGGAGGTGGCTTAAAATCCCCTGCCAGTGCTTTCAATACCGGATGCCGGAGCCTGGTTGACTTTACGATTTTGCGTAATTTTGTTTTTGGCTAGTCTTTATATCTTCTTCTTGTCAGGTCTTAAAGCTGGTCTCTCATCTGAAGCCAGGATAAAACTCCTAGTTGAGGTGGGCAAACACAGCTCCGGTGATGTACTGCTCCCCCAAGAACAGCCAGTGCAATAGCTCAATCCCATTAAAAAAGAAGTACAAGATCAAGACAGAAACAAAACATGACCTGGACTTGGGATATACTTTGTATTCATTCACACTACACAAATGCCCCGTTTCAGCTGCCAGAAGAAAGATTAACCACAGTATCAAAATGGAACAACAGACGGTTGCTACTCAGTGTTCGAGTAAATCAGCGACTAAACAGAGTCCTCTTTTCAGAGTTAGCAAAGAAAGTCTGACCAATGTTTTTCTCTTCACTTCTTTTTTTGGGGGGGGAAGGGGATCTTAACTTCCACAAATAGGTTCAACTTCAGTTTACAGCTCCTAGGAAACCAACACCAAGGCCTTAATTATTTGTCAACTGCCAACAAGGCATTACTGTATCTATCTGAAACAAGAACATCAGTACGTTAGAATACTCAAAAAAGGCTGTCAAATGGAGTACTTGTAGCATTTTCCTAGGATGAATTCAAGAAAGCCAACTAAGATATATGTAAGAGGAGAAATTTTGTCTGTTCCTGTATAAAAGTGCAGCCCTACAGACCTGGCAGACAAAAGAAGTGTCAACAACTTGGATGACCCAAACTTTAAATTAGCTACATAAACTGCTTCTTTGATTCTGCAGATGCACTTTAACACTGTCTCATAACGTGTGCTGCACCTGTTGAAACCTCTGACAACAACATATATTACAACTGGATTGCCAATAGCATGAACTCACCTTTGGCTGTGGTGATAGACCCATACAAATATCAGAGCAGGCTGACATTTATCAGAGCAGAGTCACAACTCTTGGGCTGCTGTACCTGAAAAACAGATTAAAAACATTTCAGAATTGTTTGAGGACTAGACAAAGAGGATGAATTTACAAGAATAAATCCAAAAATATGGTTTCACCTAAATGGGGACAGATAGCATCTATATATAAACCCATAAAGAGCATGGGTATGTTTCCAAGCAAAGACTTCTTCTTAATATCTTAGTTATTGTGGTTGGTAAGCCACAGTTACTGCAGAGAATATTTCATGACTTAAATTACTGCAAGAACTAGAACAAGGAACTGCTGTACAGTCAAGAAAAGGGATATTTATCATTCTATCATCTATCATATAGAGATTGTACAGTCATGTGTAAAACAAAGTCCTCACATGACTCTATGCAGTCAAAGACAGATGGTAAACTCTACAAAGGCAGACGTTTTGAACGTTTGTAGTCTGGATCATTTAGGCGAGTGTTAACACCAAGCCAAAGACAGATGATCATCAGCAATGATCTGAGAGAAGCAATTATTGCTGTCCATCAATCTAGAAAGTGATATGACGCCACCTCCAAACATTTTGAAGTCCATCACTCTATAGCAAGAAATTTATTCACAGGTGCAAAACATTCTAATCTCCCAGGAGTGAAACTCCCAGCTAATTCAGCCCCAGAAAAACAAAAAACCGAATCTCAGACTCTACAAGCATTAGGTAAAAGTTGTGTATAATGGTACAATTAGAAAAAGACAGAACAAATATGGCTGGTTTGGAAGAGTTGCCAAGAGAGAACATATTCTCTTTAAAGCAAACATGGCAGCACAGCTTAATTTTGTAATGCTGCACCTAAACAAATCATCCAACTTCTGGAACACAGTCCGTTGGACAGACAAGACCAAAGCAGAGATTTGCTTGCCCAAAACTGGGTCTTACAACAGGACAATGATGCATAAATGAATAACCACAAACCTCAATGAAGTGAGTCGGTGCTGTAAAGAAGAGTGAGCTAAAGTTCATTCACAATGATTTAATCAAGGCTGATAAAGTCATACTACTTCAAGTTATTGTTTCTAAAGGTAGAACCGGAAAACTGAATCATGGATTGCACTTAGTTTTTCCTGTGAGCTTTCTTTTTCCCATGGCAGTATTGGTCACCTCAGATTGGACCTTCACAGATATCTCTATCTGCATTTCCATAGTTGCATCAGAAGAACATTGGCTGATATAATGATATGAGAACGACATGTCATGGCATTTGGTTGGGCTCCACTCAGAGATCAATGTGCAACTGTAGTTCTCTGTGCATTTTTATCAACCGAGTCATAATAAGGTTTTTGCCTTATGCATCAAAAGGGTGAAATACTGCTCACTTGCATTTTTCATTTACATGCAGTCCTGAATGTAGCCTGACACATAATCATTTTTTGTATGTACCTCCCAATGCTGCAATATTTCATTTCAAAGTGACACCCCACCCAAATCTCACATCTGTTGGCTCATATCCATAAGCTGCTGATTAAAGTCCTTCTAGTCAATTTCCCTGGTCAGATATGCAACAGTAATAATATCAACATGTCTCCTAGTGGTGCAAAGAAAAGAGACAGAATGTCAGTGTTGATCTGCAGGTATCAGATTTAAAATATTCAATCAATAATGCCTGCCACTCTCCCACTAGTCTCAACAGGAAGGCTGCTGAAGCACCTTTGTGTTAGAAGCACACAGTGGGTATAAGAGGGAGACAGACAGCGGCATGGAGTGGTGAGGCTCATGTCTGTTTGGTCAGAGGGGTCAGACCGTGACAAGATGCTGACACAGAGGAGGATGCAGCTGGGAACCTGGCATACCTCTCCATCCTTCCCCTTCTAGTCTCCTCTCACTCTAAGCTCTTTAATTTGCTCAGCCTTCCACTTCTGTGCAGATTACTGGAATGTTACAGTAAATTAGCCAGCGTGCTTCTGCTCTTCTCATTTAGATCCTGTCTTTGAACTTCTACAAAGTCATAATAAACAATCCTACATTTTTTTTGGTGCACTGCAGAAAAACAGAGGCACATCCAACATTAAACATTTTCAGCAAATAGCACAAACCTGTCTTGTTGAGACTGTGACGACATTTACAATTCCTGGGAGGGCTGCAAAGGAGAACTGACAGGAGCGCTTGCAAGCGGCGGCCTCATTCACTGGTACTGCTCGTTCTGCAGGATCTTTTATGTGACACCATTACAGCTGGAGATTTTTTTTTCTTTATTTTGGGTTTTTTTTTAAACAAAGGGGATGATTCACTACTTTATGAAAAGAACAAAAAAAATGTTCAACAGAGCAGGAAAATAAAGACTTAAACTTCCTTTTCAAAAGCCCCGAGGGGCAGATTAGCTAGAAACAACGGCATCACGGAAAATGGATCCAACAATCAGCAGCAGCACTGGGCTGAGTCATAATTTATTACTCGTGCACGCTGCACGGTAGCGTCTGTTAGTGTGAGTCTCAACACTGGGCATCACACTCAAAATAGATTCAAGAAACTGGAGCTGGGAGACTGATCACATTACAGCATTGTTGGGCTTCTACGACTGCACATGACATCTTTGACTGGGTGGTGTTGTTTCTTTTTATTGTTGGTGGAATAGTGTCTGGTGCTCGTGTATCATTGGCCTGGAATCATTGCCTTTGCAAAGCAACAGCTTGCTATTAAAATAAAAAAAAGGCTGTCATCTTTAACCACATGAATAAAGCAAGGTCCCTGTAGTACTCAGGTTTTAATGAGCAAAAAAATACATATGCACGGGGCCTTTGACTTGTGATAACAACAGGGAATGTAGTTCTATTTCAGTGACTTAAAGTGGTCAACAAAACTCAACCCTGCCTGCTGTTTTTTTTCCTATGTCACTCTCTCTCCTCTCTCTTTCTCACACACAGCACACACACTGTAGTCACACAAGTGCAGCTTCTATAAATAGCAGGGAAGAGTAGGCGAGCGGGGGCTGGGAGTGGCTTTTACTGGGAATATGATCGATTAAAAAGCAATTTGCTCCTCCGCTTGGCCCCTTCACTCCTAAATGACAACCCCCAACCCCTCCCCCCTCCATATGATGCTGTCTTTCCATCCCCACCCCACGCGCACAACCGCTACTCCCAAGCCTAAGTCTCGGTCACAGTCTGATGGGCACCATGAAAGCGACCAGCCAGAAACATCTGAACAGCCCCTGCTGGTCTCAGAGAAAGTTGAAACTTTGTTCTAACATACAGAATATTTGAGCAAACTTAAACACAGGCAGGAGGACACACTAAAGGACACTTCACTCCATAATCCATTTCACAAAATCCCTCTTTTGGTTCTGAGGTGCTATTTTTGCATATCGATTACTCCAGTCTGCACTGATCAGGAATAACATTATGACCACATGCATAATATTATGATGGTTCCCCTTTTGCCTCCTAAACCCCACTAGACCACTGAAGGTGTGTTTTGGTATCTGGCACCACCATCTGGCAACAAATACTTTAAGTTTGAAAGCTCAGGGGTTGGACCTCCATGAATAGGACTTGTTTGTCCAGCACATGCCACAGATGGTTGATTGGATTGAGATCTGAGGAATTTGGAGGCCAAACAGGTCAAACTTTTTGTTGTGCTCTGCAAAATGGCTGTGCATGGTCTACAACAACACTAAGATACGTGGGACGAGTCAAAGTGATCCACATGGAAGGCAGGATCCGAAGTTTCTCAGCTGCCCAAAGCATCACACTCCCTTCTTTCTACAGTGCGGTCTGGTTCCAGGTATTCCCCAGGTAAGCAAGGCACCCAGCTATCCGTGTCATTTAAAAGGAAATGTGACTCATCAGAACAGGCCACCTTCTCCCTTTGCTCTGTGGTCCAATTCTGAGGCTCACGTGCCCGCTGTTTACGCTTTTGGCAGTGGACAGGGTTCAGCATGAGCACTCTGACTGGTCCGAGGTTATGCAGCCCCACACACAACAACCTGCGATGTCCTTTGTATTCTGACACCTTTTTATCAGAACCAGTTCATCTCTTGGATTGGGTCGTACAGGCCACTCCCCTCATGCGTCATGACCCTGTCGCTGGTTCACCACTGGTCCTTCCATGCTTGTGACAGCACCCACCTCTCAGCAGAGCTGCAGTGTTAGCTTGCTGCACATGTCTTCTGGTTGACAGACATAGCAAAGAGAAAACAGCTCCTACATATAAATCTTCACATTGAGATTTGTAGATTTTTTTTTTTTTTAATTAACCTGTTCATAATTTTTGCAAAGCACAAATCCTGCAGAATGCTTTTGGATGCTCTTTATTTTCTGGCACCAGAAGGCAATCGAGAAACACGAACGGTTCACACCAAACTAAGTTAATTACTCTGTTTCAGGGTACTCCTTCAGGTGCATTGCACTAACACCTGCTATGCTACAGTACAACACGCAGTTTATTCGACTGAATGGTGTAAAAGAAGATCTCCTTATGTCAGACTATGTCTATCCTCAGAATTAGAAACAAATATAACTTTAATAGATTCTTCTTGGGAGTGGACCCGCTCTCTCGAGAACACATTTCACTCTTAAAATTACTTCTGAAAAGGTTTCCAAACAGTTGTTAAATCATTTTAAAAAAATGTTTTTTAGATTTCTAAAATTTAAAATGTGCTGCTTGTCAGTTTTGTGTGACTGTAAACCAAACAAACTTTGACCCTCTGAAATATTATGATGTAATTTTACATTTCTAGGCTTTTTTACAATCTTCTTACATTTTACAGTTTAAATTATCTATCAGCTGGTTGTCGCGGATTAATCATTAAAAATTATGGTCTAAAGAGGCTGAACAGTATAGAGTCTGTAATACAATCCCTGGATTCCACAAATACTATGTGTATGAGATCACCTGTTGGAAATAGCGGCAGGAGTGAAGATAAAATGGAAGAAGGGCATAGAGGAGAACAGGCAGCAGAGTCTGGCTGGTTGTGAGGAGACTGTGTGGCCGGCTTTGGAGAACTGATCCATTGGTTATCTTGCTGTCAATATTAACAGAATACTTCAAAGAGAAACAATTATTTCAATAAATCTTAACAAAAAATTTTAAACTATGTGTTCTGTACACACTCACCAACCACTTCATCAGGTACATCTGTTCAAAAGCTCTAACTCAAATATGCTATCAGCCAATTAAATGATAGAAATTGATTGCATTTAGGCCTGCAGATGGCCAATAAAACCTACTGAAGTGCAAAGTAAGCATTAAAATGAGGAAGAAAGGTGATTTAAGTAACTTTGAATGCAGCATGGTTGTTGGAGCCAGTGTGCTCTGAGTATTTCAGAAACAGCTGATCTGCTGGGATTTTCCCACACAGTCATCTCTGAGGTTTACAGAGGTCTGAAAAAGCAAAAAACGTCAGTTCTCTGAGAGAAAAAGTCTTGTTGATGCCAGAGTACAGAGACGAATGACCAGACAGCTTCAAGCTGATAAGAAGAAAACAGTAACTCAAATAACCTCTACAATCAAGGTATGCACAAGAACATCTGGAGATGGACTGCAGCAGTATTCATGTCGGTTAAAAAAAAGCTAAGGGTAAAATTAACAATGACTAACACTGGGCAGTGCTGATTTTCTAACACTGGAATATTTATAATAATAATGGCATTTATATAGCGCTTTTCGGGGCCCTCAAAGCACTTTACAATTCTACTATTCATTCACTCTCACATTCACACACTGGTGGAGGCTACAGTTGTAGCCACAGCTGCCCTGGGGCAGGCTGACAGAAGCGAGGCTGCCATATCGCGCCATGGTGGCAGGTGAAGTGTCTTGCCAAAGGACACAACGACCGAGACTGTCCGAGCCGGGGCTCGAACCGGCAACAAGACGAACTGCCAACTCTTTGAGTCACGATCGCCCCGATTGAGTTATTTTCCAGTGTTAGAAAATCAGCACTGCCCAGTGTTAGTCATTGTTAATCTTCAAAACTGACTAGGTTACTTTTAAAAATATAACACTGTCAAAAGTGTTCATTTAACACTCAACAGTATTATATTTAACACTCAGAGGAGTGGACCCATATACACACTCTCTAGTGTTAATTTAACACTGGAGATTTTGCTGTGTACCAAGGGTTCAGGCTGCTGGTAGTGGTGTAATGTTTTGAATCCCACAGCCTACCTGAGTATTGCTGCTGGCCATGTCCTTCTTTTTATGACCACAGTATTTCCATGTTCTCATATCTGCTTCCAGCAGGATAATGCACCGTGCAACAAAGCGCTAATCATCTCAAACTGCTATCGTGAACATGATGAGTTATCTGTAATGAAATAGGCTTCACGGTCACTTGATCTCAGTCTAATAGTGCACCTTTGGGATTTCTGGAACAGGAGGTCATGGATGTGCAGCTGAGAAAACTGCTGTAACTTTGTGATGCTATTGTTGTTATGGATCGAGGTCTCTGAGTAATGTTTCCAGCACCTTGCTGAATCTATTTAATGAAGGTTTAAGGCACCTTTGAAGGCGAAACTAGGACCAACCTGGTATTAGACAGGTGGACCTAATAAAGTGACCAGTGAGTTTATGTATTAGCCCAAGCAACAGCACAGGTGGAGATTATACGGCTAAAAACACACAGTGAATAACACTAACAAGAATTTTCTTGAAATTTGGCTTCATCAGATAAAGAGTGGTCAATTCTGAACTGAAAATATCAACCATAAACAAGCCAACAACCTCCTAAACAGACCATGAATGTGGTACACAGGGAGACAAGAGTCGTCACATCTTTGATTTCTCAATACAGGCTTCAAAGCTGCAGCTCATCCACTTTTCTGGCCTTTCAGAAAAACTTGCAAAGATTATCCTCACTGTCTGCTGCTCTTGGTCACTGCAGGGCTTTGCTTCATGTTTAGGGAAGGTTAGCCAAGGCTGACAGATGACGTAATCTAACGTGGAAGTCGTTAGGAGAGAGGTCTGGCTTCTTTATCAATGGCAGTACCCCTCACACACACACTGGGAGGGGTGGGGAGTTAACAGGAGTGATTCTGACCAGACTGCTCATGCTCCCACATGCAGTGTTAGGAAGCCTAATGAATAAATCCATGCCAAAGTCGTAAACATTGCTCATTTTTTATGTTAAGGTATCATTTATCATTTTTAGCATGTGCTACTCTTCACTAACCTCCTTCAGTTCTGTGCAAGTAAAACAGTAGTTTGACAGGTTGGGAAATATTTGTTTCCCCCTGGTGTTTAGTCTTTAAGCTGAGCTAAGCTAATGCTTTCTAGCCCCACAGGTCGTAAACAGATGGATGAATGATAATCTCATTCAAGTGTACGATTTAAACTCTTCACTGTTTCTATAGACTAACAAATGAGGAAGCCTCAATGCATCACTTATGTAACGGGTGCTGGACTATAATGCCCCAAACAGTAGCCTTTAACGATGTCTTCTGTTACTGAATCAGTGACCTTGCATGGTTTACCGTAGGTCACATGACTTCAATGCTAATGGGATGAAGACATATAGATGGGGGGCTGCTGTGGTCTTAATAGATTTCAACAGGGGGAAACAACTAGAATGTAAAGGATCTTTGCAGTTGGGGGGAAGGGAGTAAATCCATCAGACCCACTTGTATTTTAACCCATTCTCACTCTCTGACTGTTATTCATATGCATGCTAATAATAAGGAACAGTTTCTAAAGCCCAGGTAGAATAGCTTTTTCTCCAAAATTACTCAGCTGAGGCACAATGAAAAACTCGTAAAACTGCCTCAAAGGCTGAATTCAATGGTTTTGAAGTGAAAAAGTTTCAGTCGTGACTCCCATCACTGTGGAAAAATGACTCTCTGTAGACTACAGATTCTTAAATTATGGAACAAATTCAATACAGGTACTTTTGACTTTATGACCTCTTGTCTCCCGCTCCATCTTCACACATAAAATGTTCTTTTATCTTCGCTACATGGATTAATAAAAAGCAATTTGCTTCTGTTGCAGAAAATCCTTAAAATACTCATTTCAATTTTCTGTTCTTAAAATTAACTTCTTACGTAACGGCCTGATTTTGATCCCACTGTCAATGTAAAAATAATGCCTCTTCTTTTTTTTTTTCCCCAATCGGTCTAACAGCAACTGGCCCCATAAGTGTCGAACCTCGCATCCAAACAGTTTGTAAAACGAATACTGCCAGAGACAACTGTGCACTTGATATGATTTTAAAACCAACATTCCCTTGTTAGGGCTTATGGATTGGCCATTCTCAACTCTCCCTTACACCAACACACACACGCACAGCTTTCTCTGGCACGAGTAACGTGTCAAACAATAGTTGCCAAGTCTGCTGCCTGCAACAAAAGATGGAAAGAATTAGAGAAATGGAAATGGTGATTCAACACTGTTATGAAAACCGGAGCACAGTGTGCTATGAAAGAGTAAAAATCCATTCACACAGACTTAATATGCCATTGAATCTCATCACTGCCCCGGCCCCCCTATCTGCAGCACTCACAAATGTTAAACATTATGCACTGTATTATCCCAAGGTTTTTACACACACACACACACACACACACACACACACACACACACACACACACACCTTCATACATTTACGATTTGGTATTTAAATGCAAGGTCATCCCTACTAATTGGAATTTGTCCTAAAAGCTACAGCCAAACATAAATAATATCAACAAAAGATTATAACCCAGAACAAAAGTCATCATTACTTCTTGACCTCGCTTGAAAAATCTATACTCTGCTCACAATAGCAGACATATTGCACCAAAAAACCCCAATAAAAAAGTGCAAGCTGATATCGTGTCCCAAACACTTTGCAAATTCAGTGCATTTTGTTCCATTTATATCCTCCTCTCTACACCACACCTTTTCTTTAACATCCAACAAAGTTACACTTTACTGACTTCTCCCAAAGGAAAGTGCAAGTGCAGAACTTTCTGACATCAAGCCTTCAGCCATATAGCTGACTCTGGAAACCATCCAGCAGCTGTAAATACCTGTGCAGAAACAGCAGCGAGCACTGCAACGCTACAGAGATTGGTATTCAGAACGGCGTCTTCCAAAGATGAAGCCGCATAAAGGGTCCAAACTAGAACAAAAATGTAAACAAACCACGCTGGGCCAACTCATGTTAGATTAGCTCTGTGGTGCAGCAGTTAAGTAAACTGGCAAAAGCTGCTCTGCAAATCGAATGATAGAGTATATAACACACACATATAGATATTATATATATCTTTTGTTATTTTTAAGTAGACTTTGTAGCAGAGGACAAGGCGAAGGCTGTCAGGATGTAAACAAAGAGAAAAGAGCGAAGCAGCAGAAAGAAGGCAGAGTGACAGAAATCGGGCCCAGCAGCTCAAAGTTAGCTGTGAAATTTTATCCTTTCAGGACCGACTTCCTTTGTAGCAAAGCAGCCCAAACCGGACTGTAACATATGACAGAAGATGCATTGCAAGGGTTGTCAAACTCTTGATGAACGCATAGGACGTTTCTCAAGTAATGAGCCTCAGAATGGCCAGAACACACCAGTGCACACATGCAAACAGACCAAGACCCTGTTATTTTGTTCAGTCTAACATCACTCCTCCACAGCAACACAGAGCTACCCTTGCCTGTTTGCAAGCAGAGGAATATATCTTGTTGGTGTTATATCACACACATTAACTCTGACCAGTTTTAAATGGTTTTGCAGGCTACCACATGAGCGAAGCTGAGAGATTCAAACATGAATCGTGGAAGATAAAGATAGAAACTACCAACAGTGAGGGGGAGAGCAGAGAACAACGGTATGAAATAAAGATACAGAGAGGATGAAGGAAGTGTTGATGGGGATTTAGGGAGCAGCAGTGGACTTCTGCATCTTGTGGTAGTCCCTCACGAGGGAGTTTTGTGGCAGGCTGGCTGACTGCGCTGCTGTCAAACAGCATCAATGCTCTCCTTCTCTCTGGAAACAAGAGTTGTGGTTGTTTATCCATCCAAATGCAGCAAGACTGCACACTTGCTATCCACCCAAATAAAACTCACATTTGACAAAATCTGTTGTACAGTTAAATATTCAAAACTACTGTATCCCTGACATCAGGAGAGCCAGCTGACTGCACAGATAATGTATTTAAGGCTAAGCCACATCAGCTCTAAAAGTGTAAAGTTAAACCCACAGCCTCAAATCTGCACTACTGACTTACGGGAGAAGAGAGAAATAGAAAGTGCAACACAGAGGACGCTATCATAGGTTTTTAGCTGTGGTCCATCATACAATTTGATTTAATCCTTCTGTGTCCAAGGATAACTGCTTATCTTAATCCTACGAACAAAATGTCAGAGGGAAAATGGCCCAGTGGAGAAAACAGAAAGACAGACTAGAAACACCATGGCTGCCGTATAATTTGGATGCAAAGTGCACTTTCTTGGTGTAAACTATGTGCATTACTATTGCTGAAAATGAAAATTACAAGATTGTGAAGGCAACTGTCATGCTTGCTAATATTTCCATCTTGACTAAACATCTAATACTGAATTCTTCTACAATGAAAATGTCTTCACCATGCATTACAATAACCCTGCAATTCACATGCCTGATCTACTGCTGTTATTTTAAGGTCTGGCTAACTTCTCTATCTTATCCATTTCAGGGTCATGTGGGAGGGCCGGAACCTATCCCAGCTGTCATGGGGCAAGAGGCAGGGTACACCACAGACAGGTGATCAGACTGTCTCAGAGCCAATAAGGACAGACAACCATTCACACTCACATTTACACCTACGGCCAATTTAGAATCAGCAATTAACCTAACTTCACTAACTGTGACTGTGAGAGAAAACCCAAGCTGAAATCCAAATTCCATGCACCACATAAAGCCAGGACCTTAAGTAGCTAATTTCTATTTAAGGAAAACTGGTCCATGGTTCCTTTCTTTACACTGTCTTGCAACCTAGATGGCAACCATGTAGCATGGAAAACATACAACATTCTTCAGCTTTCTGACCACTGTCAATACACAGTGCAGTTATGCATTTTTTCATTTAAAAAAGCAAGTCTAAAGCTGAGTTCAAACAGAGGCTCCCCTGTCACACATCACTTTGAACCACTTTGTTGGTCACTATTGGACATTTCAAGCTTCGGTTGAGAAGTCATTCCTCTAATGTATTTACCAGCATCCTGCCTCTACCTGCCTCCTCATTGGGAGTCATCTCAATTGTTTATCACATTGTTGAGAAAAAGTTTAAGTCAGAACCCTCCCACTTCACAACACCGTCATTTTTTCCACCCAAATATCATTGACTATCTGTGGTCTCGGGTAACCATATCACCTTGAATAGCTTCCTGTGTGGCCTAAGTGCAGAACTGCATGACCCCAGCCATGGCAGTTATGCTACCACACTTTCAAAATTACAGTATTTTTCAAACAGGCTGTGTTACACCAGGATTTCACCCATCAGTGCTGAGGTCTTCTGCTCATCAGTGAACACCAACTTCAAACTAGAGCATAACTTGAAATGCAATCTATCTGCATATCTGCATGCAATCTATTAAGCATACATGGATGAACGGGTCCAAATATTCACAGTTACTGCTAAGATACCTCATTGGCTAAATGCAGGCCAACAATATTGCAGATGCAAATTGCATCAGAGTGATGACGTTTGTATTAAAGGCTAACAAAGGCAAACAAAAATGTGTTTGTCTCTAATAGGCAAACTCTTTCTAACTGATTTTAAACACATTTTTGGATTTTCTGCATTTCTGCTGCTTCTCTCTTACAAGGCGTTTATATCAGTCATTCACTGGGAAACATAATATGGGCGTCCAGTCTGCTAATGTGTCCTTCGGCAAGTCATTAGATTTCCACAATGTCAACTGCAGGTGACTCTGACATCTGACCTTTAACAGAAGCTGCCATAGCGAGTGAAAGTGCTTTTCATTAACTGGAATCTTATGTGATTAACAACTTGCCAGGAAGTTGACTGCTTCCGATTAGACTGGGTACAATTTGGAGTAATTTGTCTTGCTGTTTGCCATTGTTGTCCCCTCCCCACCTCTTACATTCACCATTTACAGGAAGTAAGCATTCATGCTTTGATTAACAGCTCCTCTCACATGTGGATGCACAATGTGGTGCCTGAATTCAACACACAATAGACGAAAATCACGCTTTCTTTTTTCTCTTTTTTTCTTTCACCCTGCTGGTAGCCACATGGTTCTGCTGCTATTCACTGCCTGATTAGAGAAAAATGATTTATTTTACCTTGACTACCAATCATGTTACAGCGCCATATGGCAAACGCATTACATAATTGCTTGCTGATCGATTTCGCCAGCAGCTCAGGTGTTTGACTTTTCTGCTTTAACATATGGCAAAATAAGGGTGCTGTGGTTAACATGAACTGAAATTCTGCAGCTCTCCAGCTCACATACTTCTCATTTGCACATATACGCACAGCTCAGCTTACTTCAGAGCTTTGTATCTCTTAGTAGGTGCGTGTGCACCGCTGTGGCTAATTCATCTCATTGCCTACAATCTTTTAAACAACAGGGAAGCAGAACAAGTGACTGTCAACTGCAAAGTATCGTACAGTAAACCAGACGTAGCCCCTGGAAAAGCTGCTCTGTTGTCTCCAGCAAGAAGGGGATAAAACATAAAACATAATGCGAGCCACTTAATTTACGATGGTGAATTAATGGGTGCTGACAAGCTCAATAATTTTTCAGACGCAACAGATAACAGTTATAATCATCAGCCACGGAATCAAGTAGTCAGTGAAGAGACAGGGTGTGTGTGTGTGTGTGTGTGTGTGTGTGTGTGTGTGTGTGTGTGTGTTCAATATTGCATTCTGGCCAAAGCAGGTCCCCATTAATGGCGGACCTTGCGAGTTAATGTGATATTGTTTAGTTTATTACCGTCCAATGTCTGCCAGGACCCAGACTACAGAGAGCTGGGTCAGAGCCAGCACTTGCTCCTTCTCCTCTCTGCGCCTTAACAAAAACACGTACAGCACAAGAATCTTTTCCTGAACCGACTGCACTGTCAGAGTACAAGCTGTAGCCATGCTCAGCCTGTACTGAATACCTCTGCACTGACCATTCATTGCACCGTGATTCATTAGCCCCAGTCGTTTAAGCCACTGATAATCACTTTTTACATTGTTGATGGATTAACAATAAAAAAAAAAGATTTTAAACGAGAATGTTTTTAACAAAGTGAGATCCAGAGCATGCATCCTGTGGTAGGTGCATGATTTCATTAGGGATTTGAATGGTGCTTCACTCCAATAAGCTGAAACCATAAACAACACAGAATTTCTCTGGGCACTGACAGCAGGGCGGTCACACAGGAAAACACGCTACCTCGTCTGATAACTTGTGTTATACAAACAGCATGTTTCAGTGTCTCTTACTCTTTCTCTATTAGTGAGATAGTCGATGTTGTGGGAGAGCACAGCTGCCCTCTATGGGTGTGAAAACATACTTCCAACCTCCTGGCAGAGAGGCAGCCCTGATTTCTTCTTCTGCTGCTGCTGCTGGATCATGGCTGGAAGAAACGGAGAGGTGCTATTGTCAGAGCTGAGGTGTTTAACACTAATTAGACGGCTTATCTTGCTAAATTTGCGTCAAACATCGCTCCAACAGCATGGAGACATTTTTGTTAAAGGAGGATTTCTAGGCACAGTACAACCTATTTGGCTCACTTGGAATGTGAAGCATCTCTCATCTGTTCACATCATTTTTTTTATGCTTGTAGAATATACCTCCCACCCCACCTCAGCCTGCACTCCTCCTGTATCTCTGGCTTTCGAATTCCATACTTTTGCATGCCAAGTTCAATACAGCACAAGGAAAGGCTGTGTTTTTCTTTGCTCTCTCCTCTGTGCCCCATGCTATCTGAGGACACAAACCATAAACAACAAGGTGGAAACACACAGGACTGTTCTGGCAACAGATTTTATAGAGCGGGCCCAAACAAATGAGGTCTGCATGTACGCTGACTGAGCTTCAAAGAGCGTGTGGAGGCCGCAGTTCATATTTCCAAGCCGGCTGGCCTCTCTCTGCTGCACCACAGAGACCTCTGGAGATGTAGGAAGCATGCTGCTCTGAAGGAAAACTGTGCATGAATCCTTCCAGCCACTCAGAGGCCTTCTCCCTGATCACATTCAACATGTTGTGATCTGTGATCCAGCAAAGACATGAGAGGATGAAAGGAAGACGTAAGATCTCCGACTCTGAAAACATTCATTATCATGTCAAAGCCGGTCAAGTTGTGGTTTTAAGAGAAAATATGCGGTTCTTTTTGCCAGGAAAAACACTTCCAATGGCAGTCGATTCTGGAGGTCTTAGTGAAAACGAAAGAATAAGACTGTAGCTCGTTTTTCAGTTTTGAATGTTCCTGTTTCCAGTGCTACTCTTCCACTGAAAGTTGCTGGTTTGGGAGCAATTTCAATAGTCAGGAGCTCACTCTTGCATTACAACAGAGGTTCCCAAAGTGGGGGGGCAGAGCTATAGCAGGGGGGGCGCGGTATGAAAAGAAGAAAAAAAAAAGAACGCTTGGACACTGCAAGCATAATGGACAGGTTTTTGACGGGGCGCCCACACAAACGCAAAGCAGGAGATGAAGCATCGCTGAATATGTTTCCAAACCAGCTTCCTTCCAGGCCAAAGACTAGAAAATATGGTGAAGCAAATCTTCCCTTTGGCTTCACCTGCACAAGTGCCGAGGTAGGTCTCCCCTGCAAAATTGGTTTTCCCTGCGTCTGGAGCAGCGCTGGGCTCTCCAGATCACGGACAAACAGTATCCCACATTCTTGATTTTTAGTTCACAAACACTTCTTGTAATGACTAACTACTCCTGACATTTTGGAGATGTTAGCTCTTTATACAGTAAAGTTACAGCGGGATACAAATAACATCAGGCTGATCCTGCCACGATTTGTTCCCTGGGTTCAAATCACGGACAAACAGTATCCCACAGCTGTTTATGTTTTTCAACCCATTTTCCACAGAGAGGCATTTTTTGAAAAATGTATTGATAGCAATGTTGAATTTTATTACACAGGTAAAAAACAACTACATGTAAAATAATTACACCGTGACGCCTCTGCCTTTGTAAATGGAGCGACAGTAACTGCATGTGTATATGTGCGCGTGTATAACCTGAAGATAGTCAGATTAACAGTAACAGTATTTTGTCTCTATCTGACATTCTGCAATTCATCTCACATAAGATTTTTCCTGTAAAACAAAGGGGGGCCTAGCAAAAAAAGTTTGGGAACCACTGCATTACAAGATCATGTTTACAGGATGTTTCAAAAGGATTCATCAGTCTGTGTAATACAAATAAGCTATATTTAAAAGATATTTCCTTTTATTCTATTATCGTGTTCCTTGCACAGCACTGCCTTGTAGAAAACGTCTTTATCATCTTTATAGGGGAAGACATGGGGGCTAAATAATACATTTGTAATGGAAAAACACTGATGTCCCTAATAGGAGGTGACAATGGTCTGTACCAGAAGGATCATATATTGCCATATACGCTGTAATATAGTGTTTTCTAAATATAGTTTAACAAAACTAGGATATTGATTTAAAAGAAGGAATAAAAAAGACTGGACTTAGGCAGTGTTCATCTGATACTACTGAAATACAGTTTGGCATTGTGGCACCAGACGTTGCCTGTGGAGCAGAGGAGAGATGAAGCAAATTCCCTATGCCCGTGTCAAAAACGCTGCATAAACTCTCCCCATTAGAACTGCAGAAGTCAGGTAACGGAACGAGGGCCTGACCTGGCTGCCACTCCTACTGCCCTGTCATCCATGGCAAACGCACCAGAGGCCAGAGAAAAGCCGAGCAGCTCTGAAGCAAGAGGAGGAATGAGAACAGAGAGCACTGTAGTGTGGTGAGGGGCTAAGCAGTAGCTTAGACTGTTACACCAGTTAGTGCAACAACTGCTCCATTATGCTGGATTGCAGACCTTTGGCTGCCAGACAGCATTAAAACACACTGCAGCAACATTTACAGCAACAATGAGAGTACAAGCACACTATATCAGTAATAATGAATCACTCACTTATGCACTCATTCAAACACAGCCTCCTGTGCTCCGTCGCTTGCCCACACTCAACTAAGTCCCTTGCTTGCTCGCTCAATTGCTCATTCACTGGCTCGCTCAGTCATGCACTTGCTCAGCAATTCCCTCACTAATCTACAGACATCTGCACACACACACACACACACACACACACACACACACACACACACACACACACACACACACACACACACACACACACACACACACACACACACACAAATATCTACAATCTGTATTTTACAAAAGACACAAAAGCAATAAGAAAGCATGCAGAAAAACCATGAAAGCGTGTGTAAATGCAAAGTATTAACTAGAACCACTATGGAAGCAAAGCTGTGTAGCTGCCTTGTTAATGGTACTTAACATATCTGTGTTTTGTTAGATTTGAAATGCATTCTGTACAATATGTGGGAGTGAATTTTCTGTATTTAAGCAAAAAAAGGTTAAATTATTTGCACTTTTATTAGTCCATGGACAATTATTAGTCCATGATCAACACTATAAAGGCCATCCAGCAAAACTGTGAGGCTCACTGGGATGTTTTTTGGGGGGTTATAACATACCTCTGTGGCATAGAGGAATAAGATACATCAAGCTTTGGCTGCACGGCGTATTAATAGGATCAGTTCATTGTTGGTTTAAACCTTTTCACAGGATTTATTAACAATAAGATTTATTCTTTACAGCAAAGTTTGCAACAACAGAAGAGAAAATACAGCATTAGAAATAAGGGAGGAGATGATCAAGATGAAAGAGAAATACTTGACCAACTAAAGCAGTGAAGAGTCTATTGATAGCCTTCACTGATAAAATGTCGTGCATTTTATGTGTTATTTTCAACAATCAGTCAATATAGCTTTTATTTTTCTCCAATAACAGGCATGTGGAGACAGAACTGTAATTAATTTTACAGAAGCTATTTTCGTGACGTGAGTAGACACGATCTGCATGGGGGCTTATGATACCACCACTTTTTAAAAAGGGAATTATTTTTAAAGTTCAGATTAAAAACAGTTCCATAGTGATGTTTTCATGGCTACAGTAAAATCTCAGAAAATTTCAGTTTTTCTCTGGATCTTGTTTGCTTTTTCACTTATTTTCAGTCCAGTCCTTGTACCTGGCCATTTTCAGAGCAATGTCTTTTTTTCTTTGTTAATCTACTTGAATGACCTATTAATCATTTAAAGCATGATCATTCAGTATTGTATCTACAGACTTGGCAAAAAAACTACTTTTGATTGTATCCTTAGGCATAAAAAAGTATTTTCCTTACACCCAATACCTTGTACCAATAAGGTGATTTACAAAGTGTGATTAATGGAATATGTGGCATATTTCAGCATGATGTGCAGCGTGTCCTTAAAAAAAACCCAGGAAATTGGACAAATGGAGGAGTTAAAAAACTATTTACAGCAGACCAACAGGAACTGAAAGTCATGCTCTTAAGAACTAGAACAAAAAAGACAAACACAAGACCTGAGAGATGCATCTGGCCCTTCAGTTGACCCATCTACTGTTCACTGAAACCTCATCAGAAATGGTCTCTGTGGAAGGATGCCTGTCAAGAAGCCATTCTCAAAGAAGGGAAACTTATACAAGAACTGGACTGAAATCTAGCGGCAACAGCTCGTACAGAGTGATGAATCCAGCTTTTACATTTCTGGTTCAAATCATCAAAAGTATATACCGAGGAGGTGAAGCAGTGTGGGATCATCTTGACAGAGAACAGAACAACTGAAAGAAGAGCTTTCAAAGTCCTTCAAGAAGCCTGGAGAACTATTCTTAAAGCCTGCTTAAAAAAATGACAAGAAAGCTTACTGAAGATAGTTCAGGCTGTGTTAAAGAACAAATATTGTCTTTCAAGCTCATTAGAATTGCACAAACTCTGGTTTTGCCTTATATGCTCTATTTACATTTTTGTTTGCACATGTTTTCCTAGCAAAACACAAAGAAATGAGGGTTGGCTCAAGACGTTTGTGCAGCACTGAATTCTAATGGACTAAATGCCACATGATTCCCACAAACCTAAGTACCAGCAATCCCTTCATAGCTCACTGGGTGAGTGCAGCACTGGTGGTTGATGCCATGTTTATGGCTCTCTTTAAAAAAATATATATATTCATTACCATCATCCAGAGTGAAATAAAGCAGGGAAAAGCATGTTTTTGAAACCACAAACTGTATCAGAATTGCTTTTTAAATCACTGAGATATCATGCAAATGTAAACATGCTTCATCTTACATCCAATATGTTAAATGCAAAAAAAAACCACTGTGTTCGAAGACAGCCCATACTACATTACCTCCAGAAAAAATTTATTTTTCTTAGAGAAATATGCAGTCTTGCTCCAAGTTTAACAGAAAATCTGCCAAGAAAACCAATCGCTTAAACAAATTTTAAAACGTCTTGTCTGAAGGGGTCAAAACAGGCGTCCTTAAAGTATTTTAGTATTTCATGTCTCATATCTTTTCTTCCACACTGCTGTGAAAGTATGAAAACGACTTGACATTTTAATCAACCCCTCTGCTTTCTAACTGAAGGCGTTAAGGCTTCATCTGCAATATTAAAGCCATTCATTTACACAGAATTTAAATCCCATTTCAAAACATTTTTTCAATGTTTTAATTAACACAGAGCCATTAGCAAAAAGTACATTTTAATATCAAATGCAGTATAACCGTTACCCTACAATATTTCTCAACATTTCTTTGTATGAGAGAGTGACGCCCTGCATCAATATAAGATTTAGGAAGTGGCCCGTTCCCTTTTACCAACATTATCATTGTGTTTTAAAATATGTGACAGTAACCCACTGCTTTTCAGGGCCTAACTTTACGCCAATTTACCTACCTTTTCTGTGTATCTTTGGATATTTAACCTTTTTTCTACCTTTCCCCTAATCAAGCTGGCAAACTGTCCACAACACATATACCATACCTGACCTGCCTTACTATGCTACAAATGTTCCATCATTTATTTGAGACTGATGACCTCTGTGTCTGGCTGAAATCCTCCAGATGGCAAAGATTGTAAGTAGCTTCCATCACTAATGCCGAGTGAATGATTTTTGAGCCCATGCTGACCTGATGTAACACCATAGCAAGCATGGTTAGCATGGTGAAAACTACTGAAAGCAGGATAGGATTGCCTGTGTTAAGGCAAATTAGCGCTATGTGAATGCTATCCACTGAATATGGGTCGGAACCTGTTGTGCTGCCAGATGTCTTGAGTGCATAAGGCAGGACTGAATGGCCCCGCTGTTTATGAGTGTATGCGGAAGTCCTCGGACAGATCAGAGTGAAAAAAGACCCAACATTAACTCTCATTCGACTGGCTGAAAGCTCTCTGAATCACTGGGTTTCATGGATAATTACTTGTAAACCATGTGACATTTGAATTAAGCACCTAATGTGACAGCCAGCTCTGACGTAAAAATGACTTCCAAATCACCAGTTGACATTTTTGTTAGAAAACTGTCACTGTGGCACAACTTTTGCACATTTTGTCTTTTTTCTATGCACCTTTTAACATAAAGCCACAGTTTTTCAGAGGTACAAATTATGAGGTAATGCATGTTGCATGCCCTCTGCAGCCACAGCATTGCACAATAGATAAAAAATAGCCAAACTCTTCACAAACATAGTGAAGCTCTTAGCAGCTAAAGAGCTTGGTATTTCTGCTAAGAGCTGGAGGAGACCAAAACTGAACAAACATAATGAGGAAGATCAGACTGATCAAGTGACAATGCATAACTTACAACATAGCTAATGTGGCTGTGGTTGCCAACAGATCCCCCCAGCGATAGGTTTGCTATGGTTAAAGTATGCCTGTGCTATGTTTTCAGCGTATTCATTTGACCCCGAGGGTACAAATTAAAGTACTAAATAGTAGACACAAACAAACAATAGTGGTAAACTGATAGTTACACGTTTTAGATTGCATGCTATTGTCTCTGCGTGTTCCAGCACCAGCCTACAAGTTAAAGTGATGATGAATTTAGGAAGGCATCTCTTAAAATAGCACCCAACAGTTCCTTGCATCATCAAATTCAAATAGGTACTTGGCAAAAAGGAATGCAGGTGAAAGTAAGTGTGGGCATTTCATGGGAAAGCATTCAGACAAGGTGAGTCAGTGGCCGATACAAGCATCACTCTCTGCCTCATTAGCTTTGGATGAATGAAGGTTCAGGGCAAAGAGCCGTCGAGGCTTTAGCTGGTCCCACAAAAGCAGAAACACAAACACTTTCATTTTTCTCTGATTTTTCTCAGTGTTGTAGTTTTTACCAACTAGCTTTATATAATCTAATATCCTGAGAACATGCAAAGCCCATTAATATCTACTTTTGGCTGGTACTGGTCACGCCTATTTACCTTTCAGTCATGGATGTGACGATCATTGATGGTGGTACTGACAAAAGATGAACAAACAGCAAACTTCAACTTGAGTTAGTCTAAGGCAAAAGAACAAAAGACAGCACAGTTAGGACCCCAGTCATTAGGTCTCACATATTCTCATCCATGAGGGAAGGCCGAATCCCACGAGAAGAGCTGCGTTGGAGATAAAGCCCACCGTGAAAAAAATCCTATTCTGTGCCAAGTCAGTTAATCCAAATTAACTCCGCCAAGGCTTTCCTAACACGTCTACACCTGTCAGTTTGGCCTGGGCTCTCAGCCGAGCAGCAGCACTATAATCATCCGGCATCCACAGGAGAGGAAATTATTCAGGAAAGTGTTCAAGATTATTAAAAGAAATCAGAAAATGCTGCCTAAAATCAAGGATGTCTTAAGAAATTCAATGAGGAAAGTACGTTTCTCACAGAGAGAAAGTGAGAGAGAAGGGAGAAAACTGAGTGTCATAGAAGAATCGGTGGAAATCAGAGAGCAGCAGCGTGCATGAATGTAAGAAATGAAAATGTACCTACTGTAAAAGAAAGAAATCCCTTCTACTGTGTTAAAAAGAAAGGTTTTCAGCAAGATTTCATCTTAGTGAGATATTGAATAATTTTAAAATGTGATCACCTTCCATATGCTGGAAGCTCCTCAACAACTGATAACGTGGTTATGGCAACCGTCGAGGTTGAGAGGAAAAGAGGAAAAGGTGAAAGACAGCAGAGATGAAGGAGAGCTAGCAGGCAGAAAATGAAAAGGGGAGGTGTGAAACTGTCATTCTGAGCATAATCTCATATCAGTTTCAGAATACAAATGAATTATGAAGACGTCTTTGATGAGTTAATTGATAGTTCTAATCATTCATTTTGACCTTGTCTAATTTAGCAGAATATGATGTCAGGCTAATGAATAAAAACTCTTAATTATGATCTGGTACTGCAAATAGTAAGATAATGTATCAAATACAGTGAAATACAGCTGTGAAAAAACTATAAAGAAGCATGATTTATATAACTTCATGCACACCAGTCAACATTAAAGTCTCTGACAGATTAAATGAATAACCCTGATACCTGAACATTGAACCAAGGCTATTGGTATTTATAAAGATGCTTCTGAGATAAATCCCCCCTATAAATGTTACTGCATTCTAAGCAGCAACTACGCCCATGGCAACAGCACTCCCCGATGACAGCGGCCTCAAACACTACACTGCAAAGAGCTTAAGGCACTGAACTGGCCCCACCAAAAAACCCACAGGACTCAAAGGATTCGCTGCCATTGTCCCTGAGCCAGACTCCCAGAACAAGTCCTTTATCTATGCTGCAACATGTCAGAGGTTTTCTGCGGGGGAAAAGAGGGAGTTCACACAATATTATGCAGGTGGTTTTAATATTGCGCCTCATCGGTATGTGCTTGGGCTCAGTGGAATTTGAAAGAATTCAATAACAGCATGGCAAACTGTTTTATGTTTAAACTGAATTTGAAATCTTTCATTCACAAATTTTATCCATGTTTTACTTCACTGAAACCTATTTGGCATCAATTACTTCTTAAAGTTGCCCTACCTAAGTCTCAACAAGCTTTTCATACCTGGATTTGGGCACTTTGTCCAACTGTTCCTGACGGAGATTCTCAAGCGCAGACAAACTGAATTTTGAACTGTTATCTTCAGGTCTCTGCACACATGTTTAAGTCTCGGCTTTAGCTGCAACCCACCAAGGATGGTCAGAAACTGTTTCTGAGGTCTAATCAGTATTGTGCCAAAAGGTGAACCATCTGGATGAAAACTGCTATAGGACGTCTAATTCAAACTAGGGTTTGAATCTAAAACGCTGCTTTTAAGAAAACATGAAGGAGACATTTCATCTGCTGGTGAAGATCATGCGATCAAAAGCTCAAGACCAAAACAGACTTTAGGCTTAATCAGTTTGCATTAAAGAGATTTTTGCTTTCCAGTAATGAAAATGATAATTTGGTGTAATTGCATCTGTAAGATATCAGCAAACAAAACATTCTCAAGTGATTTTCGTAAAGCTATTTCTAATGACTTACAAACTGCATCTAAACGGAAAGAAGCTGCGCTCCACATAGCTGAGGCAGATGTGAAACAATAAGGAATGATGGAAAGAAAAACACTGCTCACAATTTTTTTCAGGATTCTTACCATTCTTTCAGATTAAAAAGACAGCTGAGATCTTTGGCAAATAATACTGTCTTAATTTTATTCAGGCCTACGTGTGATCTCTGGCACAAACACTCTCAAATGCTGTCAGATAATCACTGAACTTGATAGCTAGACAGATCAGCTTTGTCAGCGTCCTGGATGTGTTGTACCAGGACTGTAGTTATATCACAAATCCAAAAATCCACATACTGTACCAAAAAAAGAAAAAATACTATTACGCCGACTCTGTCAGATTATTATATCCAAAGCTTTGAAGGAGGAGGGGAGGAGGAAGAGATTAGAGAGGCTCATTTATAGCACAGCTGTGCTTGAAAAAAAGAGTCCTGTCTTGACAAGTATTGATTTGTAACCTTTCACAGGATGATAATAACCTGAGAGATGCTGTCCCTTCGGGCCTGCCGGAAAAAAGAATAGGGAGAACGCCACAGTGTGTTCCCTATTTTCACCTAGCTAGGGTGAACATTTAGGCACTTTATGAGTGTCAAGCCATTACATTTTCTCATTAAAAAGCAATAGTGTTGAGGGTGAGAGAAGATCGTTTTCCTTGCAGTTAAGTTCCTTACGTGACACTTTTTGTTACCATAACAAAAAAGGATGACAGAGAAAGAATTCCACACTCATGAAAAAATAATCAGATTTCACATTAGTTAAAAACTGCAGACTTAGTGTAGGATCAAAAATGTGGGCAGGGACATAAGAGGCTTTAATCGGTGAACAAAGTGGCTAATGCAGAGCAACGTAGTACAACTCGTCCGCGTGTGGATCTAAAAAGGGTTTGGCCTGTGTTCATCTCCATGCACTCGTAGCCACAGTTAAATAGAATAGTGAGAAGTCCAATCCCACAGTGCAGCTTAACCAGTTATCCGCACTAACAGCACGCGACCTCCTGCGGGTTCCAATGAGGGATGCATAACAGAAAACTACCCCAGCAGGTTGAGAGCTTTCTGTTTATGCCGGTTATGAAGTTACGTTTGTACTTGGGGGATTTAGCTGATGCCACGCACCTCACTTACCCCCCCCCCCCCCCCCCCCCCCCACTTTCCTCCCCCAGCTGCTGTTTGAACCAGATTTCAACACCACCGCAGTTCTGATATGTCGTGCCCTAGAAACCACTGCCGAGTGGCTTAGCCTGACCTCGATAATTCTAGACAGGCCACATCAATGGCTGCTGGGCAAACAGGGGGACAGTGGTCACAGTCAGCATTGTTAAAACACTTGTCACTGGGGGCCAGAGTGAAGAAGCTGGCTCTGAGCCATGTGCAGGACTGGTGGACATAAACAGACATTTATCTTGTATTTGGAGTGATTTACAAGAATTTCAACAGCACTTCATGATTTTATTATATGAATTCTCAATTCTTCCATAAATAGAAAAAGGTAAAAGCTGTAAACCATGCTACAGTGTGTTTTATTGACGCATTTGATAACTTTATATTTACCAGGGAAAACACCAGGGAGCATTTTGCAAGAGTAAAGAAGCATATGGAGAAATATGTAGTAACTATACAATTTCTTAATTACAACAAAGAGTAAAAGCTAGAGTTAACAGCAACCTAGATTCAGTTTTCTCTGCCAGGTCTGATGCTAACATCATCTCCATTAATTCTCCATCATATTTCTTATACTTCAAACAAGCCAAGAGGTCTCCTTCAGGTGCCGGGCATCACTGGTTTGGATGTGACTTGCACAGTAACAATGAGGTCAACAACGAGGTGAAACATGAGCGCAGGCTTCCAGGTCTCATGTAGTTATGTAATTTGCTGGATGTACAATGTGTGCATGCATGTGTCTGCGTGGGAGAGACAGAGAAAGACAGCAATCTGGGCACTGAGTGCAGGTCCCAGCCTGCTATAATTAGCTCTCTTTCGCTAAACCGATTAATCTCTAACGCCTGGACAGTAGTTCCCACTTACTCTCACACACTGACACATATAAACACAGACTCGTGCTGTAAGTATGCGCACAGGACATGACCTGTTGAATGGCATTTACCTCAAAGCATGTGACATACAGCTAAAAAACTGATAAAAATAATTTGCATATGTGCTTCCTCCCACAGCCAAAAGAGCCAGCGTTAATTGCTCACTGATTGGTTTAGCAATTCTTCTTTAAAAAAAAAAAAGAAAAATCAAAAATAAGCGTGACGTCAGGGGATAAGTAACAGCAATAAAAATGCTATCAGGCAGTGATAATATGAAATGTTTTAATGTGAAGAAATTATGATTTATTTGTGACAAACCAAATATAATTTTATCAACCATTACCAAGTGTTAGGCACCAAATTCCTTATGAATCCACATCCTGCAACCAAAACAAATCAAGCGAGCCAATTTAGAGATATGAACTTTTCACAACTGTGGGACTAAACTAGTGCATAGTATCATTTTCTAGTGTAAGTTCAGTGGACAGGTTGATACATACTTCAATAATAATGTGAAAAACAAGACACTGAGTTTAGTACAGAACTCAGAACAAACTGAAAAATAACAAACATGTTCCTGCTGCTTCACTCCTTGGACTTCTAATCAAGCCCAGATTGCACCTGTAGACCTGCATTGTGAGGCAGTGGATCTAAGCATCAACCTCGGTCACTGTAAAACTGTGCTCCTGTTCCTGCGCTGCAAGAAACATCCCTCCCAGGAGGGTATTTCTTTTCTGAGTCATTCAAATATGAAAGAATTGATAACAGAGTTAAATTTTGCTGCCTGCGCTTGAAGAACACCTGGAACCTGTGTAAAGTGCAGCAAATCCATGTATCTGAAATCATCATCTTTTGCCATAACTGGCACGTGCAAAAAATATTATCTGATCACGAGATTTCAAAATGGAAAGCTTGGTGCTAATTGGAAACCCTTTAAGTTCTCTTATCACCAGCCAGTAAAAGTCATTTGAATAATGCCTATGTTCCCCAGATGCTTTGAGATGGAATCTGCGAGAATCCTCCCTCCCCTGTGCATCACTGTCAGTCTTCCTGCTCCATCCCATCGACCTCATGCCTTAAGTTAATATTACTGAGTCCAAAAGAAGGTCTTCTGTGCAGGTAAATAATGTTTGAAGCAGCTTATGCAAACTGTGGAGATATCTTTGTGTTTCTACGTATTTGACCATGTGCAAACATTTTACGTTACTGCAAATCCACAAAAGCTGCCAAAAAAAATTTTCACGCACAAGTCACTTTTCACCTTAACCATTTAATCCCACCAGCAACAACTGTTGCTGTTTTACCCCCTATTACATTAATTAAAAAATAAACATACTGTGTGTAGGGGAAGTCTAAGAAGTAAAATGCATGCACTTATTTTGCAGGGAAAATTTGGGGATTAAATAGGTTAACTTAGAACCTTTAATTCAAACTAAAAATCAGTCCTAGCAATCATTTTCATATTATATTTATATGCATGATATAAAATAAGGTTATAAAATTCAATAGGGAACTCAGAGATCTCTGAAAGAAAAATTTCTCCTTTCTAAAATTAAAAGCAAAAACATTTACACTCATAGCATTCACTAAACTTAAGCTAGCTACCAGAGGTGGCAAAAGTACAGTAAAAGCACTGAATCAGTGACAGTGAAAAAGTGCACACTTTGAAATGTACTCAAAATAAGAAAGTCAGAAGTAGCTCCTTAAGTAGCATTAAAAATTAGCATTTCTATCATCTATTTGTATGCAAATCTATCTAAACTTTGTGCTATATTATTACATATATATTTGCCATCACACCTAAACAGGAAAATGAGCACAGTCAGTGGTTAAAGTGGGATTCGGAATGTCGGGGAACCCTAAGGTTGGTTGTATTGACTCAGCATGAGGAAAAGAATTACAATCACAATCATTTCTACTTGCTGCTCTTTGTGAATGCACACAATTGAATTCAGCAAGATCTAAGCTGAGCTACCTTAGCTAATTTCCATTTACTACACCAACAATATTCTGTATATTATCTCTACATTAGATTGTATACGGTTGGTATAAAGTTGGTACAAAGGTGGGATTCAGTGATTTAATCTAAGGATCATCTTCTTAAATGGAAATTAGTCTACCACACTTGATGTAACCCAACACTGACTAGTCCAACACACTGTTTTACTATAACTTCAACACAGTACAGCAAGCTCTTTATCCCATATGAACTACTAACTAAATATTTTCATGCAACATTTGAATAACACAAAGTTAGTATACCTGGTTTGTTTTGCAGGTCATTTCACAAAATAAAAAGGCATAATGTATCAAAACATTACATGCAATCTTTGAATTTGCAGTTTATCAAGTGTCACTGAGCAGCCCTTTAAATCTAACCTTACTTCTTCCTCCCCTCTCTTGTCTTTCTTATATCTTCTTCCATCTTTGAGTGAACTTATCTCACTTTCTCTCACTGGAAATCCAGCAGCTGGATCTTTAGCTAGGAGCACACTGTGCGACAAACTGCACACAAACAGGCTGTGTGTTTGCTAAGGTTTGTTGATCTAATAAAAATGTTGTAAAAATGTTGTCTTTGAAATTTAAAAAAACAAACAAACAAAAAAACTAGCTTTATGCCAGCTCCTCTTCTATAGCGCTAGCCAAATGCTAAAGTACCAAGGCCTGCAGTGTTCTGCACCACTTTAACTCCAGAGTATAGATGCTATATGTGATACTTTTCTTGTAGCATGTAAACCATAGGCTGTAAAAAACAAGAATCATAAA
This sequence comes from Maylandia zebra, assembly GCF_041146795.1. Classification (NCBI taxonomy): domain Eukaryota; kingdom Metazoa; phylum Chordata; class Actinopteri; order Cichliformes; family Cichlidae; genus Maylandia; species Maylandia zebra. Next base: position 5,481,107 of record NC_135178.1, on the reverse strand, counting down.
GTGACCAAAGGAAACAAATTCATCCAACATAAAGTTTTAAATCCTAAAGCAATTTTCTTAAAGCAGAACTCGACTTAAATTTGCTACATAACATCTATCGAGTTGTAAACATGCACCAGTGTTGAGATAATGTAATCTTACAGTGAGTCTTGGCAGAACATGGCTGCTGCCATAATGATGACTGATTATACTGTAGTACTCAGAGTCTGTTAGAAGAGAGCACAGAGCACGCAGAGAGCATGTAATACAGCCAAATGTGAAAACGGCTGTTACTTCTATAAGTTCTCTGTCATAATGGAAAATTATTATAAATGGCTGCCTATTATGACTCGTGCTCCAGATCCAGTGGTAATGGTTACTTATGCACCCTGTACTCTTATGCCTAGTCAAGCCCAAGTTAAATGAGTTTTCAACTGAATGCAACGTGCAGCATCATTGTGATTCACAGAAAAATATCCTTGCCAAATAGATCACAAAAAGGTTTAACAAGGTAATAGGCCAGGCAGCATCATTTAATTAATCCCTTCTAGCAGCAGATGGGCATCGGCTTAGTAGCTCCTAGGAAAAGCTAATGCATTTTTGCACTCACTGTAATAATGGTCGTGATTGCTCAGGAGAATGGGGCTCCGAGGACTGATGTAGACAGACCATGCAGAAAATCAAAAGTGCCTCCAGGTCGAGGGTTTGTGTAACTTTGAGGATATAATGTCAAGAGTGCACACAGATGAATGCAGCCTCAGCCTCCTAATTGTCTAGACAAAGAAAATCCCCATGGCTACAAGGCAAAATGTTGTGGAATACTCTAAAACTTTACACTTTGTTGAAAGATCGCTACTTTTATGAAAGAAATTATTTTACAAAGTTCAGCCATATATTAATTGAGCAGGACTGTGTACATAGGTTCTCGCCAGGTACTCCAGCTCCCTCTCACAGTCCAAAGGCATGCAGTTAGTGGGTTAGGTTAATTGGTAACTCTAAATTGCCCATAGGTGTGAATGTGAGTGTGAATAGTTGTCTGTCTCTATGTGTTAGCCTTGCGACAGACTGGCGACCTGTCCAGGGTGTACCCTGCCTCTAGCCCTAAGATAGCTGGGCTAGGCTCCACCCCCCCCCCCGCGACCGTTAAAAGGATAAGCGGAAGAGAATGAATGGATGGAGGAACTCAACTAGTAATACTCTGAAATTTAGGAATACCGTGTTTCAGAGTGATACTAAACAACTAGTATGAAGGTACTCTATCTCTCCATCCATCCATCTATCAGTTTCTTTTCTCATACAAAATTTAACACTATACTGTGAATATCTTAAGCTAAATGCCCCCGAATTACACAGCGGTACGTCAATATATTCCACTTTCAAATCAGCTTTTGTTTTTTGAGGGGAATTGTTGAGCTCACATAACTTCTTCTGTACAGTTAACCAAGTGACATTTTTCAGTGCAGAAAAACAGTTAAGCTCTGTGAAAAAAACAACTGTGCTACAAGTTTACACTGGTCAGTTATGGCTGCCGCTAAAAATAGCACCGTCTAAAACAGCACATTCCTTTGTATACAGGTACAATTTTGACTGGCTTCATTAAATAGTATAAAGTTAAACATACAAAAACAAATTCAGCTGATTCTGAGGAGTCAGGCGGTACTCACGCTGAACTATTGTAATCCCTTATTATTAACAGTTGTAAGAGTTGAGGCCCCTCTCCTATGGAATCAGCTCCCATTTTTTGGATTTGGAAGACAGCCTCTCCACTTTTAAGATAAGTGTTAACATTTTTATAAAGCTTAGTTAGAGCTTGATCAGGTGACCCTGAATCCTCCCTTAGCTTTGTTGCTATTGGCTCAGGCTGCTGGGGACTGCTGGTTTTGACTGATTTCTACCTGCCCACTTTCACCAAGTGCTTGCTCAGAGAGAATCATCAGATTATGGGGTATCTCTGCTAACCTTACACCTTAAAGTGCTTTGAAACAACTCTATATAATTCTATAGCATATATAGCAAATAGTACTGCCGATATTCATGTGCTTAAACAGAAGTCTGTGCATTTTTTGCAGTTTTTTGGTGAGGAGGCTTGTTCAGAGACCAAATGTGAAAATTACACACACTTGAGAGACACACTGTATTAGGATGCTCACTGAGAATAATCTGCCTCCCTTCCTCCAAATTTCCTCTGAACGTTACCAGGGTTACAGCAGTCCCGAGATTTCACATGCACTGCTTCAGCTTCCATCGTGTGCCAGTGAGGCTTTGCTCTGCACAAGAACCGAGCACAGTGTTACATATGAATTGTTAGTTAAAGTAAATCACTTGTAGCCAAGACATGTCCCAAATGGATCACACAGTGGAATCAAGCAGTAGCGTATTTTGACTCATGAGGAGAGCTAGGTTTCAAGCGTAGATGCATTTATGTACAGAGAAGCATCAGGACTGGTTTTAACAAAGTGCCGAGATAAAAGGCAGTGAAAAAAGAGAAAAGAGAGTGTGACTTTGTCTCTTCCCTTAACAGCTCTGTGGGGTTTGCCTATATTGCAAGGTGAAGCACAGGGCATCCATGCTCATTTATTTGGCTGTGCATCATCCAGAGCCATTCCAGGCTATTAATTATAGATGGCTAATATAAGGTGGCAGGAATTCCTCAGAGGTTTGTCATCATATCCGATCCTCCTTACAACCAGAGCAGATTTGAGACTGAGTCCATGTATTGCACTTTATATTCAGTGTTTATAAGAAAGTAAATGCAAACACCAATGGCACTACAACTGTGAGACATTGGTGGTTCATAACCACTAGAATACGTAGTGAAAAAGATTGACTGAACCCTATTTATCTGGAGCACATGCAAGAACCTCTCAATTCACTGGTTTCCTCCAGTATTATGAAGGCAGCTGAGCCTTTTTCAGCTTCCTAAACAAAATTTTTAAGCTCAACAGCCTTCATGGAGACTAAAGAGGTCTGTATATAGGTTGGCATGTGTAGGAGCCCCTTACACCCAATGGGCCTTGACTAGGTTGCAAAACACAGCAAATCAAAGACACTAGCAGGGGCTAGAAGCACAGAGGCGTGTGGATTCCTTCTGGGGGCTGCAAAGACTCATTTAATCTCTCCATACCTCCCTGTCCTCAACAGCTGTTGGGAGATGGAGGGGTTTAAGACGCCACAGGCTGAGGCCCATAAGAGCAGATTAGGATGGAACAAGAAGGAGGAGGAGATGAGGGGGAGGATGGCGGGGGCGATTTTTCATCACAAGTTGCAATGTTGAAGCCCTGTCGATCATTCGGGCAGAGAAATGGGTGCTTAGATGGAGGTGAAACATGGGCGTGCAATACTGTACCGTCTATGTGGGTCAACTCAATATGTGTTGAGCTCTGACAACTGGCTGCCTCTTGGCATCTTTTAACAAATGTCACGATTAAGGGGAATGTTTTCACAGGGTTTGTTGTGCTTTGCTCTGTATGCAAAAGAGCTGCTCAGAATATTCATACGCTGTCCCGAGCAGCTGAACACAGACGCAGACCCAGCGGGAGCAGTTACAAAAAAGGGGGAGAGACATGCAAGAAGATGGCATGGCATTTGGAATTGGTGTCAAGCTGAACTCAGATATATCTTGCCTGTGGCCATCCAGTTAAATCTGCAGCTCTGTAGTATACATCCTATGTACTTTTAAACAAGCTGGTTTAGCTGGTGCAGTAAAAAAAAAGGAAATCACACATTAACATTACAGCATTGTGTTGCAAGAGGAGATTATCTGACGGCATTTCGAGCTGTGACCGTTATTGCCTGAAACGCTTCACAGTCTAAAGGATTAGAAACTTGTTTAGCCAGTTGACTTCACTGTATTAACCTAATCTGCACCATCTTCCTATAATCTCAGCAGGACAATACAAGGCAAACAAACCAAAATGACAAAGCACACCAGCGCAGGAGCAAATTTAAGGGGGGCGGGGGTAATGTACTGCTTTTCACCTTGTGTGCCCCAGTGCATAATCCTGATCAGGGAAAACATGCTGTGATTCTGCACAGATCCTGACATTTGCAGTGCCCAAAGCTTACAGCGAATTGCAGCCCTCTTGTCTGCCCTGCTACCAGAGCTCCAGTGAGGTAATTGGGGTTATATCACTTGTCACAGAGTTTAATTATTTTCTGATTCTTTCTGCATATTAAACCGGACTGGCAAAGGAACATCTGGGGGTTTAATAGTAATGGGGTGAAGTGTACATTTGCGGTAGAAGTGAATATGGTCCTAACATATGGGCTGGGATTATTACACTTGGGCTGTGGAGCTTAAATTAATGCAGTCAGCAAGGTCAAACAGGGTTGCTGGTGCAGTCACATGAAAATTATAAGTCTCCTCGTTTTTTGTTATAAAGGCTCTGCGTTTGGCAAAGATTTGAAGGTCGGGAATGAAGATCTAGGTTGAGATAGCACTTCTTCGAGAAGAAGAATGAAAAGCACTCTTTTTATTTCAGAAAAACATCATAATTCAGTCTTGAGCCAGATTAGATTTTTTTGGAATTATTTAAAAAGAGCTTTGACTTTAAAGAGTTATACACATCTAAAATGTCATGAAAAATTGGTTATTACTGTTTAAAAAAAAGAAGACTACTTGGGACAAATAATATTTGAAAGCACTAAAAGTCTGTGCAAGTAGTTTCTCTCACACCGAAGAAATAACATTTCTTTTGATGTCATTCAACTCTCACTGACGTCCCAAAGAGTAGTAATTAATTCTACAGCAGCTAATTTAAAAAAATACAACTCAAACTGTTCATGAAAGAAAATGATTTTTATGAAGATGATGACAACTGATGTATGATTGTTTTCACTGGTGTAACTGAACAAAATGAAAAGCTTCAATGCTTCCACTCAAATCCCCATCCATTATCACAATCAGAACTGAAATCCACTCGCTACATAGTGTGCTGCCTGTCTGTAAATATATCATATCTATTTATTAGGGGTGCAACGATACACAAAATTCACGGTTCGGTTCGATACTTTGGTGTCACGGTTCGATATTTTTTTCGATACAAAAAATGTTCATGCTTTTTTAATTTGTCATTTATTAAAATTATAAATATATATTTTAACTCAAAAGTACAGTTTTTAAATTTAATGTTGCTGAAACAACAAAGTAATAAAAAATAAATCTATCTGATGGAGAAATCACTCATCTTTGGAAAAGAGAGTTTATTACAGAGAAATGTCTCTTTCCAAAATAAAAGCTATACTATACGCTTCTTCTGGGCTATATTCTCAGCAGCATATTAAACATATCAGGTCCCCATAAGGAGAATCATGTGCTAACGGCTGTCTAAATGACTCGGGTAAAGTTTGTAGCATGCGTGCTTGTTGTTTTTGTCTGCTTCCACTTGTCTTTGCACTAGGATGATGACGGCGTAAATGTGCAGTCATATTCATTGTGTTCCCACTAGTGCTGTCAGCGTTAATCTGAAATGACGTTAACGCCATAACGCGGCAAATCTCCCTTAACGAGCTGCCACGGATCGCCCCGAGCGTGGGGCTGGACAGCGTCAACACCTTAATGAGCAAACTGCGCTAAGGCAGTAGTTCCCACCCATGTAATTGAGCATTGCATGGCACATCCGACATACTGTTTTACCTTTGTCCATGACACGCTTATCTTAAGGGTCATACTTCACATGAAGACCAAAATAGTTCCAAAGGCCAGATCTGAATGAGGGTGGGGGAGGTTCAATTTGCCATGTTACAACGAGCTTAGCTTCTGTCTTGCTAGCTTGCGCTGCGCTCAGTGGATCTGCGCTCGACAGTGCAGCTTAGGCGGAGTAGTCGAACACAGATCCACTGAGCGCTCAACACAGACAGCATCGTCAGAAGGAAAGTTGATAAAATAAATTAAAAATTTTGTATTGTTCGATACATATGCGTCCCGAACCGAAAGCACTGTATCGAACGGTTCAATATCGATACGAGTATCGTTGCACCCCTACTATTTATCTACCTGGTGAATGTGAACAAATGCACTGATGTTGATTTCCTTTAACAGACTGACAGGCTGTTTAATGTGCATTAAACAATGTTAACTGAGGAAAGCAGATCATGTTGGAATCGGAGCATTAACAAAAAATCAAAAACAAAGAAAGAGAAGATTTCGTGGACGACTGACTTCATACATAAATTGCTAAAGCTACTATGAAAATCAGAAAACAGCAGAGGGCTACACTGGCACATTGTTCACTGTTATGTTAGAGTTATGAAGAAGCCATTTACATATTACATTTTGTTTCATGGAGGCATTATCCATATGCAAATAAATAACTAATCACAGCTGCTGCGTTAGTCTTTGACTGCACAAAAATCTGATTTATGAATGTGAGGCTGACTAGCCAATCACCAGTCATGACCAATCAGCTGAAATCCAATCTCAGTCAGCTGAGGCTGGTTCTCCTTAAACAAAAAATGAGTTAAAAGACTAGAACTGATAGAGATGAGGGAACTACGGAGTTGAGTGGCAATATGTGCGAGTAACAGCTTAACAACATTAAATGCTATTGTTTGCTCTACTTGATCTACTCCAGTAATACTAAAAACAATCTTTCAACTACTAATTTGTTTTTTTTTATCTTTAGTTTCAGATGCCTGTCATCACACCACCGATCATCTTCTAAGAGAAAGGGAGTTCTGTAATGTAATCTGTGCAGGTTATAAAGACTAATTTCACGCACATGTCTCATGATCCAATCTATGGTCGCCTGTATTAAGTGACAGGTTTAAACAAATCTTGCTTGCTTCTCATAGTGTGTAAAACTAGATATGGAGATAAAATACCATGCACGCTCATAATATGATAAGCACTGAGACTGAGAAGAGGAGAAGGAATGCTGCTACAAATGTAAATTAATTCATGCCGAGCCTGCACATAGTGATCTCCTCGTCTAAGAAGGAGAGCTCAGGCATATGTCATACAGTGTGTCAGTGCACATTCACAGATAAATTAACACACACAATCCTGTAACAACGCCCGTTACATCACTCACTGTAACAAATTCTTTGGGCTAAATGGGTCCCAGTGGGAAATGACTTCGTCCTCTACCGTGCCATGCAGGCAACACCGAGGGATCAGTTACCATTCAATCCCATCATCCACTGCATCCATCCCCACCCCACATCACTCCCTCTCATTCCCTCAGAGCCCTCCTCTGCTCTTTCCTTTACTCGTTGTCATTCATGGCTCTGGCATCTGTGTGAAGTGAAGGGGGTGGGGGGTTGTTTATGACAGGGTGACATAGTGTTTTGATATCAGGGTATGAAGGATGAGTCATTTAGCGATACTGAATGAATCTTATATTCCAGTGTTTGTTGAAATACAGCCTAAAAAACATTTAGTGTGGTATTCTTAACAAAATACCATTTTAGTGCCTCAAATCAATATTTTTGTATAAAAATGTCAGAAAGTGACTATAGCTAGAGAAAATAATACATATTTAATAATATTATTGCAATGGATATGATCTGAATGGATCAAGTGTTTAACAGTATTCCAACTTGTTTTGATTTTATAGCCAGCAGGCTGCTTCTGTGATCCGATTATATTCCACAGAAATATATATCATATATACCTCGTGCTGCATATGAAAAGCACTAACATGAAGGTCAGGGCTCTGATCCTTAAATGTGGTCATAGACTAACATGCTGTTACCAGGTCTGCTTCTTGTTAAAGCAGTTTGAGAATGCTGGATGACGTTATCGCCAATAAGAGTGCACACTTATGGTAAAATAAATGGAAAAACAATGACAAAACAATGATCAACCCTCCAAGCACGCACTGCGATATTAGCTTGAATTCACATAAGTCTCTTCTACATGTCTGTTTATGCATTGTTGAGCTCATATTACTGCTAATTAGATATTGTCAGTGATGCCATTATGCTGGATTTGTTCTTGATGGTATTTTCGCTGATGGATGCTAAAGACTCTTTGGAATGCTTTTCAATTATGTCTTTTTAAAAGGTAGCTTTATTGCATCAGCACTTTTCAGAAAAATTTAAATTTGTTTAACACGGCAATTTTCACTTCAGTGTCAATGAAATATTCTGGCTCCTGTGCTCGTTCAGCAGTCAGTTAGTTTTAGTAAAGTCACAACATCTTTGACTAAATATTTGTTTTCTATACAAAATTTTTACTTTGTAACTGACAGATTTCTCCTATAAATTAGTGTGTCTGTTAAGATGACGTGATGGTGGTGGATAACCCACTTTTGGCTATTTAACTCAGACACTTTACACTCACTCAAAGCAAGTCATCTCACAAGGGTAAGAAGTTTTAGGGTTGCACATATGTGTTATGGTTACTGCTTGCCAAAGTGGTCCAAAGAAATTCGTTTATGGTATTTCTTTCTTACAGAAATAACTTTATATTCTGTTTGTATTCTATTTCGAGGTTTTTGGTAATCGTCTAAGATTATAAGCAACTAGGTAACTGCAACAAGTCAACAATTCTGTCCACAGAATTCATCTAAAACAGTCAAGGTGTGACTGAAGTGCAAACTTTAAGCTTTAACAGGTTTTACAGAAGTATTTCATGAACTGTGTAGAAGTTAATGCCGTTCTATATACACTGTCCCATTTATAGAGGCAAGTATGAGTTTTGTTTTCAGTGCTTGGATCAAATGTTTTTGTGGTTAGTGACTTACTGAAGTCTAGAATCCATAGACATCAGGAAATGCTGATGCTTTCCTTGTGTCTGACGCTTTCCCAGGGCTTTAGGTGTCTATGCATTCAGTTTTGTCTTCACTAATGAAAACATAGTCTGCTGAATTGAGATCAGATGACTGACCTGGTCATTGAAGAAAATCCTGTCCCTGCCTTGAGAAACTCTTGAGTTGCTCTGTACACTTCAGAATTTATCCTGCTACTTCTTTCTGCAGTCACATCATCAAAAAACATTAGTGGCCCAGTTCCAGTGACAGCCAAACATCATCATGCTATAATCATGTCTGACAGATGATTTGGCGTGCTTTGGATCACGAACTGTTTCTCTCCTACACCATACTTTTATCTTCCAATCATTCTAGTACAAGTTGAGTTTAGTTTCACCTCTACAAAGATGTTTTTCATCCAGAAATGAGCAGTTTCTTTTAGATGTTTTCTGACAAGGTCTATTATGGACATCCAGTTCTTGAGTGTAACCAGTGGTTTGCACCTTGTTGTAAAGTCTCTGTATTTCCACTCATGAAGGTGTCTTTTGATTGTAGACTGATTATACAATATGATATGGCTACCTTCTCTAGAGTAGGGTGTTGTTGTGAAGCTGTTTTTCTTAGTCATGTTGAGGTTTAAATTTATCATCTTAAATGTTCATATGCTGATTACATTGCTTTATATAAGAAAGGTCTAACTCTGAGTACACTCTGTGCCAAAACGTGCAGACAGGAAACTGCATGCTTTTGCAGCTAGAATCATCCAGTTCAGTTGTCTTCTGTGGTCTTTCAGGCCTTTCAGTGTTGTTGAGCTAGCCAGTGGATTCCGTCTTTTTAAAAATGTTCCCCATTATTGATTTGGTCACTCCTAAAGTTTCTGCTATCTTTCTGATGGGTTTATTTTGGACTATCAGCTTAATGATGACTTTCTTCACTTGCATCAATAGCTCTTTTGGGCTTCATATTGAGAGTTCCATTGAAAACCTAACATTGCAAATTGGAGTCAGCTCCAGACATTTTATCTACTTATTTTGTCATGGAATAACAAGGGCCATGAAATTTCCTGTCAGTCAATTGTCCAATTAAATTCTGAACCTCTGAAAATGAGGGATTGTGTATAAAACAGGGTGCAATTCCCAGAAGGTGCAATACTTTTGTTAAGCCTCTTGAATCAAAGATCAAGCACATCTTTAATTGGCACACATCAACAGTCACAGCAGTGGTTAACAGAGGAAAAAAATGTTAAGAAAAAAATGTGTCATTTTCTAAAAGTTATGGTCCTAACTCTATAATGGATGTTTTTCTTAATATGTATCAATAACAAATTACTGACTGAAGGTCATAGAATATAACACTGCTGGCCAGGATTATATGTGCAATATGTGCTTTAAGCTTCTGTTCTTTTAGCTGACTGGACCTGAATAATTAATGACAGGCAAGGCTAATAAAATACATTTCTTGCTTAGATTTAGTTAAAACAACATAGAAGTGCTGACTGTATGCTGGATTTCATTCATAGTTGAGGTTTATAGGTACTGTACTGAATTGGGGGAGGGAGATTATGGTGCTAAATCTGCCAAGGTAAAATGTTCAATTACCATGAAGTCTGAGACTGCTTACTGCCTCTCTCATCATTATTAGTGAACCATTTTTCCTCCCCAAACACTAGCTTTACTCTTTCTATAACCCTTAACTTGCACACACATGCTACACTACCCCCAGCAAATATTATGAATAATTAAATCAGTCCAAGCTCTAGTGATGCCAGTTGTCTCTTTCCCTCTATTTCTGCTCCCCCATCTTCCTTTCACTTGCTTTTTCCCTATAGACCTCCTCCAGCCTAGGCTTAATGCCAGGTCTGTGCAGCTAGGCTGGAGCTGCAGAGTGAACACCCATCAAACCATCACCCTACCAAAAGCAGCAACCCACAGGCCTGCAGCATTATCAAAGGAGAAATGAAATGGGAGAAGAGGATGTCTGCAGGAACAGCTCTATCACTGTGGCTCAGATTTCCACACAGGCATGAAGAAGAGGCACACTCGGCTTGCCCGGATCGATCCGCAGCATTTCATACTATGTCTGTGCCTGCAGGCTTCCATGACTCTCTATAGTGGGGCTGCCAGAATGACTTCAGTGGGCTTGCCTTAAAGAGTAAAGGTAACACTTAGACACAAACAGAAACTCACACAGCAGGAGCTCGGACAGGGCCTGTGTGAGTTGTAGATTTGCAGGGGGGGGGGGGAATCTAACAGGATAAGAGGATTACTGTTCCTCTCACATATGATGAAGAAAAGTTTGAACAGACACCATGGCAACAACAAAAGACATTTCAAGTTATTCTACGCACTTGTCAAAGTAGGACACAAAAACGCTTAGGCAAGCCTTTTCTGTTTGAGAATCACCAGCCGCTGAATTTAGGCTCATTATGTGAATTCTAGTGCTGACTGAGCTTGATCTGTCCTATAGTCTCATATGATTTGTTGGCTTGGCAGGATTATTTTACTTTGTGTGTGATTGTGTCGAGCATGTATATTACTGCAGTACATCTGTTTCCATGGCTGAAAGAGCACTCATAGCCACTGCAGCACTGCCCTCTATGCTGCAAAGCTCTGCAGCAGCCAGAATTGATTTCATCACAACCACAACATTGGGTGACACACAGACCCTCATTTGCAATGCTCCTCCAAGGTACACAGAGCTCCACATCTGAGACATCTACATTTCAAATAGAGGGAGGGATAGGAAGAGGCAAAATATGCTTTATTAATGAGCCAGCACCCAAAAAGTACTTCAGATTGGTCCCAATTAAGCTGTCACAAACTCAGAACAAGTCTCTTCCAATCACCAAAATGGCTTATCATGGGATGGTACACTCTTACTTTCCATGCTCCAGTCATTTCTCCCCTAGTCCTAGAAGAATATTCCAATGTAGGAGGCAAGAAAGACAGCTTGCATCCACCATCACTCAGTCCCAGCTGGGCAAAGCTCCTGGCTTTCACAGTCCACAGAAGACCGCTGCAGCGTGAGCCGTGCACATCAAAAACCCTCCCACACATAAAGCCTGGCATTGATGAATACGCTGGCATCTCCTGCACCACATTCATGTTCTGACAGTGTCCCTTTATATTTGCTGCCAGCTCTTAAGTAGGAGAGAAAAACATTTTCCTGTCTTTATTTGACAGCCTCTTCATGAGGCCATCTCACATGACCCCTGCATAAATTTGCTGTCACGTTGCTCCTTGGCCACAGTAACAAGCGTGAAAATGGACACAAAGAAAATGAACTTTTGTATTCTTCTTCCACATATTACTCAGTCCTTTAATAGTATAAAGGAAAGGGTAGGGCTGAAACTTTTATTTAAAATGTCAAGGCCAATTGTACAAACTAATGTAAAATCCCGCTCACAGTATGTTATTATATGTACTTTGGCTTTGTCCTTCACCCTGCGTGGTTTTCTGCCACTTAAAAGGGGTATATAATATATCTGATTTCACATGTCTGAGCTAATATCTTTCATTTTAATAATGACACTACTTCTAAGATTGACATACAGTAATAGCTAGAGATGGCACGATACCACTTTTTTATGTCCGATACCGATACCGATATCATAAATTTGGATATCTGCCGATACCGATATGAATCCGATATAGTGTTTTTTAATCAACAAAACTGTTTTTTAAAATATCTTGCTGCATTTTGTATAAGTTCATACTCAAGTTTAAAACAACAACTACACTAAAGCTATTCTGTTATACCTGTATACAAAAAAAATATTTCATAGTTCAGCAATACTGATCAATCTAATAAACTTAGACCTACACCATCCTCCCTATTCTGATATTTTAAAGAGTACTTAGCGTAAATATTAAGCAACCTAACTAATAGGGTTCCAACTCCCAGCAACAACAAAAATAAATAAATAAAAAATAAGGAACCACCCCTCACGCTCCACCTCATAATGCTTAATCGACGTAATCAACCTTAATTTGATGCAGTGTGAAAAAAAATGCACAGAAATCAATTATTTTTCAAGAAATATTAAATAGATTCAACATCTTTCTTCAACAAAATTGCAGACTGCACAGATGGTACCTTCCCAAAGTAAAAAGTACTATAGCTTACTAGGGTATATATATTAGACTTAATAGTCACTATATACAGTAATTGACTTCTATTCATTTTACATCAAATTAAAACTTTGGGTGTCAGATAATTATTTATTAAAAGCTAGACATTTTAAATGAGAATAAGAAAGAAAAGTATGTCTTTGTGCCCCCTTTTCCCAGTTAATGCCCTATCGGCCCCCCTGGCTAAACTTTGCTAGATCCGCCCCTGCACAGTTACCAGCCGTCAGCTACGTAGAAAAAGATCCTGGTGTAGAAATTAATATTAAATAAATTCTAACAACAGCTTATCAAGCTTAAACGTGCTGCTGTTGTTCAGCCGCTGGTTTGCTCTTTCTGGCGCAAAGTGGACCAAAAACAAACGAGAGACGGACTCGCGACAGAAAAGCCGATCAGCTGATTTAAGCAGTTTCACGATTGAAGTAGCAGCCGGAGAGCGAGAGGCAGTCGCTTGTTAAGCTTAACGTGGGAATGCTTTACAAACATTCAGAGATGGACTTACACACTTGCTTTACTTCTCTCGGGGATAACTTTGTCGGAGATGAAATGCCAGGTTGCTAGCGAAGCTCCACATGCTATCCAGACCACCGACAGGTCCTGCATGCCACAGCCGCTCTATCACGTGATGCATACTGCTCGACGTGCTAACGTTCTGAGGTGAGTTACGGCGTGTTGCAAGTTTTGTGAGGTGCTTTCGTGATATTTAATGGATCGGATTACATTTTTTATTTTTCTCCGATATCCGATCCAGTAATTTAGGTCAGTATCGGACCGATACCGATACGTAATATCGGATCGGTCCATCTCTAGTAATAGCATGATTGCTGCAGATTAATTGGCTGCACATCATCATGCAAATCTCTTGTTTCATCAAGTTCTAAGGATGGATTGAGATTTGGTGACTCTGGAGACCATTTGAGTAGAATGAACTCCTTGTCATGTTCAAGAAACCAGTTTAAGATGATCTGAACTTTGTGTAACACTTCTGGAGTCGTTACAGTATACTAGGACCAGTTAGGTTCGACTACTAGAGCAGTAATGAGCGTAGCATGTAATAAAGACCACAGACCAGTAAATACGTTTAAATTGCCGGCTTATTATTTTGTGAAGACAGAGAATAGACAGTTATAGACACATTACATAAAACATTCAACATCACACACTTAAGGAAAACAAGATGTTTTCTTTCCCCTTCTTAGTTCAGTATGTTCTGTTAGTTCATCCTATTTATCTCAAAACCTTTTATTTGGCTTTAGAAGGATGTTATTCTCAACCTAGGTTATTGTTTTATTTATTTCAAGTTCTAAGTTCAAGTTTATCCTTTGATCTATTTGCATTAACACTGTGTTATTTTAAATCAAGTTCAGTTCTTTAGGCCCAAGATTTAATTTAATCTTGGTCTAGGTTCACCTTTAAATTCTCAACCAGTTCTTATTTTGTTTTAACCCAACAAAATTATTTACATTTCCATTAACACCATTACAGCATTAAAATGTAAGGTTGACCAAAATAAATTACAAAAATAAATAAATAAATGTAAAACTGAAAACAATTCAGCAAAAGGCTGAATAAATCCCTTAAACAAACAAATAAACAAAAGAAAGTTGTCTTTGTGTCCTTTAACTATTAGTCCTGGAATTACTCCGAATGATTATCCAGTGCTTTGAAAAGTCCGCTGTTCTTTTGCAGAGGTGTATGGATTAATCCTACCAGTTTTATCAGCGAAAGAGCTCAACGTCCAGCAGGGGGCGTTTTCCTTTTTCCTGCTCGGTACAGTTCAATGGGTCCGTGGGTGGCTCGCCATCTTGTTTCTCGCTCAGCGGATCAAACTCCGATTCTAGCTCAGCATTTCCCGATCCAAACCTTAATGGCCAAGTCCCGTTCGGTTATGTTCACAACGTCACCAAGGCAAGGACAGGTCGGAAAAACAAAAATACATTCTCCAGAGTACAAAAATGGCTTTAAGTAGATTTTTGGCTTATTTTTACTATTTTTTCACTCATTTAAGCAGCAGCTCTGCAAGGACTGTCTGCATTTCTCCCTCTCGAGCATCAAAAAGAAGGAACAACCCGATTGGGTGTGGCTAATCACAGGAGTCACGCTGCAGCGTGCCCTTTCACAATAAGAGTCTCAACACATATTTTAGCCATTTTACCTGAATTAACATAAAACACCATGAATTAGCAAGTTCTGTACCCTTTTAACATGTTTTTAAACACAAATGAAATCCTATACCATGAATTATATCATTGCTGATGTTTTTAATGAATTTTCTAACCATTATGATCTATTTATTGACCATTTATCACCTGTAATATATTTCTTATGACTGTTTTTACTAACAGGCTTTTATTTGTTGTTAGCTATGTTAACCAGGGTTACACCCTCCCCTCTTAAATGTATGCAAGCCCCTTTGCATAATGCATACTCAGACTACCTGGATATCATGGATTTCAATAGAGCCTGTGACAGCTTCACTTAAGCTTTGGAACAAAGACTGTACTATGCCAACAAGAGGGTTGCCTAATTGAGGGTATGTTAAGTACTTGGGCTTTGTTCTCTCTCGGGATGATCTTCTGACTGATTGCTCTGCTTCGGGGTCATTTCTTTCAGTTTCATTGTTTACAGGTTCAGTTTCATTCACGTGAGTTTGAGTTGCTTCCTCATCATTAGTTTTCGTTGAATCCGATGCATTGTCCATTTCATTTGGTGGAGTTATTTGAGCTCCTTCCTTTGCAGGTTCAGGCAAGTTTTCCATTTCAGGTGGTTTCTCCATTTCAGGTATTTTGTCATTTTCAGATAAGTTTTCCATATCCGGTAGGTTTCCACAATCAGGTAAATTTACAGTTTCCGTCATGTCCATGTGCTCTTGAGCAATATCAGGCACTGTCACATCTTCTGAGACTTGAGAATTGTCTGATTTGGGTTGCTCATTAGCATGGTTTGACTTAGCCTTGGGAGGAAAAACTACCTCGTATTCCTCAATCGACCTTGAGATCTCCTTGGGAGGAAGTGGAGGGTAATACAGAGGGTAGTTATCCTCCTCAGAGTGGTATTCGAGTTCAGGTTCATCAGGATCAGTTGTTGGGTGTTGACGTGTGCTTGGCCGATGAGGCTTTACTTGGACTGCTGGAGGATTTTCAGGGGCAGTTGGCAAAAACCCACAAGGTAACAAAAGGTCTCTGTGGAGAGTTCTAGTGGAACCTTGGTGATGCTCGGGTTTGACTGTGTATACTGGGAGGTTGTCTTTTTGGCTTACAACCACGTGGACGACGGACTCCCACTTATCAGCCAATTTGTTTTTTCCCCTAATCCGAACATTCCTTACAAGCACGCGATCTCCGACACCTAAGACAGATTCGGTTACATGTTTGTCATATCTAGTTTTGTTACGTTCAGCAACTTTGCTTACATTTTTGGTAGCCAGTTGGTAGCTCTCCTGAAGGTGAGATTTGAGGGCTTTAACATACTGTGAGTGAGATTGCTGCTGGCGATGGTTCAGGGGGACATTGAAGGCAAGATCAATGGGTAACCTAGGCTGTCTGCCAAACATTAACTCGTACGGCGTAAACCCTGTACTTTCATGTTTGGTGCAGTTATACGCGTGAACGAGTGGCTTAACAAAGTCACGCCAATGTTTCTTGTCTTCGTCTTTGAGTGTACCCAACATGTTTAGCAGGGTTCTATTAAACCTCTCCACAGGGTTTCCCCTGGGATGGTAGGGTGAAGTTCTGACCTTCTGAATCCCAGCTAGGTCGCATAACTCTTTGATAGTTTTTGACTCAAAGTCTGCTCCCTGATCGCTATGCAACTTCTCGGGAAAACCGTAGTGGATTATAAAGTTTTCCCACAGGGCCTTGGCTACAGTTTTAGCCTTTTGGTTGGGAGTTGTCATTGCTACAGCATACTTCGTAAAGAAATCTGTAATAACTAAGACATCTTTAGTGTTGCTGCGATCTGGTTCAATTGTCAAGAAATCAATACACACCAACTCTAGAGGTCTGGTGACTTGAATGTTTACTAGGGGCGCCGCCCTCTCTGGCAGGGTCTTTCTGCAAACACACCTGCTACAGCTTTTGATCTTTTGCTCTATGTCTGAGGCCATTTTTGGCCAGAAAAATCTGGTTCTGGTTAAATCAAGGGTCCGGTCAAGACCAAAATGACCCATGTCATCGTGAAGGCTTTTGAAAACCATAGATCTTAGACTTTCAGGAAGAACCAGCTGGTACTGTGTCTCTTCACCTACTTGTCTTTTTCTGTACAAAATCCCGTTCTGCAACTCAAGTTTGTTTAACTCACGCAGAAGGATGCTAAGTTGTGGGATCTCGTTGCGTACAGTAGGAGGAGATGTTTCACCTGTTTCAAGCTGGTGTATGATTTCACTGATAGCAGGATCGTTTGTTTGACTTTGTCTTATCTCTTCTTCTGACAAGCTTGGAATGACAGGAAAAGCATCACACTGGTCGAAACTGTCAGGAACAGCATCAACGGACGTAGACAGTGAAGTTACGAGTGGGCAGGCGAGAGCATGGTCTGTGTCAAGAGACTGGACTAGATGTTTCTCACATATTGCACTGACAGCTTGAGTGGGAACGTGAGTGAAAGGATCGGTGCCAGGCAAGTGGTGTTGCACAAACTGACGGATCCGCTCCTGTTCCTTCAGGGAGACAAGGTCATTTAATGGCTCGAGATGCGGACGACGAGATAGGCCATCTGCGTCCATGTTTTGTTTGCCTGCTCTGTACCTAAGCTGGAACTCGAAAGAGGACAGGGCGGACAACCAGCGATAGCTCGTCGCGTCTAACTTAGCGGTGGTCAAAATGTAAGTTAGGGGGTTGCTGTCAGTTATTACTGTGAAAGGACTGCCATACAAGTAATCACAAAACTTTTCCGTTACAGCCCATTTGAGGGCAAGAAACTCAAGCTTATGAGCAGGATAACGGCTTTCGCTTTTTGATAGTCCTCTGCTTGCGTATGCAATTACTCGCAACTCTCCCTCCTGCTCTTGATAAAGAGCTGCCCCTAACCCGATTGTGCTTGCATCTGTATGTAATACATAAGGCAACTTGGGATCGGCAAAGCCTAGAATTGGGGCAGAAGTCAGTTTGTCTATAATAGTCTCAAACGCTTTCTGACAACTCTCTGTCCATCTCTCCCCGAAAGGAGCTTTTGGCTGAAAGTATTGGACGTAGTTGGACTTAGAGCTATTGTTTTTTCGCAGTGGGGGGTATCCAGCAGTTAGGTTGGTAAGGGGTTTTACGATCTTAGAAAAGTCCTTAATAAACCGCCTATAATACCCCGCAAACCCTAAGAAGGAGCGGAGTTCTTTCAAGTTCTTGGGACTTGGCCATGTTTTTAACGCTGCTACTTTCTCGGGGTCTGTTTCTACACCGTTTTGGGAGACAATGTGCCCCAAGTACCGAACTGACGTCTGAAAAAACATACATTTTTCAGGCGATAGCTTCAGACCGTATTCTTTGAGACGATTAAGCACATGGAGAAGGCGGGTCTCGTGTTGTTCGAGGGTTTCGGAGTAAACTATAAGGTCGTCTAGATAGACCAGGACTTCCTTAAGGTGGATGTCGCCCATACATTTCTCCATCAGCCTTTGAAATGTGCTGGGAGCGTTTGTTATGCCTTGAGGCATCCGGTTGAACTCAAAGAACCCCATCGGACATACGAAGGCTGTTTTGTGCTTATCTGCCTCATCGACCTCAATCTGGTAGTACCCACTTTTGAGGTCAAGGACCGAGAACCACTTCGATCCTGTCAAGGCGGAGAACGCTTCTTCCAAGTTAGGAAGCGCGTAGGCGTCTTTGATGGTGTTCAGATTCAACTTACGGTAATCTACACAGAGTCTTACGTCTCCATTCTTCTTCCTTACCACCACTATCGGTGAGGAAAATGGCGACTTGGATTCGCGAATGACACCTGCATCGCTTAGCTCCTGCAAATGCCTCCGTACGGCGTCAAGATCTTGTGGTCGTACGGGACGGGGTCTGTGCTTAAAAGGGGTTTCATCGCTCAGTTTGATTTGGTGTTTTACTTTGTTAGTGCAACCAAAGTCTGTATCGTGTAGTGCAAAAACCTCCGACATAGCACTTAACTTTTGTGTGATTCGTTCTTTCCATTCAGCAGGGACTGGAGAATCAGCAAAGTTAAGATTAAGCTCAGCAGGGTTTGAGCTGAGAGTCTGTTTGGACTGCTCTGTGATCTGACTGTTTGGTATGATCTCTTGAATAGCATGTATTTCAGCAATGACACTTTTCGCAGGGATAACTATGTCATGCTTACTTTCATTTCGCAGGACCACTGGAAGCTTTTGTGAGGGTTTCTCAGCAAGGGTAAGTAGACAGTTGGTGACCAAGACTCCACCTGGCAAGGAGGATGTAGAGGGGGTCTCGACTACTACCCACCCGCCTGAGTGTTCAGTTTTTGCGTGGACTAAACCCTCTAAGACTCGACTTTGGCCTGCAGGAATGACTTCAGGCTCTTTCCCTGACAAAGTGACAAGACCAAGGCTGTCGTCCTCTTTTTGCTTGTGTCTTTGTTGTAACACGCTCAGCACTACTCTATAACCATAAGGCAGGATACTGAGGTCTGTATTAGCCAAGGAGAGGCTTTCAAAGACAAGGTCAAGAGTGTTAGTGCCAATTAAGAGAGAAGACTGAACACTAGAGCGTGTGTCTGGAACAATTAATGCAAGAGAAGACACAGTAAGTTCAGTACCAAAACAGTTCTTTGGAAAGGTAATGTCGACACAAATATAGCCTGAATATGGAACATTCTGACCATTTGCAGCTTCGACTTCTAGCAGGTCCTGTATTGGATGGATTTCAAGGTCTGCAAGATTGTTTTCATAGAACGATCGGGACACTGTGGTCACTTGCGATCCGGTATCAAGAAGGCAGTTGCAAGCTTGATCATTGATTTTCACTTGAGCAGTGTACTTAGCTCCAATTAGACCCTTGGGTAGTTTCACAGTGGCTGATTTATTGTTTGAGAATCGTTTTTTGGGTTTATGTGAAGGCTCGGTGGGACTAGTTTTGTCCGTAGCACCCATTTGTCCCGCAATGAGGGCTCCCTTTAGTTTAAAGGCTGTGTTTGCTTGTTTTGTCTATCCCACAGCAACTGTTTTTCTTTCAACTGTTTCCTTTTGTCAGTGACTAAAGACGGGTTTGGGTCATTTGGGCACACAGAGGCAATATGGCCGTCTTCGCCGCACTGGAAGCAGTAACCAGGCCTGGGCCTACTCTTCGCAGCTTGGGATGTCAAAAGGGTTCGTTCGGGTACTTGAGAGTTGGTCTTAGCAGTAGCTTTTGGAGGGTTAGACTTTTTCCTAGGAGGGTTCGGGGTTAATGTTGCGAGATGGCTTTGAAGCTGACTGATTTGTGCCTTTAATTCTGTGACCAGATCCTTTTGAGCATCTACTGGTGGGTCTACTTTCTGGGGTTTCAATCTCGTCAGTTCACTCTGAAGCGCAGTTATTTGTGTTCGCATTTCAGTGAGATCGTCTTGCATGGTGAGCGCAGGAAAGTCAGCATTTGCAGCAATAGAGTGAGAGGCTACTTTTGGTCTGGTGGCAGCAAAATGTTTTTTCATTCGGCTTTCTTTTGCAGTATGCTTGTCCTCTTCCACTCTCAACTGTAGCAGCAGCTCGGTGAATGAGGGGGGTTTATCTTTTTTCTTTTCGAGCTGAAGATCTGTTAACAAGGCATTATCCCAACACCCCCGACAGAATTGACGCAGAAGGTGTCGGTCTGCTTCACTAGCTACGACACCGCCTCTTTTCAGAGCTTTTGAGAGAGCTGTTTGCAAGCGATGGAGGTAGTGTGAAGGCTTTTCACCTGCATCTTGTAATGTGTTGAGGAATTTGGCGAAAAGCTCGTCGCCATCCTCCACAGTGCCAAAAGCTGAATGGAGTAGTTCAAGATAAGCTGAGGGCAAGGCTTCAGGGCCCAGAGGTTTCACCACGTTGGCAGCAGGCGGTACAAGACTGTCTACGATTTTCCGCGAGCGGTGCAAGTCAGACAGATTGGGATCTTGAAGTATGAGCTCTACACTGTGGCGCCATGTATCAAAGTCCACCTCATGACTAGGACAGGGCAGTTTGCCTGAAAAATTTCTGAGGCGGAAGGAGGCGCTCACTGGTGAGACAAGAGCTTCACTTCGCACTATGTGCTCTACTACAACCTTTTGCACATCAGGGTGTGTTATAAAGCTCTGTGGAATGGTAGTTTGTAGATCTGGCTGTGTCTGGTTGTCTGACTCAGAATCGCTGAAGCATATGTTAGCTTTGATCAGTTCTGCAGTTTCACTTTGGATAAGTTGGTCATTTGCTTGTACTTGGGTTGTTAGTTCACTTTGTGCGTCTGGGGTAGGAGCTTCTGTGCTGTGTGTGACTGACTGAGCACATTGGGAAAGGTGTTCATGCAGAACAGCTTCAAAAGATTTGCCACTAAGTCTAGCAATGCTTTGCAGTTCATTGAAAAAACTGTTGGTGGCGACGTTGGTAACAGCTGCGATGTACTCAGGTGACAGGGCTCGTATCTGATAAGTGACTTCATTCGGACATTCAAGTGTGTAGGGTAGTAAGGGTTCAAGTGTCGACAGAGCAGATCCACTCTCATACTCTACAATAGCATTTTTGTGGTAAGAAGACTTAGGGTCATCTATCTTAAGGGTTCTTGCTGTTCGACCATATCTGCTTAAAAAGTCTTTTAAAGCTTCATCAGCGTCTGTGCCTGTAATCCCACTAACAATAACTGAGTTTGGGATTTTAACATTTTCTCTGTCAACTATTTCCATTTTGCCGGACTTGGCCTATTTTTGAGGTCTGGGTCAGGAAAAAAGCTTGAGGGATCAATTACTACTCCTGGCTGGCTCGCCACTTCTGTAACACTTCTGGAGTCGTTACAGTATACTAGGACCAGTTAGGTTCGACTACTAGAGCAGTAATGAGCGTAGCATGTAATAAAGACCACAGACCAGTAAATACGTTTAAATTGCCGGCTTATTATTTTGTGAAGACAGAGAATAGACAGTTATAGACACATTACATAAAACATTCAACATCACACACTTAAGGAAAACAAGATGTTTTCTTTCCCCTTCTTAGTTCAGTATGTTCTGTTAGTTCATCCTATTTATCTCAAAACCTTTTATTTGGCTTTAGAAGGATGTTATTCTCAACCTAGGTTATTGTTTTATTTATTTCAAGTTCTAAGTTCAAGTTTATCCTTTGATCTATTTGCATTAACACTGTGTTATTTTAAATCAAGTTCAGTTCTTTAGGCCCAAGATTTAATTTAATCTTGGTCTAGGTTCACCTTTAAATTCTCAACCAGTTCTTATTTTGTTTTAACCCAACAAAATTATTTACATTTCCATTAACACCATTACAGCATTAAAATGTAAGGTTGACCAAAATAAATTACAAAAATAAATAAATAAATGTAAAACTGAAAACAATTCAGCAAAAGGCTGAATAAATCCCTTAAACAAACAAATAAACAAAAGAAAGTTGTCTTTGTGTCCTTTAACTATTAGTCCTGGAATTACTCCGAATGATTATCCAGTGCTTTGAAAAGTCCGCTGTTCTTTTGCAGAGGTGTATGGATTAATCCTACCAGTTTTATCAGCGAAAGAGCTCAACGTCCAGCAGGGGGCGTTTTCCTTTTTCCTGCTCGGTACAGTTCAATGGGTCCGTGGGTGGCTCGCCATCTTGTTTCTCGCTCAGCGGATCAAACTCCGATTCTAGCTCAGCATTTCCCGATCCAAACCTTAATGGCCAAGTCCCGTTCGGTTATGTTCACAACGTCACCAAGGCAAGGACAGGTCGGAAAAACAAAAATACATTCTCCAGAGTACAAAAATGGCTTTAAGTAGATTTTTGGCTTATTTTTACTATTTTTTCACTCATTTAAGCAGCAGCTCTGCAAGGACTGTCTGCATTTCTCCCTCTCGAGCATCAAAAAGAAGGAACAACCCGATTGGGTGTGGCTAATCACAGGAGTCACGCTGCAGCGTGCCCTTTCACAATAAGAGTCTCAACACATATTTTAGCCATTTTACCTGAATTAACATAAAACACCATGAATTAGCAAGTTCTGTACCCTTTTAACATGTTTTTAAACACAAATGAAATCCTATACCATGAATTATATCATTGCTGATGTTTTTAATGAATTTTCTAACCATTATGATCTATTTATTGACCATTTATCACCTGTAATATATTTCTTATGACTGTTTTTACTAACAGGCTTTTATTTGTTGTTAGCTATGTTAACCAGGGTTACATTTGTGACATGGAGCATTATCCTTGTGGAAGCAGCCATGAGAAGATGAAAACATTGTAGTCATAAAGGGATTAGCGTCAGCATAAAGAGACCAGGGTCAGCAACAACACGCAGACAGGCTGTGGCATTTCTATGATGCTCACTTAGTCCTAGGAGGGACGAATTTTGCCAACAAAATATTCCCCACACTCTTACACCACCAGCCCCACATCCACTACCCCGAACCTTTGAAACAAGACAAGATGGATCCATGCTTTCATGTTGTTCACACCAAATTCTAATCCTGTCATTTGAATATTACAGCACATATCGAGACTCATCAGATCAGGCAACATTTTTCCAATTTTCTATTGTACAAATTTGATGAGCCCTTTTGAATTGTAGCCCCAGTTTCCTGGTTTTCCTGACAGGAGTGGTACCCGGTGTAACTTTTTGATTCAAAGTTACATGTTTTGCTGATTCAAAGATGCTGTTCTGCATACTGTTGCTTTCCCCTCAGCTCAAAGCAGGATGGACATTACCCTGACCTGTGACATCGCCCAGAGAACTGCTGCTGGATATTTTCTCTTTTTCAGGTCAGTCTCTGTAAACCCTGAAGACGGCACATGGAAAAATCCCACCGGACCACCAGTTTCTGAAATATTCAGAACCTCCAACAACCAAGTCACATTCAAAGTCACATAAATCACCTTTCTTCCACATTCTGTTGTTCAGTTAAAATTTCATCTAGACCAGCGGTCTCGAACCTTTTTTGCGCCACGGACCGGTTTGTGCCCGACAATATTTTCACGGACCGGCCTTTAAGGTGTCGCGGATAAATACAACAAAATAAAACTAGTACCGGTACCGAAAAAAAGAAGATTTATTCATAACACATGTGAAAAGACCCAGGAAAACTGAGTAAACGATAAAAACGATAAAAACGATAACAAAATAACGCTGAAAACCGATAAAAACCCTGAAAACCATGCATTTCACACCCGAGTCTCACTCTCGGGCCCGGTACCAAATGGCCCGGGGGTTGGGGACCGCTGATCTAGACCATGACTACGTACCTAAAAGCACTGCATGTATATCTAAAGGTTGAGGATTAAAGACTTTTCCAAAGCAAACTGACAAACTCATATTGCAGAAAGTCATTGTTCCAGGCCAAGAAATTATCAATTTTTACAAAACTGATGCAACATTGTAATTTGTGAGACTTGGATGTAAAGATAGCTAGCTGCTAAGCTAAGCTAAAAGATTATTTATGCCTGTGCAGGTTAAGAAATCATTAAATTTAGAAGATATTCAGTGGGTATTTAGATTATTTTGGCAAAAAAATGATCCATTTAATTGTTGTCTTTGTAGCTCTTAGAAAATACAGCATTATTAAACTATTACAATCCTCTGTAAGGTTGATTTCATTACTTCATTTAGCTGTAATTGTGTTATTTGTGCTGTGATTTTTTTTTTGTTAAAAATTGATTAACATATTTTACCTTACCTTCCAAGGCTCAATTACGCATCCTGTGAATGCTCAGGAAAATGAAATAGTTTAGCTCAGCACAGCAGGAGAGCAAATATCAATGGAGTCGGAGAAAAAAAACCCTGATGTATCTAATACTCTAATGAGGCTCTTACATAAAAGCATGCATTTATACCCATAAAGATGTTCTGGCTCTAATCTAAAACTGCTCCTGGCTTTTTTTGTGTTTCCTTTCAAGTCCAGTTCCTCAAAGTTGGGAGAACTTCAATTTTTCATCTAAATACAGTGAAACTACCAATTATGGCAAATAGTGTCTGACATTTACTGAATAACTTAAAGTCATAGAGCAGTTGATTAGTTAGTTAACTGTCAAACTGCTACCAGTGTTATACCATTCCATTAAATTCGGAGACAGAGCTAGGATCCGCTTTGATCAGAATAGAAACTGAAAGCAGGGGGAGTGGCACCGTTCTGCCCTAATATATTAGTTTAGTTTTTATTTAAAAATCCACTGCATGCATATCTTAAAAATAACACTCTGTTATACTCTGAATTGTCCTTATACAAATGTATAATTCCCCCCAATTGTAATGTTGTTTTATAGGTCTAATATACTTATAGTATGTCATATATATTTTATAGTATTATGACTGACAATGACCTTAAAGAGGCATTTGCTTTAGGTTTTGTCTGTTTCTTTTAAATAAAGTCATAAGTCCTGGTATCCTTTCTAGGTTTTCCTCCTGCTTCCACTCTTCATGCCAAGCTAAGTTAAACTATTAACCTGTAACTGTTACACGGGCAGATGCAATATTAAAGAAACTAAATTATTCATGCTCTAGTAGCATCCACTCACTGTGGAGGAAAAAAGTAGGACAAAGTGCACTCAATGGGGATTCCAAAAGGATAGTAATTGGCTCTGATAGTATAGCCCGCCAAGGACAGGTCATGTGAGATTTGACCTCAGCTCTGACATAACTAAAATGCCAGATGGCCTATCTGATGTGCTAGACTGTTTACAACAATACTGCACGACTGCAATAAAATCTTTGCCAGTGTTTCTTACAAAGGCATCGCTTTTCAATAAATGAGACAAACTGTCTCATTTATTGAGGGTTCCATCTTTACATAGTAGAAAGCTCAAGAAAACAGGGTTTCCCAAAAATCAACAGCAGTAGACACATTAGACAAAATAGTGACAGACAGATAGTGGGAGTATGCAAAGAATATTGGTATTTTCACTGTAAATGCTGCAGGAAAATAGAAATGAGCTTTAACCTGCTATCTCATCAAGTTCCACCAGGATGTCTCTGTGAACAGGCTACCTAATAAAGCAATTTACAGCTACTATCCAGATACCTTGTCCCACTTGAATTTACAATTTTGCTTCACACATTTAAGCTCTGGTGCAAACATTAAATAAAGACAAACCACAAACAATCTGCAGGAAAGGTTGAAGATTTGCAACTATAAAATCGCTAAACACATTCACTGCAACTGCTTTTTATGATCACTGGTATATTTTTTCTATTGACTAAAGTGTTGGATACATTTAGGAGACATCACAAAGCAGCTTGAGCTCAGCAGATTCCAGAAAACGTGTCTTGAACGTGTTTTGTATATGTTTTCAGTTTATCAGTTCAATATTACATCCTGGGAAAGACTCTCTTGACTCATCAGCAAGGAAATGGACCCAACTATTCCAACTTGCTGTGGTTTTGGAATTATTATTATTTTTTCTTTCATTTAAGAAAAAAAAAAAAAAAAAAAAAAAGGAATTATTTTTTTTTTATTTGTTCCTGTCTTTTTGTTTTATTATTTTTCCCTTAACTATTATTTTTCCAATATCAGATCTGATTCTTGGGGGAAGATGTTACTGGTCATCTGAGTGGTCACTGGTGATTTAAGAGGACAGTGCTTAATGTCTCATTGTCTGATGATACGCAAGTGTGCGTGTCATCAGACAATGCTTCTGTTTCATTATTTAGAAATGCCCTTCTTGTCCTATTGCTATATTGATTTCCTCTATCCATGTGGCTTTTCTACTCATAGTCTGTTCAAGAAAAAAACAACAACTCTATTATTAGCTTACACCCTTTTTTGTACACAGACTGGAAGAGGGCTCCCAGTTTAAGAGTATAGACCTGGACTGGCACATCGTCGACTCCAAGCCTGTTCCAGCTCTTATGGTGATTTTCTTTGCTACTTCCAGCTTCTTTTCAGCAAGAAAAGTGCTGCCTAGTTTTTTGTCTCCACTAACATTTGTCAACTAACACTTCCCCTGTTCCAGAGTCTATCAATATCTGTGCCTGTGCCCCAGCCAGCTAACATTCTTCCTGTTGCTGAGCCAACTTATCTTCATCTCAGACTTTTTCATGGTTGTGCTCTGGTACTATGCACAGGTCAGTCTTTCTACATGTTGTAGCTTTGTTCCATCACCACTGTGTAATGGCAAAAATATGGTCTGTGGGCTACTCTTACTTAAGTAGAAAACAGAAGTTATAAAATATAATCCACATTCTTGTAGTGACATGAAACCAAACTGCAGCTGTACATTTTATGCTGTTCTCTGATCTTTGGTTAGTTTTCCACAACCAAATTTGTGCAGTTCAACATCAGTGCAAATGGACACATCTGCTACACCATAAATTCTGCTTGAGTCAACTAACACCTTTGTCGTGCTGCCTGATGCCTTTACTGCAACTGTGGGATTTCGGCCTGATGTTTCCAATAACCTCCCAAGGGCTCCTCTCGCTAGCATCGAGCCATCTCCATCATAGTTCCATCTTACTCACAGGACTCCTGCCAGGCCTCCCGATGGGTTCTGCCTTGGTTGCCAGCCTCCTACCAGGCCTGCAGCGGAGCTTTTTCCGCACTTCTGGTCTTGCCTATTTGCTCATCCTCTGGGTCCTCCAATTGAGTGGCTTCGCCTGTGTGCTCTGTTAGCCATACATACAGGAAACCTCCACTTCTGCTGATGTGGAGGTGCATCAGCATGAGGTCTCCAGTTTCAATGTGCTCCTTCCTTCAGGCCACCTTCCAGAACGTTCCAGTTGTTCCCAACTGACTTCCCATGCTGTCCGACTGAGTTCCCCTGTGCTCACACTGGAGCGTCCTATGTTTGCGTTCTATACCTTCGCAAACCGTTGCAATAAAGATTAAGGTTCAAGTACAACTACAGATGCAGTCAATTTATTAGGTTTTTATTTTTTTTAGTAACAAATTATGACACTATATAATAACTGACCATCGTAGTTTTTAGAGAGTAATTCTGGGACTATTGAGATTTCTAATTTGGCTGTAACTGCTAAATACATTTAAGAATCGTTCTATTTTACTTACATATAGATATATACTTCTTTTTTTTTTAAACCACTCCTCACTATAACTGGAAGTGTGAAGGGTACATAATTCGTTAACATATGTTTCAAGGAGTTAATTCTAACTGACAACCAACATGTTATAAAGACTAACATGAGGAGGGCTGCTGCCTTCCGTCTTCTACTGTATATTTGGTTTCAGTGTGTGGTTTGGGCTGATCGGTGCTCCTGAGTGACAGCTTCAGTGATTACAATTAAGCAGCTCTTATCCCTGGACATAATCAAGGCAGGCCAGAATGTAGAGGGTGGAGTTAATCCTCCTGTGGCACAGAGATCCAAGGCTGGGAGTGGAGTAGGGGGATGTGGCTGGTTCGCAGAGTAAGGATAGACAGAGCGATGGGAGACAGACTGATTTGGTCAGTGTCTCAGTTGGCAGCCAGCTGATAAACAGCACATTAGGGAGGGAATATAAAGATGTACAGCTATTTCAATCCACTGAGAGAGCGTGAGAGCAGGTGGAAAGGGGGGAAGGTTTTAAGAATATTGAGGAGAAGAATTTAATCATCGCTCTAAGTTAATACAGTGCCGATGAAAAACAGAGAGGGCGTAAGAAAGGCGACTGGATTATGAGCGAGTCAGCATGTTAGAGGACAGTCCTGTGGATATTACAATAACAACAAGCTGAGGTCCCAACAATTGGTTAGATTCAAACAAAAAATCTCATTTAAAACCAATTTTCACAGAAGCGTCACCATGTCTGGTAGTAGAGAGCTGCCTGCACCCACACCTGGCATTTAAGGACACGACACAACATCAGCTTGAAAAAAACCCCCACAAAAAAACATCCTACTTTATAGTATGACTCAAACTCAGCAACTGGGAACAGGATGAAAACATTTTTAATAGAAATTTAGTACAAAAACAGATTCTTGTATAGTAGTTATTGATTTTTGAAATTACTGATGGTGGTTTGCGTAAAGCATATGAAGCGGTTTTATATATACTGTTAATTACTTTATTAGCTGCAAAGTAATATATTTTTGGTATCTGTAACAGTACAGATCTCAGTGGCAGAAAGACTAGGGCTGTCACGATAATAGAATTTCAAGTTCAACACCAATACCCAGAAAAAATGTTTGATACTCAAGACAAACATTTTTTTACTAAAGTAAAAGGCACAGAACAATACTGGTTCATGCAAATATCTTCAGCTGCAGTTTATTTCCTGCATTTATTGTTGTTGTTGTTTTTTTTTATCACTTAGCATCTTATTTTTGCTGCTGCTAACCTAGAGTTAGTAAAGCAGACTCGCTGTTTCTGTCTAGCTACTGCAGCTGCTTCTCTCACCTCTGGGATTATGAGAAATATAACACTTTTTAGACACAAACAATTGTGTTGTCCTGTTAAAAATAATACAGTCTATGAATGTTACAGATAAACAGGACAGCTATCACTCACTGTCAAGCTTGAGCATTAATGTTAGCTTTTTATTATTAGCCATAGCTAATACCTTAATGATGAATGATCTCCTAAAGAGAGACAAATGACAGTAGGTCCAAGGGTCTAGGGACTGAATGCCATCCTAGAGCATCTTTAGGACATTATGATAACATACAGTCACTACTGAATATAGCATTCACTGATATAGGCACACTAAGTTTCCAGCACATCTAGTTTCTATTTTCTCCAAAGTATAGAACAAAATGGTCTCGGGTTATTCTCATTTAAAGCTTTTAACAATTAAAATGGTCTGAATTTTGATCTTCTATGACTGCTTTCATTATATGTGAGCCTTTGGGTTCAGCTAAAAACGGTGCAATTCATTTAAATAATCAGAGCAAAACATGCTAATAGTGTACAACAATCCGACAGGCTGGGATTGAAAAGATCAGAACTGAAAAGAACTAGCTGGCTGTTGTTGTTGGTAATATCTACCTATCATTCTCCCAACCACCTAAGGCCCAGAGAGGCAGAGAAGGTGAAGAGACTCTTAAAAGACTTTAAAGAAATTCTTTCAGTTATCGTGGTACTTTTTCACTGAGTATAACTGTCACTGCAATAATATTCACTATATATAACTATCTAATCTTTAAAAGCACATTAGCTGTTCAACTGCAGCATTAGGAAGGACCTTATTCTATGTTTTTTACATCTTGCTAATATTAATACCATCATAAAGTCAAGTTATATTCTCCAGTATTACTTGAACATCGTGCCTTCTCTGTGTTTTTGTTGAAAGATTATATTTTATTTAACTTAAAACAATTTTTTTACAAAAAGGTCAGCATATTAAGCAATACGGGTCATATGAAGCATTACCTTTGTGGAAGAAAAGGATCTGATTATATCTGGGGATTTGCTCTCTACTTTCACAGTGTCACTTCACTAAAGGTCCCCAGAGCTGATTTTTTTTGTAGCTGCACTTTCTCAAATCACTTGACAGAAAGCCACAGGAGGGAGAATTTTGATGTTTCTGTTTTATTTCAGACCAAAGTCATTCTAAAAGCCAACCAAGTAACTGGCTGCCATCTTAGAATGACTCCTTGCAGCCATTCTGAAGCCCTACAGGAGAAGTAGGAGAGTAGAAACACCAACCAAATCCAAACAAAAGATTCTTCAAAAGTTTTTTGACTTTACAAAGCTGATTTTTCACTGCAAGTTTATTTATTATTAATCATGCACATTTCACAACATTACCGCTTTGACCCAGAGTTCTGACAGAATCAACAGCTCATCTCATGAGTACTGAACAAATGTCACGTTGATTTATGTTCTGGATACAAAAGGCAAGAAAAAGTACACTAACCTCTGTCATTACAATAATGATAATGAAGAGAGAGACATGCCTGTTACCACATGGGTGATAAATGGACGGATTCCTATATAGCACTCAAAGCTCTTTATACAACATGCCTCATTCATACAAGCAATTTTTCCTATTCTTGAGTGATTTCTATCTAACATTCATACACCGATGGATGCATCAGAAAGCAACTTGGGGTTAGTATCTTGCCCAAGGATATTTGGCATACAAACTGGAGCAGCCAAGGATTAAACCACCAACCTTTCAAATCAGTAGATGCCCTCCTCTACCTGCTGAGCTACAGCCCAAAGCTAGAGACACCCCGATCATGACCCTCTACTGTGTTCATGCTTTAGTAACGGATTGGCTGACATGTTTCCCATTAGGTTTCAGAAATCTCTGATAGATTTCTATTCAGGGTTCTTTTAGCTCCATGTCTCGTCTCTGTGTTAATATCTCTGTTCCCTTCAGAGCAACCCAGTTCTTTCTAGACAGTCAAATGTGTTTTGCCCAGGTCCTGTTGAAACAAAGCTACACTTTATTACCTTTACAAAACTTCTAAATTTAATCCCCTGACAGAGGTAATCGATACAATCCTAACAGAATTCTGTAGTCACACTGTGTTGACTCAGCCCAGACAAAGACATGAGTTATAGCCTTTGCTGGATGGGTGATGTAGAACAGGTGCCAAGTCAACAGATCAGTGCCAGGATGGGTGGCCGAGGGACTGTGGAGCTGGAAGGCCAGGGAGGTTGGAGGTGCATGTTAATCACTTCAGGAGCAGGAGGCAGAGCTCTGCAGGTGTCTGTCCCACAAAGGCCCATTCACTCCAAGTCCGGGCTGGCTTTCTTCTGACCACTCACTATTACAGACAGCTTCAGTCAGCTCACAAAACACAGCTCATGCACGATCCATCTCAGCAGAAGAAGTTATGAATCGCAGTCATCTCCGTTTCCATATGCAGCAAACACACACAGGAATCAGCCTTTGTTCTCTTTGAAATAATTCATGTGTGCTAGGATAGCGTTGCTGATAATTACCTCTCTACGTGACTCAGTCAAGAAATACTGCGTACATTTTTAACACCGCTACTACTTTATGCATTTGGCACTCAAGGATGTGAAGCACATCATTTCTGCTCCAACTGAATAGACAAACACGCAATGCCCTTGCTATATAACTCTGCTGCTCTATAATTCCCGTGCACAATCACTAATGAAATGCTACATTGACCATGAAACTATAATGAGACGAGTATAAGGCTAATGTGATTAACATAACATTGTCTCTCAATGTACAACATTGCTACAAATATGTTGACACTGATGAACAGGGTCATTTTAATACATCATGTATTTTATGTTGTTTGGAATGACACTGAAGCCAGTTCTGCAAACGCAAGGTCAAAATTTCCACAAGTCATCCCAGGAGGTTCAGGTGTTCATGTGCCTAATTTGTGAAATCATGTAATCTAAGATTGCCCTATGCGTCTGCATTCTTACATCAGAAAATAATGTGTGTGTGTGTGAAAAATCGTTTTGTCCAGACAGAAAAGGAATCCATGGTGCCCCTCTGGATAATGTTTGCAGCAGGTTTTTTATTTATTTCATTTCACGGCAGGAAAATCATACATGTAACCCATCGTATTAATAAGGACTGTGCTCCACTTAGACCCTTTTTAGAGTTAGTTTTAAAAAGTGTCTAAAAGTGGCCTAAATTAAATTAAGTGTAAGTGCAAACATACTCTGCAACCCTAATGTGTCCTGATGGCTCCTCATCAAGGACGTGACCAGAAAATATGACACTTCTGCACAACATGGTGCTTTTTTCTCGTTCTTGCCCCACTTCTACAAGTTTCATGTGACTTTGTGTTGCTGGAACAGCTCGCAGAGTTTATTGGTTCTTGGAACATTTCATTTTGCTTGCCAGCCTCCACTTAACAAAATTACTGTGGCCAGGGCCATTGAACTTCTAGCGTAAGGGACTTAAACCTCAGCCACACACACCAACACAAGGTGAGCTGGTTGCAGTTTGCTTCACACAGTTCAATCTCAATACCACTTTGGTGTTTTCATACAAGCTGGCGTCTTCCATGCAAAGTACTGGTGACCACAGCTAATAGCAAAGAAGACTATTTTGCTTTTTCTGACCAATTTCAGCCACTAACGGAAACCTCCTGCAATCACTTGCCAACCAGTTGCAAAATGTACACTTTTCCTTAGTGACCAGTGGTTGCCACAAAGTTTCTGACCTGTCTCTAGGCAGATGTGACTGTGGCCTTATTAGTGAATTTATACTTATGAAAACTTATAACATATCTGCAATTACACTGCAAATATTTTAAAACCATAAACCCTTCTGAAACCTTCTGCAGTAACCTGAACTGCACCTCACTATAAATTTAACATCACCATCAAGTTAGCCCACACAGGTATGAATGCTGGTAACAGTGTTGGCCAGTTGTGTAGGCTATGTTGCATGTTCTACATAGATTCAAAGCAAAAATGTAGTGAAGGTGTTAGAGAGTAACAAAGTCAGGCCCAGCTGGGCGCTGGCATAGAAAAGGTGATGTGTCTCAGATGTCCAGTTTTCATCTGATTACCCAAGACACATTTGGAAAATCATCGCTGCATTTAGCTTTACTTAAAGTTACAGTAGACTGGTAAGTGGATCTGGAAATGATCAGGAGGAAAGATTAAAGTCAGTAAAACCTGTTTACCTTTTCTGAAACATACGCTTTATCTCATCATAGCAGGAGAAGTAATCAGGTGCACAAATTAAACTAGCACTGTTAGCACTGTTCAGTTACACCTCTGCTTTTCTTGCATTGACGGTTCATAAATGTCATGAAAAAAAAGTCTTTAAAGACCTTAAAGAATCGTCATTTGTGGTAATAATTACACTTGTGCTTTGCTGCTGAGTCAATGCAAGCTGTGAAAAGACGTCTAGGGTTTTAACAGAGTAACCAATTTATTAAAAGGCTTTCATAAAAATGTTAAGATTACCTTTAATCAGACAGAATGATGAAGTATGACACTCTGTAACTGCATACATGTTCATCTGAATCTCCAATTGTTTTTGCTGTTGATGCCCCTTAATCCCTGTTCCAATGAGACAATGTGTCCCAGCTACTGCTGGTGTGATTATAATGGCTGGCTGGATGAAGCAACATTATAATGCAACCAAAATAGATGGGTGGATATTTCATGGGTGCATTTATATTACTAAAAACTGTTAGGATAGTGTTTGCTATCTCTGACAGCACAGAAAAAGACAATAAGGTGGCACGTTGATAAAAACACTAGCTTGATTAAATGTCATAGTGGCTGAATCCTTTATTTAGAGGCTACAATAATTCCCTGATTTGACTTCATAATATGATTCCCCCTTAAGAGACTACATCTCTGCTAGTAGTATTGGTTGTCCTAGATACACAAAATGCAGGTACTATAAAATGCCCATGGTCTGTTGCAATACACTGCAACTGCTATTTCAGTGTATTGCAAAAGAAATGAATGCATGGAGACATCTTTTCTGTTGTTTACAACGCTCCTTTTGCAAGTGTTAAGATGTCTTGCAATGGTACAAAATATTGGCATGGAAATGTTAGTATCATTTCAGAAATATCAGACTGTGACTAATCGTGTATCACATAAACCAACCTGCTCTGTTATGTCTGCCCCTGTGACACAGTCAGGGAGGGAAGGAGTGATGGATAGATGGAAAGTATAACATTCAAAACACGGATTCAAATTCAGACAGTGCCACTAAACTGAAACAAAGACGTCATCTGACCAGCTCACACAGTTACATTCAAATTACAAATATGCCACGGGGCTAACAGTTAAGAATACTAAGTTTTGAAGCAGCGGACGTCCTAATAAGTTAGTGCCTTACTGCATAAACTGTTCTCAAGATTAAAATGACCTCAGGTCGTGTCAGGCTCATTAGAAAAATGCCATTTTAACCTTCTGATATTTAAGTGGTGATTATAAAAAATTCATGAAAAATTAAAAAGTTTGGTTTGGTCTCCATCGATAGGATAAAACATTTTCCTATTGCAAACATTCTAAAACATCTTTCTGCGTTTGGCACAACATGCAGTAACCCCTATAATTGTTTTTTAAGATGATTATGGCCAAATATTTGAACATTATTCCCCTCAAGACAGACAGAATACATAAATACAAGACAGTTGGCACACAGGGAAGTGTGTGATAACTTACGTAGCAAAGGGAAAAACAAAGATTTTTTAAACATTAGCATTCATTGGAAGTCTTCTTGTTTACCCCCAGTTATTGAGTATTTTTCGCTTTTCAGCACACTCATATGTGGCGCAGAGATTCTCATTCTGTCCAGAGACTGCTCACTGTGTGTGAGCTACAAATATTTTCAAAATGAGCTCCTACCTTATTACCAATCAGTCTAAAATGTATTCTGACAAAAAAAGCATCTGAGGAACTTTTAAAAATATGATTGTCATGACCTAAGTCAACCATAGCAAACAATTAAGAGGCTAAGGTCCTACACACATAACAGTCTGTGTAAAGGAGCATTTTGTTTGTACTAACTGTGCTGTAAAGTGTAGCATACACCTTCTATATAGTGATACACATCAAGCAATCTTTTGGGATGTTTCTGAATGCAGCAGCATTCTCTGTAACACAGTCTGAAATGCATAAATGAGCTAAATTCTGAGTCAGTGCAAAACTTCTGCAGAAATGTCAAAAGCCTTAAGAGAGAAAGACATCAGATGTTTATTTCTTTTCTTTCTCTTCATACTATAAATTACTGTTTTACATAGTGCATGAGGGCTGTTATCTATACACATCCACTATGTGAGCTGGTTGACAAAGTCAGCAGTGCCTCGGGTTTGTACTACAAAGCAATTGCAACATACACAGGACATCCCTATCTTTGTTGAACAAAGACAGTGTTCCACCGATGTGGACATTAAAGTTATTCTATTCTATTCGGTTTTATTCTGTCTGGCTTCATTTACTTTAACATCTGGACTCAAGTGCAGGAGTCATTCCAACGTGATTGGTTGTCATTCAACCCAGGGTTTAACTTTCTCGCTACAAACACATTTACTTGAAAGGAGCGGTGTTAGCAGCATCTGACCAATCTCCAACACAGTACAGAGAAATCTGTGTGTGTGTGTTTGTTTGAGTACATGTTTGAGTGCATGTTTGAGTGCATGTTTGTGAGGACAGAAAATTGGCATGCTGCTATACTTGTGGGGACCAGTAGTCACTTATGGGGACAAAATGCCGTCCCCACAAGTTTGAAGGCATTTTTGAGGCTCAAAATGTGGTTTTAGTGTCAGGGTCACTATTAGGTTCTGGCTAGGTTTAGGCTTAGGTTTAGGATTAGGCATTCATTTTTGATGGTTATTGTTAGGGTTAAGCATTCTGCAAATGAGATGTCCGCAGAGAGAGAGGATAAAAGTATACAACTAAAAGCACTGTATGAATGTCTGTGTACTTTTAGCACGTTGGTCAGTAATGCTGAAGGACTATGATACTTACAAAGTCTTTTTTTTTTTTCAAAACCATGAAGGAAAGCCACCAAAAATACCAACTGTGTAGCAAATTTACCAGATGAGTTTTACCATTAAGACAGGAGCATATGCCAAATTATATTTGCATATTCTATTAAATTAATATTTAAATTAACATAAGACAATTTTAGCCTTGTTTTTTCAGCTACAGCCCAGGTGCTACCTAATGGTCTGAAAGCAAGTAACAAATAAAAATAAAAACAGAATTCAGATGCAGATTTAGTCTACCAGCAGATTTAACATAAACTCCACAGATGCAAACCGATTCACTGTATTTGTATAATATATTAATGGCTACAGAATAATAAATATTGTTAAACTAAATGCAACCAGCAGTGGACAAAAATGAAGGATTAAAGTTGCCTCTAAGGATCTATATTTCTTAGTGAAAGTCATCAGGGAAAGATGAAGACTATAAATCCACCAAGGTATAAGGGATCTTCCAGGAATAGTGGCAATCCTGAGTATTGACTTGTCTGTGGGCAGGGAGTTTGTATCTGTTAATCTCTTATCTTCGACATAACCTTCTTCAGCACAGGTTAGATCTGAAGAATAAGTTGCCATGGCAATGTGCCCGGTAAAAATCAAGCATAATTATTGCACTGAAAACCCAGGTTTAAACCTGAAGTTACCACTTGCTGCATAGTGCAGACCTTTGGCCTCAGATCTCACTACAGTGTCACCACTGTTTGGCTGGTCACTCCATACATATTCCTTACACAAAAGAGTGCACATAAACCACCATAATGGGTGTCTGTGTAAGCTTCCAATTAAAAGCATTTAATAATTTATATGTGTATATCCATGTTCCACTTGAAAGACTCGGAATGCAGATCGTGTTATATCTAAGTGATAACTCACACATTAACACAAGGTGTTCCTATCCAACTGACTCCACCAGTCAGTTGGATAAAAGTTTAAATGTATATAGAAAACTCAAGGAACCCAAGTTGCTTTCACTTAGAACTTAGATAAACCTGCAGTCAGGGTTATCACAACATTTCAATGGAAATAACTAGTATTATTATAAAATTGTAATGAAAAAACCCAAGCATCAGGCAGTTTGTGAAATAGTCACAAAATATAAAGTCTTATGTTGTTAAATGGGCACAAATTTTCCATATTTTTGAGTTCTATGTGGCTATGAAGCAATGATATATTAGTAGGATACTTTGGTGTCCTATTTGGTTTAGGACAGCTGCAACAGAATGTACTGTCTTAGTCCTTGTAACATGTCATTTTGCTTGCTAGGCCTCCTTTAATTACATTACTGTTCCTTTGACCTTCTACTGGAAGTGACTTAGACAGTAAGGAAATCAGAGTCAGATGTAAACACTGATTTGTCTGAGCTGCTCACTTGCCATCCAATTGCCAAAGACACTTTTTAAAAAACAAGTGTAAACTCAGACCTAGACTGTTTGCATGATGGTTCACTGACAAAGCCTACTGATCACAGTTTTTAAGTTTTAAAAAGTACCCTCATGTTCATCTGGAAAGAAAATTATAAGGCTGTATAGTGGGTTTGTAGATGATCTGTTAATGGTCAGTGGGGCGGGGTTGCAAAATACCAATTTAACGTGCTTTCGTTCTGAATGTTGAGTGTCACAAAAAAACAGATTGGGTGACAGTTTATAAATTTCGATTTGCCACGAGGCTGAGATATAAATTAATTGCACAGTTAATTGCTTTAACAGCGCACCTCGAGGCCATCGGAAGGCTATCGAGTGTGAAAAGCCTGATCAGGATACATCAGCGTCTATTGAGAATAACTCTTTCAAAACATCCACTTCACTCGGGCGCTTGCGTGTATACAGCACTATTAACCCAACAACAGCAGCACTCTATCAGTCAGCCGCCCCTTCTCCAAATAAGGTAATTAGAGTAGAGAAACCGGAAGACTCTCCATGGAAACTCACTCACAAACAGCACGAGCGAAAAACAATAGAGCAGTGAGGATGAGATGATTGACAGCTCGTGGCGGCTCTCGCGTCCTTCGACTGCATCCATGAATGTTTACAACACGGGAGCACGCGCAGATATATTCAATTTCATCCAAACCCTCGTTGTTATAGATTTTTTTTAAGGAGCATTAAATATATCTCTTCCCACCGCGCCACCCTAAAAAACGTATATTTAAACAATAAATTAGCTAAAGCTTTAACCAAATAACACCGAGTCCAGTTCATTACACTTCAGACGAGCACCTGCTCATGTCAGGAAACACAGCCCGCGGGTTATTGTGAGCTTTCCTGATGTTAATTGACATTTTTGTCACACCCGCCTCCTGCTGAGAGAACAGGATAAAACTTACGAGATAATAACAGAGCTGTTTTCTGGTTACCTCAGTTTCTCCCGGTCATCGTTGCTCCCGCAGGCGAAGTGACTCCCCGTTGTGATGAGCAGTACTCCGAGCCTCACCGCGAACGCCGTTATTTTTGCCTGCAAGTTAGCCTAGCTGCTGCAGGGAGAGCCTACTACTCTCACAACCTGCCAAATCTCTCAAACTGGAGTTGGCAGGTTGCTGTCGGCGAGTCCCTTTAGTCGCTCCACATGCAGCGGGGAAAAAATAAAAAATAATAACAAACAGTAAACCTAACCTAATGGGCTTTGAAGTTATTGGATGCACTCGAAGCGGCTAATAAATACGTTAATTAGAGACAGCGAAGTTGTATTCTAGTGTATGAAAGGCAGAGCAGCCTTTATCCCGCTCATCCACAACAGTGCTGGATGCTGTCGGTCACAGCGAGTGTCTCCGCCCCATTCAAACTACTATTGGAGGAAAATTAACCTTATTCGATTATTCATAAAAAGACTTGTTACTTTCAGTGAATTTATTCCTGTTATTACGTTTAAGTTTTTCTGTCAGTGAATTTAAAAAAAATACTATTTTGGTAAACCTTCCATTAAAATTCATAAAACTCTATATCAATTTTTAATTTAATTTAATTTATTCCATTTTATTTTATCAGTTTCATCTTGCATTTCTCTGTAGGCTTCTCCTGTCTATTGATATGACATGATTGATGTCAATACTACATCGTCAATCCCGCGGGAATACAAAAATGACGTCTACAGAATATTTTTCAAATTAAAAGTGTTCCTTATTTGGAAAAATGCTACCCTGTACTACAGTCTATGTGTTAAAACAAATGACAATATAGTTTTCAGTTATATTGTATTGTGAGGCATAATCATGTTAATAAAATAAACCCTGTTTGCCAAGCCGTTTTTCCTTAAAGAATTGTAACATAAAAACACACTTCTGACACTAATGCTTTTATTTTGAAAATAATGTTAACTAAACCGGAAACCTCATTGCTTCCGTTTACTGCGAGCTTGGCTGTTCGTGTTTTGTAAAATGACCAATCATACTGGAATACTGAGCATATGCGCTTGTTTTATGTATGTAAATGCAGAGGCGGGCGGGGTTAAGGTCACGTCACAGATAATAACCGGTCACGTCGGATTTTTAGCCTTATGAAACGACTGAAGACTCAAATCGAGGTCACTCTTTGTGAGTACTTCCTTTTAGCTGTCAACACCGAGTGTTGAGGGGTGGTGAGTACAACTAGGCGACACAACAGCAGTGTAGAAAACCGATAAGCCAGATATCATTTGTAGTATATTGTTTCGCACACAGCTAAGTTTGGGTAGGTAGCTAAAGTTTGCTGGGTCGGTGTCCTCGTTATACTGTTAACTATTACTAAGCTAACGTTAGCTAGTTATGTGTAGGTGAAGTTATCCTGGAACTAATCGTTCAACTAACCATATTACTCGACTAATATTTTGTCTGTGGATATGCTACTCAGCTAGTTCGTTGCTGTCTATCAAATATTAATGTCCTGCGACAATGCTAGTCGCTCGTGTCCTCGTATCATTCAAAATGTGTAGTTGATGTCAACTGTGACAAGTTGTCACAACCCTCTAGCTTCATAATACCAGCTGATTATTGGGGTCGGACTAGCGAGTCATTAAATGCCATTGTGACATATGGCTAAGTTTACGACTCTACTCAATTGCTACCTTTGCACTCATTACAGTTAGGATACTGTAGCTGAATGACTTGTATCCC
The DNA here is from genome assembly GCF_041146795.1 of Maylandia zebra. Lineage (NCBI taxonomy): Eukaryota > Metazoa > Chordata > Actinopteri > Cichliformes > Cichlidae > Maylandia > Maylandia zebra. Next base: position 5,440,781 of record NC_135178.1, on the reverse strand, counting down.
AGTCCTTCTGAATGTGGTGCAGGACATGACCACACAATATACTGCAAAGACTGTAATAAAATGTGATTAGCTTGTTCTATAAAGGGAAACCGTTTTTCTTCCACATATAAACTAGGTGCTGAGTGAACGCAGACAGAAAAAAAACTTTTGGGTGCTGTGTTCTAAGTCTGGAAACAATGTATTCAGAAAGTTTTCAGAACTTTATTCGCCTCAAAATGACGAAATAAAAACGTAGAAAATATGTTAATTAAGAAAACGTGAATATCACATTAACCTTGTTTTATTAGAGGTGTGTCACCTGGGATATATTTCCAGGCTTATACATAGATGTTTGTATTTAATTTACAAACTGTCGGTGGAATAAATCATGAGTCTGGGTGGGGATCCCCTTGGCAGGTTGAACGTCTTTGCCAACTGCAGTAGTCTATATTGTCTATTTTCTGGTCACTCACTCTTGTCGCTTTCAGGCGATGAGAGGACTTGGTTTGCTCAGGTTAGAAATCTTTTTTCTCATAGTCTGATATGAGGAACCTCCTTCTGCCTGCCATCTGGGCCATAAACCCGATATCATTGGAGTACTGCAGTGATGAGCGTCCTTCTGAAGGTTCTCTCATCTCCACACAGAATTTCAGTAAGAACGACCACTGGGTCACTTCTACTAAAGTCCCTGCTCTTTTGGTTGATTGGATGGCCTGCTAGTTCAAAAGTTTCAAGAGTCCTGTTTATTCCAAACTGCTTTCATTTAAGAAATATAAAGGCCATTCTGTTCTTTGGAATTTTCCCTGCAGCAAAATGCTTAGCATGCTTTGCAATGCTGCACTGTTTCTGATCACTGCAGGAATTCTGACTTACCCTGGTTTTTGCTTTGACGTGCATCATCAGGCATGAGACTTTATATAGGCAGGTGCCTTTCCAAATCTAGTCTGGTTAATTAAATTTACCACAATTTATCAGTCAAGATTTTGAAACACTTCAAGGGAAATCAAGAGAAATAGGAGTTAAAGTACACAAGGAGTTTTTTTTTTTCATTAGTCGTTTTTGTTTTTGCTGTGATATCGCAAGGTGTGGGAATTAGATTGTTTGTTTTCTTTAAAGGGTATTCAGAATAACTCCTATATTCTTTTCTTTGTCAGGTATGGCTGAGATTTAGAGGCAGATGTGAACCAAGTGAAAGCCCTGCCATCAATCCCCAGCACATCCATGTGTATAATTTTCTTCAAGTTTGACCCCCGGCCTGCATCCAAAAATGCCTACAGGTAAGGCAGTTAAGTCATGCATTAAATATACAAGGACTCGAAGCAAGTTCTTGATAAACAATAGAGCTGTCTCATATGACTGTAGGTAATAAAGCAAAAACAAGGTAAGCACAAAAAACAGGTATCAGCAAACCCTCTCGAGGCATTGTCAGCCACAGAACTGCACACTCTGAGCAGAGATTTTAGTATCTTGCCTAAGGACACTCCAGCAGAGACTCTAAGTGCAATATTACTCTCCTAACCTCGTAAATCAAGTGTGTAGCAGCAAGTGGAGAAACATTGTGGTTATGTTAATGTTATTGCCATCTCTGTGCGCTATGTTTTAGGGGGCGAGGTGATAAAAACTCTATAGAACATTTATGTTCTCATGCAGATTTATTATGTAACTGTTTGGGCCAGTTTTAATATTTTACTTAGAGCATATTTCTCAAAATTCATAGTTAACATGCAGCTACCAAACTCTTGCAATGTTTTTTCACATCTTTGCTGTGATTCCCTCACAAAGCCGGATACTCCCTGCAGCTAGGAAAGTTAGAAACAGCCTCTCTACCAATTTTATGAAAGCACTGACTCTTTGTGCAACCTCCGTGTGCCCTACCCAGCAGTAAATGCTAACTTCTTTTAGTGAACAGCACAGATCGGTGTAGTACAAGCAGTCAGTGTGAGTTACAGCCTGATGGTATGTGGAGCCCCAGCTTATTATAATCCCCCAGAGCTTGAGAGCAAGCTCTCTGCCAGGCCATTGTCCATCTTTGTCCTTCCCTCTGGGAGTCTGACCTCACCTAAGGAGATCACAGCAGAGGTGTGTTATGAGTACTGACTCAGACCTGAACCTGGGGAAAGGTGAAACGCACTGTGTCCTAATGCAGCATCATGTCTGCTATTTATAGACTGTACTGGCTGCAGAAGCAGTTTCTTTTTCTCAGGCGAATGTGTAAATCAAAAGGAATATGCAGCATGCTAAGATAAAATTGGATTGAAGGCAGAATTAAAGTTTCATTAAGTGCAATTATTATAGCGCTCACAGCACAAAATGACAGGAATGGATCTGCGGGAGTTAAATGGGTTAATATTCCACACAAATGACTTGCTGATTACCCTCATGCTGAGATCTCTGTATTCAGAAATGCAATTTCTAGTCTCCACTGTGTTTTTCTTCACCAGCTGCTCAGAACAAAAGCACTGCAGCAGTCCACCAAATAGCATTGCAATATGATTTTGACCTGGATATATTGTATCACTTCTCATTAAGGTTAGTCATTTAAACATAATATAAAAGTGCCACTTACAATCCCTTTAACCAAAAGATGATGCTGATGTACTAAACAAACAGCATAATGGCAGCCCTTCATAGAGCTTTTGTAATAGTTCTTTATCTCATGTTGCTCATGGCTCTTTGCAAGTAAATTATAGTATATGATAAATAGATTGGTTCTTATATAGCACTTCTGTACTCTATTTGAGCACTAAAAGAAGAATACAACATGTCTCATTCACCCCACATTCATATAAGCACTTTCTTCTATTTCTAAGTGCTTAGAAAACCACCAACCCTCTGATCAGTAAATTACCTGTCCCACCTCCTGAGCTGGAGCCACCCCTAAGCATGTATTCATGATGTAAGCATGTTGACACTGTAACTGAACAGCAAATAAAATAATTGATCCTCTTGGGATAAGGTCACTATATACGATGGCAGCATGCCTGTTAGGTCATCACTCTGACACAACCTTAAATGTCTCAACAACAATTGAAGATGTCCATGCTTTTGGTGACTTTCGTTATCTCCAGAGGATGATAATGAAAGTCTAGTGACTTTGGTGATTCCTTTATCTTTCTAGACCCACCATGAGGTTAACATTAACATGCCTTGGTGTAAATTTATCAAAGGCTCAGGAAATTATCCCATGGGAGCCACATGTGTTTGGATACATAAGTCACTGTGTTTGTTGAATAGAAAGAAATCAAAGTTGAGTGTCAATGAGCTTTGATAGCTCTTTCCTTACCACTGTGCCTCCTACATGATCCAGCTGGCTGACTCACGCTGTGATCCGAGCAAGTTGCATGGGATTTGCCCCTCAGGATGCAAAAGCAGATGCTCTCTTCCTGTGTAGCATCATTAGTGTTAGCTTTGTTTTCAGGAGCAGTGGTGGCTCATAAAGCACCATGGGAACGGGCTGTCATTAGCCTTTGATACACAGAGGTCGACCCCTGTTATGTCATTTGGCCTTATTTGTTTGCTTTTAACAAGATGCAAGCTCCTATGTTGAAGGAATAATAGGAAGACCATTAGAAGCTTAGGAATAAAACATACATTTGCAGGTTCTGATGCATTTCACTGACCTCTGTGGCTTTTAATGATTTGTAATCATATGACAGCAGTCTTTACCTCAATACATCTAAAGATGAAGTTATAAAATTGCTTGAAATATTTAAAAATATTGAATGAAATGCAGTGGTTTACAAGCAGTTTAAACCCTATATTTATTGGAAATGGCACAAAAACTAAATAAAACCAAACCTTTTTTTAATGTATGGCATTTTTTTAAAGTCAGTGCCAGCAACAAGCAATACTTTCCAAAAAAGTTGGGACAGGGGATGTTTACATCTGTCCTTAATTTAGTTTAGTTATTTATTTATTTGACTGTCAGAGACCATGAACAAAAGCATTCATCTCTTAGGAGGAGTGATGCTTTATAACAGATTTAGCTACTAGCTCATTTCCATCTGCTGTCCCTGGGGAGGCAGATGCAATAGTAAATATGACATACAAATATATATCCAAGCAACTCGATATAAAAAGGATTATATTATCAAGCAAACATACTCAGACTAACAGCCCCATCCCCCTTGCTCCCACCACACACTGAGATTTAAATTGTGCATGTTTGGGGGCACATATATATACAGTCATGAAGAAGAAATGTTGTCATGGAACTCAGTCTAAATGCACCTGGTGATTCAGTAGCTTGTAGAACCACCTTTAGCAGCTATAACTTAAAGTCATAGTTTTCTGTATGACTTTTATCAGTCTCTCACATCATTGTGAAGGAATTGTGGCCAACTTTTCTTTACAATATTGCTTTAGTTCTTTGAGATTTGTGGGCATTCGCTTATGCACAACTCTCTTAAGGACCTGCTACATACAGGTCTGGACCATTTCAGCACATTGATTCTTTTCTTTTTCAGCCATTCTGTTGAAGATTTGCTGCTGTGCTTGAGATCATTGTCTTGTTGGATGTTAGATGGAGGGGTTTTTTGGTTTTTCTTTTAAAGGTGACAATGGCCAGACATCTACACTGTAGTCTTGTTTATCTGAAGGACATTGTTTCAGAAGCCTTGGGATTTAGGAGGAAGAGGCTTTCTCCTGGAAACCTTTTCAGACACCCATACTCTGAGTGGTAGCACTTGGGTTTTCTGCAGTTTCTTTAAGCATTGCATCGTCTGACGTTGGGGTGACTTTGCAGCTCCCCAACTCTTGGTAACATTGCGGCATTGTATTAACACATATCTGAATGCTCCAGACCAACAAACAGTTAAAACGTCCACATTTATAGAGGCGCTCACAGTTTCTGAAGAACAGTTAGACAATTGGAGTGGTGTAGTTAGCAGCACCTCCTATTACTTACCCTCTTCAATCATATGAAACAATAGAGTAGTACTTAGTTACAGGTTTTCTAACTGTGGAGATGCTATTAAACGATTTCTATAAGCAGGCTAGACGTCTGAGTGAAAAATTGCTTGTAAAAACATAACATTTTTTTATATTTCATTTCATACTGCCCCAAAAGTTTTTGATAGGTGACTACAGATAGGCAAGCTCTTTCACAGCAAAGCCCTGCTGCTGTATACAGAGATTTCTCCAGAGATTTTTTGAATCATTTTAATAATATTCTGTGCCATAGATAATTCTACATAGTTTGGCATTAAGATGTATTGAAATGCTTTATCTGTATTTTCAATGCATCTTTTCACAATACGAAGCCACTCCCCATATGTACTTAAAAATAAGACAGATGCTTTTTATTTGTTTATGTTATTAATTTGCTGCTATAGTGCAGATTATTTTATTACGCAAATTGCATGAAATAGAGAGGTTACCTTTTTCATCAAGGAACACAGTCAATGTTTACTGTTTTTCATAATATCTGAGTAGGAAAGATGGGCTGTGTGAAGCTGTGTGATTGTTGGGTCTTAACTGCTAAGTGAGGACATACTAGCCCACTACAAAAATGACAAAAAGTGACCCGTGAATAAAGGCACATGTTAGAACAGGTGTTGCATTAGATACAGGTCACAATACAGTGTTTTGCTGTTAATGGTTGTGAGCATAATGGCGTCATTACAATCTGATTCACTCCGAATAATAATAAACTGTAGGTCAAAGTTTAGTGCAGCGCTTAACTGACAGACAGTCTGTGTCAGACTTAAGAGTCCCATTGAAGGGGATTTATTGGAAATCAGATCACACTCTTGTTCAGGCTATTCGCTCTTGTTTGCAGCAGTAAATGTTTGTCTCGTAGCCTTGCTTCGACAATAAAAAACAAATTTAAAATGGAATAAAACACCTGCAGAGGTTACGTGCATGTGGCAGACACAGCCAGCTTTGCAAAATGAGATTGAGATAAGATGATTTACTTGTAAAATACTATTTCAAATTGTTTTAACCCCTTAATAGCCTGCTTTTTATCCGCTTTAGGTAGCTCCTAACAGCAGTGGGGTTATCCAACACTTGATTCAAGCTATTTGATAGTTACAGAGTTTAATAGTCATAAACTCTCATTTATGTGGCTGTGTCAGTACTTAGAGATGCTCATGCATATTTCTCCAAAATTCAACCTGGTCTATTTCAAATGTTCAGAATCTTTGAGCTCTTCATTCTAAATATTTACAATACAATAATATGTATTGTATTCTAGTTTCTTTGTTTGTTTTTTAAGATTCAAAGTGTTTTCAGTTGTTTCTAAAAATGAATAAAACCACAAAGCCAAAGGCATTGGAGTCATTTCATAAAAAACATCAGTGATTTCCTCCCACGAGTTACATGGTCTCAAAATACATAAGAGTAGATGGGAATTTGTTGCTTGTTGCTCAAGAATTTGGCTTCAGATTGTGAAACTTGGAGCTGGTGTAAAATTGATTTTCTTGCAAAATTTCACATGACTAGCTGCTCTAGTTGGGAAATAGTGATGAAACACCATACTTCAACCCCATCCCACGTACTACAGGGATCTGTAACTGTTCATCCGTCCATCAATCCATCCATTTACTACTGCTTATACGAGTTCAGGTTGCAGGGCCATCAATGTAACCAGAGACCAGTGTCCAATCCACACAAGACACTAAAATCCTATGTCTCCTCCTGTGGTTGATGGGCCCACAGGAGGACGGACCTATGGAGTTTCTTTGGGCTTGCTTTTCCTATCCTGGGCCTCATTCCAGGATGAGACCCCTGTGACTCAAATCCAACCACTGCAAGAAGGTTACAATTCATTTTTGCACGTCTTCATTAAATAAACCTGTTTTATATGGAGGGACTCAATCATATCCAAAAGCCTGCTGTATATGGATAAATTCTCCAAACTTGAGCTCCTGACTCTATTGCCTTTTGCTTTTTTCAGTTACATTCCTTTTGATCCTCTTTACTTTGGTCATCTTCAAAGAAACACCTTCTCTTTGCAGCCTTGACCCTTTATATTCTCTCCTCTGGCTCCTGCTCAATCAATTTAGAAAATGAGATGCTTAACGTGAGTGCTTCTGGTTGTATCTGAGGACTTTATTATACTGAAAATGTGAAAGTTGCACTGTAACAGTCTGGGAGCTTATTTTTTACACTGACCTTCTGGCCATAAACCACAAACGCTTACTGTTTTCATCATTACAGATGCTGTATGTATATATGTACTGTAATTATATAAGTCTCTAGTGGATAATAGTAGCATATGTTCTTACCTTCATGTTAAGATCAAATGAATTAGACTCACCATATGATAGAAATATTCTTTTTTTTTTTCTTTTTCTTTTTTTTAAATAAATGTCCCATAGGCGAGAGAGGGTATACAAAGCCAGTGTCGATTGGTTTGCCTACATTCACTGATGATGATTTCACATAAATAAGCATATATTGATATATATTGATATCAAATGTGGATTCCCAGCCCTTAGGATAATGTTATGTTATGTTATGTTATGTTATGTTATGTTATGTTATGTTATGTTATGTTATGTTATGTTATGTTATGTTATGTTATGTTATGTTGAATACCATGCATTTGTGTGCGATTGTCAGTCCAGGAGGTTGGACAGAGAGATGATAGAGAGACTGTATAGGAGCACGAAGAACCAGGTGAGCAAATAGGCAGGTAATGAGGTTAGGTGAGAAAACAGCTCTATTTCTAGTTTGCATCTTGTCCAGGTGTATGGAGTGGCAGGGTGGTTCTTAGGCACTACAACAGGTCATCCAACTAAATGAATTGCTTTTTAACATTGTAATGCAATGTTGTAATTGTATTGTAAAGGCATTGTATGCATGGCATTATGATTGGGGGCTGAGCCCCCTTTACAAGTTTTAACCTGTTATGTTCTCAGGCTAATTTTGGCTGCAAACAGAGATGAGTTCTACAACAGGCCATCCAAAGCTGCAGACTTCTGGGGGGCCAGCAATGAGATCCTCAGTGGTAAGCCTGTACATATACACTTGAGACCACCAGTCAAGCTTTTCACTAAACAGCAGTAATTTCTAAAGCTAAAGCTAACACAAATTAGTGAAAAACTTTCTTGTATGTTTTGTGTAAACGTGTCTGTTAGAATTTAATTGCTTATTTTGATTAATATATGCAAGGTTGGTTGGCTTTTTAGTACTGCTTAACAAACTTTACCTGTAAGAATAAAGAGCTTTCATTAATCAAGGAAAAATCCCTTTCCTTCACCTCAAAAATCCATCGCAGAACATCCCCACCCACAGCAAACTACATTTAATTGACTGATGTTCAATACACATTATGGCTAATCAGAAAAAAATCAGTCTTCTGTTTTTCTGCTGAGGGAAGAAATGGTGCCATATCCTCGTTGTTCGCCAGTCTCCGCTCCCCTTTGTAATAGAGGGGTCAGAACTCGACTAGTGGGTTCTTAATTGATGGCTGTTTTTATGCAATGTGACAGGAATAAATGGCTCTGTCTTATCTGCAGGGCTGGGGGATGAACGGGGCGTGAGTGTGGTGGGTGGGTAGCAGTAGGGCCCTGAAGGAGACGTAGCATGGCGAGAAGGGAAGTAAGCTATTGGTCCCAGTGGAATTTAGCTAGCTTTCCATCCACCCTCAGAGGAATTCGACCATTTGGCTCTCGAGGTCACTGACTGTATAAGTGGACCTGTCTTTATTGATCACCAGGAAGTGCTGCAAATTTGCAGGGCCTGACATTCTTTGTGTCAACTGGAGGAGAGGGATGTAGAAAGAAAACATTCATTTATTGATGGACTAAAATAATTCCTGCCATCACTCTTATGAGATTTCATTCCAATTGGACAACATCTTGAAGGTTATATAAGTTTTATACTTCCTCTGATTGTGATGTCAGTGACACAGAAAAAAATATTTTCTATTTGTGCATCTTAATGTGGACTAGATTTCTTACTGCCACTCAGTCTATCTACTATATGAAACAAGCTATTTAAGCCGCTCTCCCTTTGAGACTGCTCTCCCTTCAAACCTAATTTCTTTTGATTGGCAGTTTCTTCCAAACAGAAGGTTTTGCACAGTTGGGGGGCGGGGCTCCTGTGTTCACAGCCAGAGCTGTGTGCCTAAAATGGTCATATTTGGGATATCCACTGCATATAGAACTATGACCACACACACACACGCTGACGTTTTGAAACTTTGTCTACTTTTAATATCCACATTTTTAACATTTGTGCAAACAGCATGATGTCAAATAGGTAAAAGCATAATAAGACCATTTCAAAAATAATATGTAATATATATTTGCTACTAATATCAGAGAAACTTCAAATTTCCATTACTAATTATTTATTCTTTTTTCTCTTTTTATTATTTATTAACATTTTTCTAACTGTAGAATTCTTTCCCTTTCACATCTTTTGCATATTGCATGAATTTATGTGTTTTTTTCTCAAACTAGCACTTAGCTGCAGTGAATAATTAAAAAGTCTGTTTGCCATATGATTAGTGACAAATGACCTAGTTCTTTCTTGAGTTAATCATTCGTTACCCATCATTTGTTCTTGTTAAGGAAAACTGGCATGCAAAAGAAGCAGGGTATACTGAAGAATCTCTGTTATTATCCGTTAAAATCGAGTCATACTCTTTTCATGTGAGGTCTGATGCCCCTCTCTTTTTAAAAATACATTGTAACTCTGTGTTTATCAGGCCTGGACTTGGAGCTAGGGAAGGAAGGGGGGTCATGGCTGGGGATCAGCAAGAGGGGCAAGCTGGCTGCCATCACCAACTACATGGAGGGACGTCCTAACCCTGATGCACAAGGACGAGGTAATCAGCCATGAAAATGTCCCAAGTGCCCCTTTACAGCCTCAGTGTCTAGAATCCATGTGATAATATAACTGATTCTAAGGAATAAGTAGTACACATACATTACATACATTTCTTATTACGTTTGCTAATTTGCAGGATTTCTAGTGTCTCACTATTTAATGGACAAGGATCAGGACAGCTACTCCTACCTGAAGAAGGTGTCGTCAGAAGGCCACCTGTACAATGGGTTTAACCTCATCACAGCTGAGTTCAAGTGAGTAAAACGTGTTGTGAAATCCATCTGCATATTTTCTATGCACTGATAAAGCTGATTCAAATAAGTATATCCATCATGTGGATGTTTACACTAACATTTAAAAACAGACGCTATCCACTGTTGCATTTCATAAGATGAAATATTTTCCAGAGTGAGAAGAAATATGCAAAATAGCCACACTAGGCTGTATAATGTGTGTCTTCTCACAATCTAAACAGTAAAGGAGTCTCTTTTTTTTTTTTTCTTCTTTTTTTTTTTTTTTTACTGGGCTTTAACTTTGTTCCTCTGAATTTTGGCCTTACCACGGAAAGAAAACCACAAAAGCAACATCTTCATCTTTGGAGTGCCAGCCAGGCAGAACTGAAAAGACACTGAGCTGCGAACGAGCCAGCATTAAAATTCCAAAGGAACACCTGTTCATATTTCAGGGCTATAAACAAAGAAACTCTAGACAGCATAAAAAATAACGAAGGCTTTTTCCCCTCCCATGTGCTTCACAAGCCTGACTTGACTGAATTTGATGATAAGCATAGAAAAGAAAGAAAATGGGCTCAGTGCACACTCGGATAGCTGTCAGGTTGTCGGCCCATGTAGAGAGCTGCAATATAGTGAAGCCATACTGTTGTCTTAGGGAGCTGGAGCATAGTGTAGCTGATGTAAAGGCAATATTACCTGAAATTACAAAAATGTGTAACATAAAAAGTTTGCTATAAAGTGTTGACGCTTGATGCTGTGCTGCTGATGGTAGAGAAACCGCTCCTGACGGGAGTACAGCCAGCTCTCCTGCTGATAACATTATGTTTTTTTTTCCATCCATCCATCCATCTTCATCCGCTTATCCGAGGTCGGGTCGCGGGGGTAGCAGCCTAAGCAAAGAGGTCCAGACCTCCCTCTCCCCAGCCACCTCCTCCAGCTTGTCCGGGGGAATACCAAGGCGTTCCCAGGCCAGCCGAGAGATATAATCTCTCCAGCGTGTCCTGGGTCTGCCCCGGGGCCTCCTCCCGGTGGGACATGCCTGGAACACCTCGCCCAGGAGGCGCCCAGGGGGCATCCTTGCCAGATGCCCGAACCACCTCAGCTGGCTCCTTTCGATGTGGAGCAGCAGCTGCTCTACTCTAAGCCCCTCCCGGATGGCCGAACTTCTCACCCTATCTCTAAGGGAGAGGCCAGCCACCCTTCGGAGGAAGCTCATTTCCGCCGCTTGTATCCGCGATCTCGTTCTTTCGGTCACTACCCACAGCTCGTGGCCATAGGTGAGGGTAGGGACGTAGATCGACCGGTAAATTGAGAGCTTCGCTTTTACACTCAGCTCCCTCTTCACCACGACTGACCGGTGCAGCGTCCGCATTACTGCAGCCGCAGCCCCAATCCGTCTGTCGATCTCCAGCTCCCTTCTCCCATCACTCGCGAACAAGACCCCGAGATACTTGAACTCCTCCACTTGGGGCAGGAACTCATCCCCGACCCGGAGTGGGCACTCCACCCTTTTCCGGCTGAGAACCATGGCCTCAGATTTGGAGGTGCTGATCCTCATTCCCGCTGCGTTACACTCGGCTGCGAACCGCTCCAGTGCGAGCTGGAGGCCCTCACCCGATGAAGCCAACAGAACCACATCATCCGCAAAAATCAGAGATGAGATTCTGAGGCCACCAAAGCGAAAGCCCTCCGCCACTTGGCTGCGCCTAGAAATCCTGTCCATAAAAATTATGAACAGAACCGGAGACAAAGGGCAGCCTTGGCGGAGCCCATCACCCACCGGGAACGAGTCCGACTTATTGCCGGCAATGCGAACCAAGCTCTTGCAACGGTTGTATAGGGATTGAATGGCCCGTAGCAATGGGCCAGACACCCCATACTCGCGCAACACCTCCCACAGGACGCCCCGAGGGACACGGTCGAATGCCTTCTCCAGGTCCACAAAACACATGTAGACTGGTTGGGCAAACTCCCATGCACCCTCAAGTATCCTCGAGAGGACAAAGAGCTGGTCCAGTGTTCCGCGACCAGGACGAAAACCGCATTGTTCCTCCTGTATCCGAGGTTCGACTAGCGGACGAACCCTCCTCTCCAGCACCCTGGCATAGACTTTCCCGGGGAGGCTGAGGAGTGTGATCCCCCTGTAGTTGGAACACACCCTCCGGTCCCCCTTCTTGAAGATGGGGACCACCACCCCGGTCTGCCAGTCCACAGGTACTGCCCCTGATCTCCACGCAACATTGCAGAGACGTGTCAACCAAGACAGCCCTACAACGTCCAGAGCCTTCAGGAACTCGGGGCGGACCTCATCGACACCAGGGGCTCTGCCACCAAGGAGTTGTTTAACTGCCTCAGTGACCTCGCCCCCGGAAATCGGTGGGTCACACCCCTCATCCCCAGACTCTGCTTCCTCCCCGGAAGACGTGTCAGTGGGATTAAGGAGGTCCTCGAAGTATTCCTTCCACCGCCCGACAATTTTCTCAGTCGACGTCAACAGCGCTCCGCCAGCACTATACACAGTGCAGGTAGAGCACCGCTTTCCCCTCCTGAGACGCCTGACGGTTTGCCAGAATCTCTTCGAGGCAGTCCGAAAGTCTTTTTCCATGGCCTCTCCGAACTCCTCCCACACCCGAGTTTTTGCTTCAGCCACTGCCCGAGCCGCATTCCGCTTGGCCTGTCGATACCTGTCGGCTGCCTCCGGAGTCCCACAGGCTAACCAAGCCCGATAGGCCTCCTTCTTCAGCCTGGTGGCTCCCTTCACCTCTGGTGTCCACCATTTGGTTCGGGGATTACCACCACGGCAGGCACCAACCACCTTGCGGCCGCAGCTCAATGCAGCAGCTTCGGCAATGGAGACGCTGAACATGGTCCATTCGGACTCAATGTCCCCAGTCTCCCTCGGAATGCTGTTGAAGCTCTGCCGGAGGTGTGCGTTGAAGATCTCGCGGACTGGGGCCTCTGCTAGACGTTCCCAGCACACCCTCACTACGCGTTTAGGTGCACCAGGTCTGTCCAGCGTCCTCCCCCGCCACCTGATCCAACTCACCACCAGGTGGTGATCAGTTGACAGCTCAGCCCCTCTCTTTACCCGAGTGTCCAGAACATATGGTCGCAGGTCTGGTGATACGATTACAAAATCGATCATCGACCTACGGCCTAGAGCATCCTGGTGCCACGTGCACTTATGGACACTCTTATGTTCGAACAGGGTGTTCGTTATGGCCAAACTGTGATTAGCACAGAAGTCCAATAACAAAGCACCGCTCGGGTTCAGATCAGGGAGGCCGTTCCTCCCAATCACGCCCCTCCAGGTCTCGCTGTCGTTACCCACGTGAGCATTGAAGTCTCCCAGCAGGACAACAGAGTCTCCAGGTGGAGCACCTTCCAGCACCCCCCCCAGGGACTCTAAGAAGGCTGGGTACTCCGAACTGCCACTCGGCGCATAAGCGCAGATGACAGTCAGGACCCGTTCCCCGACCCTAAGGCGCAGGGAACAAACCCTCTCGTCCACCGGGAAAAACCCCAACGTACCGGCAGCAAGCCGAGGGGATATAAGAATACCCACCCCAGCCCGCCGCCTCTCACCAGGGGCAACTCCAGACTGAGACAGAGTCCAGCCCCTCTCCAGGAGACTGGTTCCAGAGCCCAGACAATGCGTAGAGGTGAGCCCAACCATATCTAGCCGGTACCTCTCAACCTCACGCACCAACTCAGGCTCCTTCCCCACCAGAGAGGTGACATTCCATGTCCCTATTGCCAGTCTTGGCAGCCGGGGGTCGGTCCGCCAGGGCCTCCGCTCCTGGCCGCCACCCGGCTCACAATGCACCCGACCCCTATGGCGCCTCCTGCGGGTGGTGGGCCTGCGGGAGGATGGGCCCATGTCTCCTCTTCGGGCTGTGCCCGGCCGGGCCCCATGGACTAAGGCCCGGCCACCAGACGCTCGCCCTCGGGCACCCTCCCCGGGCCTGGCTCCAGGGCGGGGCCCCGGTAACCCTATCCCGGGCAGGGTAAACTGTTCCCTCGATATTCTTTTCATGGGGGTCTTCTGAATCGCTCTTTGTCTGGTCCCTCACCCAGGACCAGTTTGCCATGGGAGACCCTACCAGGGGGCAAAAGCCCCCAGACAACATAGCCCCTGGGATCCCTGGGACACACAAACCCCTCCACCACGATAAGGTAGCGATTCAAGGAGGAGATGTTTTTTTTTTTTTTTTTTAAATGACATCAGAAACAGCAGTATGCGACATTACGTGATGGCAGAGCTTCAGTTCATCCTTTGTCATTTTTTTTTTTTTTTTTTTTTTTTTTTTTTTAATAAATAGGACAGGGGGAATGAATGAGAGAGAGAGGGGGAGAGAAAGAAAGAAAACCAAAGGGGAGAAGAGACGGTGAGAAGGGGGGGGGAAGAGAGACAAAAAAAAAAAAAAAAAAAAAAAAAAAACTCCTGGGTCACCTGTATGGAGAAAAAAAACAAACAAACAAACAAACAAAAACAAACAGAGGAGACAGCAAACAACAAAGAGCAACATAATAATAGAGAAAACAAAGCACCATACCATCACAATAAACTAGCTAGTCATAGATATCAGTATTTACTAAGTAATAAACGATATTGTGCAGCACGCAAGATAGACAGCGCACAGTGTGCTTTGAGGCAGCAGCCAAGAAAGCTTTAGTCCGCGTCTGTGAATACCCATGTGTGCATACCTGTGTGGATCAGCATGCTTGCATTCCAAAGGTTTCTCCATGTAATGATCTGCTAGGGAGTGTGGGGGGGCCACAGCCCCGTCCTCCAGGGTGTGAAGCGGGTATGGAGGAGATCAAAACTCCAGACATCCAGAGGCCCCCAGAACACAAGAGACCAAGGAAGACCAACAGAGGGGCAGCCGCGCCACTGTCCCAGTAAGAGCTGAGGAGAGTCCCAGATGAGGGCTCGCCCAGCAGCCGCGGAGCAGAAGTCAGGGGGAGTTGCAGTGACGCGCCCGTGAGCTCCGCCGGCCCCCAGCTGCGCCTGAGTGACCGAGCCCTAGGCCGAGAGGCCGGGGGCACCCCACCTCCAAAGGGGCCCGAGCGAGCCCCAGGCCCCAGGCCCCGACAAGCGGCCGCCAAGGAGTGAGCCGGTGTGTACCCGGACGCCCACCCCCAGACACAAAGAACCACCAACACACCGACACCTGAGGGAGTCCGCCACCGGCAGGGGAAGTGGTGGTGGGTGGAGATAGGCCTCCAAACCTTGGAGGGCCTGAGGTGTCCCCAGAGAGGTGGCGTCTGATACCCAACCTGACATATAGACACAGACATACAGGCACACACAGACACAAACATCCATTCCCACCCTCATGCTCTCATATGCACTCACTCCACACTCAACCAACGTGGAGACAGACATAAAGAGACGCTGTACACATGATCACACTCCCCAAGCGTACTCTACGAACCGGGTCTAGGTACCCTTGCCCCTGGAGGGGGGAACTGCACCCAGACCCAGGTGGTGTTTCCCTTTTCCCTGCGGTGGGGGGAGGCAGACCGCCCCGACTCCGCAGCAGTAGGAAGGCTCCACACTCCAGACCGCAGTCGGACGGCCAACTCCTCCTCCTAGCCCCCCTGCTCCAGCAGGTCGCAGAGAATGGGGGTGAGAGAAGACTCCAAACCTCCCTCCACCCGCTCATTGTAGTGTTGATGCATGTGTGTTCTAAGGTGCAATTAAAACCCAGGAGGGCATGGAGCTACCTGCCAGAGAGCAGCAGGTAAGCGCATGGTCCCTCCTGCTAGCCCTCAATGTCTACGTGTATTTAAAATTGAGAGGTGGGCAACAACGCCAGGGGTGAGGTGTACACCCTGATGGTAATTTGGACTCCGTGTATCGTGCCCACCCCCAAGATCCTATATGTATGTGTAATGAGAGTGTGAGTAATGTGAATGTCTAAGTTGTGGGATAAAATTGAGGCAGAGGCAGCCAGAAGGGGACAGGGGGGGGTAGCCTCCTCTGCACCCTGGTGACACACCCCTACTAGACAGCATAAAAAATAACGAAGGCTTTTTCCCCTCCCATGTGCTTCACAAGCCTGACTTGACTGAATTTGATGATAAGCATAGAAAAGAAAGAAAATGGGCTCAGTGCACACTCGGATAGCTGTCAGGTTGTCGGCCCATGTAGAGAGCTGCAATATAGTGAAGCCATACTGTTGTCTTAGGGAGCTGGAGCATAGTGTAGCTGATGTAAAGGCAATATTACCTGAAATTACAAAAATGTGTAACATAAAAAGTTTGCTATAAAGTGTTGACGCTTGATGCTGTGCTGCTGATGGTAGAGAAACCGCTCCTGACGGGAGTACAGCCAGCTCTCCTGCTGATAACATTATGACTGCACCTGCCCAAAGGAAAGCGGGGGAAAGGAGAGTTCAGAGGTTAAAAGTTGTATCTCTGTTGGAGAAGAAAAAGTGGACTTTTCCTCCTCTTAACATAGCCTGAAGTAGTTTGTTATCCCCAAAAGAGCTTTCAGGATAGAGAAATATTTTGTTTTTCATATTATTTTCTTTGCCACCTAATAATTTCTACCAACTCCAATATAATGGATAAGGTGCTACTTTTTGAAACAGTATTGTAGGTTGGAAACATCTTCTGTGGCTTTGGTATTGCAAGTTTCAGCAATACAACTGAAAGACTTAAACATATCTCTGTAATGTAGTGGCTCATTCAAAGCTAAGCTTATTTATAGGGCAATATTTTATATGAATTATGAATACAGTTCTGCCAAATATCAACGTTTTTGATCAATATATATTTACCACATGCAGAAACCAATGTCACTCCTACATTTGTGATCATGGTGTATTCATTTTTAAAATGGCATAATAATAGTAGCACACATTGGCACGACAATGCACAAAGTGATGTATTTTAGATTGTTTGCACTATACTGAGATTCACTGTGTCTCAGTACCATCAATATATTAGGCTACATTCTGTGAAAGCATCATATGAGTTACTGTGGGACTCCTATCGTGCTGTTTGGCTGCTGAGCTTTAAGGTATACTGCAACTCTGGTTCACTTTAAATATAGTTAGCTAGACCTTTTTTGCTTCTCACGCTAATAATTTTCACATCATTTTTTTAAAGTATTTTGCATCTGAGAGACTAGATTTCCCAATCTCAGCAGACTTTGCACCTCAAACTGTGAAGAAAGCCACAAGAGTTCAGCATACCACTGAACCGAGTGAAATACGCACATGTGAGATTCCAAACAAACATGTATTCTTAAAGGTCTGTGTATATACTTGTGTATACCTGCACAAAAAGTCAGCTACTTGGAGCTTTATTTTCAGAAGTGTCGGTATCATCTGAGCCTTTGAAAGCTTTTTTTCCTTTTTCTTTTTTTAACCTAGGGGCAACCGTATGACATTATCTAGGTGGCTTAGCTGCTATTTTTGATCAGCTCAGAATATGCAGATGTCCCTGTTAAAACCAGGGGCAGCAGTTACATATGCACAATCTTTTTTAGTAAGCACCATCATTACCAGCCTGTTTGTTATCCACTGCAATGTGCCCAGCTGCCCTGAGGAAATAAGGCGTTTGGTTTCTTTCCGAATCAATAACTGCTGGTGGATTGACAGTAGCTTTACATGACAATTAGAGGCTTTTGGTTTCATCTGTAAGCACAGGCGTGATTTACGATGTGGCGACTGGTGGCAGTGGGGTCAAGATGTGCCACCTTCTTTGTGTAAGTCTCATCACTCTTTACAGATACATGAGAGCAAAACTGTACACTTAACATACAAACTATTTGATAATTTATTTATTGCTGCTTATTAATGGAGAAGTCTCACCAGGAATATTCTTTAATCATGTTGGATTGGATTGTGCATGAATAATTTGGTCTGTGGCAGCCTTGTATTTAAAGAAATGTCTACTGGGCCTCACAGTCGTGAAGCTAATGCCATATATATTTAAATTTTGATCTGACTCAGATATTCTCAGCTTGATGCTCTCGAGGCTCCATATCCAACACTTCATCTGACTTGTCTATAGCTCTGGTTTTTGATCCCACTTTAAGTCGCTCTTGCTTTAAAGTCAATGCCCAGAGATTATCCATTTTATTAAATATGTGCTCTGATGTTTGCCCGCAAAGAAATGCCTCCCTAATATGCACTTTCAGTTTGGCTGTTTAAAAAAAAAAAAAAAAAACAACTTTAGAAAGTGGTTCGATCTTATTGCCTCAAACCCTGTGTTGTAATTCTTGGCAGAAACTTGTTCGGGCTCAAAAAGAAACACAGCGGGGCAGCAGATACGCACATTCCACAGTATCAGGGGCGGATGAACTCTCAACATTTTAAAGAAACTGTACTGTGAGGATTTGTTTTTCTTCTCTCCAAAGTGCTTGTAACATCGCCTCTTGGGAAATCATATTCTGTTTTAGAAGAACAGAAGATGAGATTCTCCTGAGTGGATTACAATAAATAGCACTGCATGATTCACTCCAGATGTCTAAAAATTGCCATACAAATTTAAATGATGTTAATTTTTGCTCTCTGATTGTTTGCATGGTTGTATGCACAGCCTTTTTCTATCAGATGGGAGGTCTGAATTACAATACATCACTGGTATAATATAAATATTTGAAGTTCCATGTTTCCATACAGTATATGAATGTTTTACTAAGAACTACATCTGTCATGTATCTCTTTTCAATCAACATGGTGCCATCAGACTGACTAGAAATAGTTCCTTGCATTTTTACAGAAACATATTGCCAAAGCCAAAGTTGGAATCACTGATGGTGACTAGGCGAGATGTAGGAACACGTCCTATTCAATGATTTGCTGATAAATCCCAAAGTTTCTGTCTGCTATGATTATTTTTTTCCCTCAAAAATTACCTGAATTTCTTGAAAGCTCACTCAACCATCTCAGCCAACTACACTACAGCTGGTGATGCTCTGCAGCCTCAATATAGAGGACTCTTCATTAGAATACTTCTCAGCTAGCATACTGATTAACTCTCTGACTGAGATCTGAAAAAGCCTGTTTTTGACTCTTCCCTCTTTGTTCTCGCTTTGCCCGATGGTCCCGACCTCCTGCTGTTCCCTCATCTCAGCCCAAATAAACCCATGGCACACCTGATGGGACTTTCAACATTTTAGCCAGTTTCAAACAGCACAAATGGAACTCTCTCTCCATAAATCCTCCACCTGCTGCCACCATGGTCAATTTGATTTGATATCACACGCAAAGTGTGTAGATAGAGCCAGGCTGTTGAGGTATTGTTGAGTGAAGACCTCAATACCAAGACAAAATACTAGTTCAGACAATTTCATTTTTGCAGAGCAGACAAATAAAGGCTTCTCTCTCAGGTTACAGTGCCATCTGGTTCTCATTGACTGGCTACCATGTGCGTGCTTGGATGAGCGGTCACTGCTTTCGCCTTGAGTGAATATTGGCCAGTGCTGATGTGTTTATAGTTGTTGGTTTAAGAAACCATGCTCAGTTCTGAGGTTTAAAAGAGATACAAATATTTCAGCGAAATATGCGTGTGGTGTGAATGAGACACGGCAGGTCCATACATCAGTTTTTAGCCATCCTTATTGACCGCAGCTGCCAGACGCACATACATCACACCACAATACACCACAACAACCCCAATTCCCCGGCGGGCATGATTGCGGATGCCGTGCAGGTGCGTCCGCCCAGCACCGCGTCCACGCCCCACCACAATGCGATATACATTTAATACAAGCAAGATTATAAATGGTAAATGGCCTGTATTTGTATAGCGCTTTTACTAGTCCTCCAAAGCGCTTTACACACCATCCACCCATTCACACACTGGTGGAGGCAAGCTACAGTTGTAGCCACAGCTGCCCTGGGGCAGACTGACAGAAGCGAGGCTGCCATATCATGCCATTGGCCCTTCTGGCCCACACCAGTAGGTGAAGTGTCTTGCCCAAGGACACAACGACTGAGACTGTCCGAGCCGGGGCTCGAACCGGCAACCTTCCGATTGCAAGGCGAACTCCCAACTCTTGAGCCAACGATCGCCTCGATGAGCATTCGGATGGGGTCGGCAACTCCAGGCCTCGAGGGCCGGTGTCCTGCAGGTTTTAGATGTGTCCTTGATCCAACACAGCTGATTCAAATGGCTAAATTACCTCCTCAGCATGTCTTGTAGTTCTCCAGAGGCCTGGTAATGAACTAATCATTTAATTCGGGTGTGTTGACCCAGGTGATATCTAAAACCTGCAGGACACCGACCCTCAAGGCCTGGAGCTACCCACCCCTGTCTTACACCATTATGTTTGTGTACCCAGCCTGACTTAAGACAATGCTTTTCACCACATCATCATGTCAAACTAAGTTATTGGGGAATTTATCATTTTTATCGACTTTAATAAGAAAATTAACACCATAAACTAAAATTTCAGTTCATATGTAGGAGGAACATAAGCGCAGTATTTACACCTTTTTTGAAGCAGTCAGCTTTGAGTCCTTACTCCTTTCAGACTTGTTTGAGCTAACTGAAAAGCCTAAAAAAAAAAGATCTGATTTTGCAGGCACACAGCCCCATCAAAAATGGACATTTGAAGATTGGAAAACCAAGCCTGTTCTGATGGATCTTCTGTTCCACTGAGGCTGGCATGTCCGACAAGCATGTTTTTGTTTTTAAAATCAATTATTACCTAAATGTCAGGCTGATAGCATTGGCAAGCTTCTGTTTATTTTCCCTTGGGACGTCATATTCATTTGACTTAGCTGGACTCCTGGTTGTCCACATTCCACCTGCACAGGCTCTAAGCCCCACTAGTGGAGACAAACCCACAGTCTGAGAACCCCAGATGTAGGGGATGATTATGTAAATCAGATCAACATGGTGCTAAATCTGAAGGAAATGCTCAACATCTTGGGCAGTCCATGAAGAGAGGAAATGAGGGTGTGAATTATATTGTTCATGTTCCTGTAGAGCAAAATATAACTAACCACCTACAACTAAGAGATTTTTCAGCATTGTTTAACTGACCTGTTTTAATTGGTTATTCTGTAAATGATCAGAAATAGTTTCTTTCAGGCAAGTGAAGTTGAGAAAAATGTAGTCAGTTGAAATATTTGTTGTTGTTTTTTTGTTGAAAAACCAAGCAGGCTCATTTGATTATCAAAGCCGTTACAAAATAATGTTCTTTCAATTTACTAATTCATTAATAGACTTGTTTTTCTCAACGTGACATGAAATCTTTGTTAATAATGGCAAATATTCTCAGCTTGTGGTGCTAACAGGTCAGACCAAAGGCTGTCTAATATGTACTTTGGCTTTTAAAACTATTTAGTAAATGTATTTGCAGAGTAAAAGCCCAGCAGCATATTGTGCCCTTGTCTTGCCAGCTCTCAACTGGGAAACTTTCCAAGTCAGATGTTGAAACAGTGTTGCACCACATTTGAGATTGACTGATGCCACTGGTATTGCTGTCATAAAACTGACATCAAAAAAACGAATTCCACTACTGGTTCAAAGGCTTCGATCATAATTTATTATTCACTCTCCTGTACCAAGGCTGTGACAGATGCCCTTGATGTCGGATAGATTTTTTGCAGACTGAATAAATTCCCTCTAACTGAGGACTTTGCAAGGAGATCTAACACTGTAACTAAATGGCTTTTGTGGTAGTCAAGGGTATTTGCAGCACTAATTTTTACTTTGAGACCTTAATTTCACCCAGTTGTCCTTTGTGGATAACATCAAAATTGTTCTAGTGTGGTATAGTATTTTAACTTTCCCATTTGAATTGCGTCCAGCAATAACACAGGCTTCTTAATTCCTATTTTCCAGGGCTGCAAAGAAAATGCATCATTAAAAAATGCTATATGGTGCAGTTTGTTATTCTCTTTCACCCTCAGCGCTCATTTTCCATGTTTCCCTGAGGAATGCCCCTTTGAACTTTCTCTTTGCTCTATTTCGCTTTATTTCAATAGCCTCAAAGTCTTCTGACTCCTGACACAACAGTCATAATTAGACATAAACACGTTTGATTATCATAAAATGTCTAATTTCCCATCTTACTGTGTCCTCTCTAGAGCTAAACAAGACATTGTGTGTTACTATGGAAACAGAGGCAGCCCTGAACCCATCCATCTAAATCCAGGTCTGTGTTTTTAGTATGGTTGCTGTAGAAACCTTTCATACCTTTCCTCCTGGCCTATGGCTGGCTCATGTCAGTCTGACATTTCCGCAGTGAAATTGCTCTCAGATTGAAGAACACACCAGAAAGACGCTAGCAGAGCTTGCTAATGTTTAAATTTGTCTGTATTTATCTTGTTCCCCCTCAGCAGGAATCTACGGCTTGAGCAACTCGCTGCTGGATACTCCATGGAAGAAACTGCTGAAAGGCAAGCAACACTTCACCAGCGTCGTCAGCGACCAGACGCTCTCTTGTGATGGGCTGGTGCAAGAGCTGCTCAGTGTCCTTAATAATGAGGAGCTGTAAGTTCACAAACACCCACTTAAATCTCATTCAGCTGCAGTGCATTTTAAATTGTGTGAATGTAGGAGATGCCACTGAAAAAGCCTGATACTCTGCTCATGACCTGCTCTATGTCCTGAGCTACAGCCACCCCACCCCAACAACAGAAGCGACTGTTGTTGTTATTTTGCACTATCAGAGTAAAAGTGAATTGAATCATTCACTTTTACTCATTGACTATAGATTACCCATAGATGTGAATGTCAGTGCATTTGAGCTCTGTGCCAGACTGTCAACCTGACATAGGCTCCAGTCCCCCGGTGACCCTGAAACGGATAAGCTGAAGGGGGTGGATGGATTGATATATAAGATAAACAGGTGCAATCAATTGAAGCATAATTTAAGAAGAGGGTGAAGGGTGTTGTCTAATAGACCAATAGACATCCCTGTCAGTACCAGAGCCCGCTCAGCGTGGTTGACAAATTTGACACTAAATTAATTTTTATTGCTTTAGTTAACTAAAATATTTTCCATATCTAGTTTTAGTTTTTAATTTAGTTTAATATACTTTAATAATCTTGCACAGCTTTGAAGACCCTCAAATGAAATTCAGATATAAGGGTCGCTGTGAGGAGATCCAGCACATTAATCGGTCACACATGGAAGGTGGTTAGAACGGGACTTACAGGGAGCGATCACCAATAGCACTCAGCTAGAATCACTGCATTTGGTATAATCTGACCCAAGTTTCCATGCAGACACCCATACACTTAAAGGGTATTGGTGGATTTTATGGATCGCTCAGAAATGGGATTTGCTTCAAGAGCAATAAATAATGAAAAAAGTATTAATGCATGTGCAATTAAAACCCGACACGCTTTCTAAAGTTATCTGTTTTGTTGTTGTTGTTGTTTTAACAGGAACACACCTGATCCAATTCAGGAGACTCAGGGTGATGGTTATAGCAAGTCCATGATCCAGGCTCTGTCAGCCGTGTGTGTTCGCTCCCCTCATTATGGAACAAGGTCAGAGCCTTCCTCACTCACCAGATATCATTTCTCTCTCACCTCCTTATGTGTTCACTGGTGGTGACTGACACTGCTGTGCTAGACAGCAAGATCACAGAACAGTGAACTCTTGGCACACAAAAAAAATCCCCAGTGTAATCAATCCTCCACAGCAATGAAACACTGGATTATTGGGTACAGACACTCTCTTGTAGCCAAAAGGTCAGAGGGTTAGTCCTTTCCAAAGCTATCAAAACATCATTTAGCAGGGCAGCGGCAAACAGTGTCTGAAAAGTGACTTTTCATAACCACTGTCATACTTATTAGATATTAAATTTATAATTGTTTTCTTCTCTGTATTGTTATCCATTCAGAACCAATACAATTATCCTGATAGATGCAGAAGGGAATGTGATCTTCACAGAGCGCACCATGCTTGACTGTGACACAACCAAATGGAGCACCAGTTCTTTCCAGTTCAAACTGCAGGAGTGAAGACACAATGGAGGAAACCTACTCTGTGCCTTTCTGCATCATCTCTCCTTCCGTTACCTTTTCCTCACCATCTCCTTCAGCTGAGCCTCATGTGACCGCAAAGACTCATCAGCACTTTTTTTATTCAGCTAGTCACTAGCTGCCTCGTTAACATCAGTTTCATATATTTCTTACTTTTGATTTAATTTAAAGATGTATGCTAATTTTAACAAAAAAGCAAAGATGCCAAAGGACATTTAGAGTTTTGTAGAGGAAAATATTTTACCTACATGTCATGAACCTTCTCAAAAATTATAGCTTGAATGTAATTTGGTAAATATAAGATTGGTGTGATGCCATTTTCTGTCATGAACGCTAGACATTGTGGCCCTTTCACACACATGGCAAAAGACAGGAGATGATCTGTGTTAGGCACATTACATGCAGTACGTTATGACTGGTTCTGACATTAGTGGTTTTAAATACAGCTTGTCTGGGTGAAGTGTAGAAAAGCTCGTCTGCGGTGCATGAATACATGCTTTTTGGTGTCCGATGTAACCTTCCATCCATGATTTACATTTTATGCTCTATTTTCAGGCTGCAGGCTAAATTGGCATCCTATGACAAGTCCTAGGGTCACATATATTTTTCTAGAAGATTTAAGTTCACACGAGTCATCACCAGGATTACTGGCTACTTTGTAAGTTTCTGATTACCCTTTCATTGGTGTTTAGGTAATTTTGCGTCACAGCATCAAATGTTTCAATGCACTGTTAAATGCACTGGATCTTGAAAAAACAGCCTGAAAATAAATAACAGTTTATCCAAACACCTCTCTTTTTGATTGTTGCATTATGATTACGGATACAAAATAACTGTCAGGAACCATGTGCTCACACACATATCAGTATAGGCCTAGGAAGCTGGCTCCGCTGCTTCCTGTATGACTCTAGGATTTACCCACATGCAGGTGACGTATGAGTAATGTATTTATTAATGTGAAGAAAGCTTTTTGTAACCAGATTGAACCCATGGTTAATTTGACTTCTGTTCCCTAAAAAAAAAAGAGTTCAAACTTGATATGATTTGTGAGTAATATGTACATATGTATTTTGATCTTTTGTTAGTTTTTTCCATTTAAAATCTCCCTATGGTCATTTAACCAGTATCCCTGGTTTGCAGTGTTATGCCATTGTATGTACTTTAGCTGACCTGCAACTGTTTTCAAACAGTGACCCCTCCTGCCTGTGTGGAATATTGCACCCTTCAGGATGTACCTGAACATTTGGTGTATTTAAAGATTACCTTCTTATTTTTTTAACCAGCAGAATGGGCACTGGTATCTTCACATCAATGTTTTAAAGCAATACAGCATCTAAAGAGGTGTAGAGGAGTATAAATCTAGACAAGTACAAATAGAATACCAGTGGCACAGCATTAAAAAATAATGGGTTTTTTTTTATCTGATTAATTTCAGCTGTGAAACAAATTTGTGGTTGTATTACCATCACTCCATGTTTATAGGCTGTATGTAAACATCTTTATAGTTTTCTTCATATACTGTGTGCTGTAAGCATCCACCAGTCCCAGAATTAGCACTCTCTGCTAAAGGCAGCAAGAGTCCACTCGACAAAACCAAAGCATGTTTTGTAAGATTTTGCATCACTGATTAAATATATCTGAATTTATTGATTCATGCAGGAGGTGTGTAGCACATGCTCACTTTAATGTTATGTTATAATTTGGTTGCTCTTCCCATTTTTAAAAACATTATCCTTTTTTAATGCTTGTCGGCTACCCCTTGTAGTCAAAGTGTGCATAAAGGGATTTCACGCAATATCAGGAGTTTCAAAAATGTGAACCATCCCACTGGATGGCTTCACATTATGTGAAAATGGGGGAGGGGGGATTCCAGTTATTCAATGGGACGTCGTTTGTAAACTGAATGATGCTGGAATTAGTAGCAACATTTTTCCACATTTAGCTCAAAGCCTTATTAAAAACATGTTTTTTCAAGTCATTTTTCACAATATTCAAATTTCCAAAGAGGAACTGGAAAATGTTCTTTCCCTGAAAATGTCTTTTACTGAAGCTGCATCTATCCTCTCCATCTCAAGGCCTACTCTGTAAGACTATTATAACAAGTAAGTTATACAGTCGCTTACATTTAATGCTTCATTGAGCTGTATGTTTAAGTGTAGAAGAAAACCAAAGATCAAAGACGACACAGTTCAGTGCCAGTTAGCAAAGATGATGCATTTTGTCCTTTGGATGTATCATATTGCTGGTCTCTGTCAGCCTCTGTGGACCTTCACCACCATCTGCACCACGCACGAGGGCTTGAGCCCATATTCAGATAGAGATGCAGAGTCGTTCACCAATAGCTTCCCAGCGACAGTCAGCCGGACTTCAGCCATAAGATATCCTACACACACAACAGAGGACAGAGATGAACCTCACAAAATATTTAAACATGTCAAAAACTATTATGTCAGGTTCCCTGAACACCACTGAAGATGCACACATTTTAAACACACTCCTGTGTCCAAAACTCCTTAGCAGTGACAACAAAGTTAATATTTCAAAATCATCCTCAGTGCACACCTTTTCCCCCACTGTGGTCAAGATGCTCTTAGCTGTTTGGTTCCTCCTGCTCAGGATTTCTTCAAAGGAAAAAAGGAAACAAAAAGCAGTTTTAAAAGTTTTTTGTTGGTGGTGTTTTTGACTTTCAAGCTCAATCAAAGCAGAAAAAGACTTCAAAACAAATTCAATTGAATGGATGGGTATAATCTTCCATTGAAAGCCAGCAAGAAATAACAGTTTTTTAGAGAGTTTTGGTCATCATACACATAACAGCAATCACTGCGTTTGCAATATAATCTGTGACTATTATGAAAGTAACATACATAACTTGAAAAGCTAAAATCAATCATAACATTAAGCTCACCTTGTTTTTGTGGAGAAGGTGATCAGGCTTTTTCTTCACGTCCTGAGACCAGGTGCACTGGATCATCACCAGCTTGTATCTTCATCCTTTTTCACTCAGTGAAGTCTTTCTCTTTGTTCCCTTTGCAACAGAAAACTACCGTGTGATCACAGGTGAAGTTAGGGATATTTTTCCTGTGCAGTTTTTATAGTGCTTCATTTGGTGAAGCTGTTGATCCACTTTGATCTCAAAGGATCTCGACGGTGGAAAAAAGTAATATTTCTCCTTACCATTAGGCTAAATATAGATATAACAATTTATAATATGTCAGCAGCATCCCCATAAGGGAGGTCTCCCTGTAGTGTCCCGAATGCAGATCCATTGTGATAAGAGAGAATGGATCAGATTTGAATGTCCTCTGTAAAGTGTGCACAGCAGTAAATGGACAGCCGTTTGAATTCTGCTTGCAGTGTTTGAGGGAATGGGAGAGTCCACGGCCTTGGAAAGACTGCTGTGAAAATCACTAAAAAGACTACAAACCTGCCCAGATAACCTTTGGTTCATTGGAGGAAGTCCACGGATGTCCTTCTATCCGTCCCTGTCTCACCTCCTGGTTGAGTACAGCAAGTGGAATTGTAAATTTGTTGTTTGTCCTCGATGTAAGGTAAAGTTATGTTTTCTATGCCTGAAGAGCTATACTAAATGTATTTTTTTAAAGCGACTTCTGTGTACCATGCTCCAGCGGTGTAGCTGTATGGCAGAAGAAATAATGACAGAGACACAAAGCTTCCAAGTTTTACTTTTGATGTGGGAGTGCCTTATTTGTAATAATGTACCATGCTGTGTTTTTTAATTCTCTATCTCTCTAATTCTCTCCAAATCAAATATAATTAGTGTTGGTGTTACGGCCGAGAGGGCCCGGCTGTGGGTGTGGACTCAAATGCAGACACAGAGGGAGGCAAACGGGCGTGAACACAGTGCTTTATTTACAAGTGTCTAGTGAAATTACACAACAAGAGACTATGAATGCTATGAATTATGAAATGCTATGAACTGTGAACTGTGAGGCCAAACTGTGAACAGGAAACTGAGTGCTATGGCTAGGTGCTGGATTTCACGGATGGAAAAAGGGGCAGCGGCTTGGATGGAGGTACGCAGTCACTATAATGAGAAGAGACAAGTAGTCAGTGGCAGTCCAGTGAATCACAGCTGCAGGATTAGGCTATGGAGGTTAGGGCTTACGCGTTGCAGGTTTAAAGTGTCATGCGAGGAAGGGGTGTCCAGGGGGTTCCGGGTGAGGAGTGTCCAGAGAGGATCCAGAATATGCGTGGAGTGAGGGACTTGGCAGGGAGGCAGGCAGGTGTAGTCCGATGGTGGAGAGGAAGAAACCAGATGACAGAACCAGCGTCCAGGCGGAGATGAGAGTAGTTCGGGAAACGTGACTGCCAGGTGGGTCCTATGACAAAGAAAAACACGGTGAGGGAAAAGCAGTAGTTGAGGGTTCTCACAAGGGGTTCGCAGCCTAGCACTGACATGGGTTAGCAGAAGATCTGGCAGAGGTCTGTTGTGAATGCTGGTCTTATATGCAGGTGACTTGATTGGAACCAGGTGTGGAAGCTGATTGGAGTCTCTGCCTGAAGGTAGAACCCAGCGGAGTGGAAAAACCCCGTGCTCACCCGGACCATGACAGTTGGGTTCTATTGATGAGAAATTTGCTACTAAATGTGATCTTTACAGCTGCATTATGTCTGAATCATAATGATAATAAACCTGAAAAATGTAATTCATTCATAAATGTGAAATATAGTTAATCATACATTATGTTATTACTCATTCCTTAAGATTTAGTTATTTTATGTTGACCTGTCATTGTCTGCTGCTTCTTTAGCATTAGCTTGATGGCATTAATCACTTGTGCTATTCAGGCATTTTTTCCGTGTTTTTTTTTGTTAGCTTTATGATGACTGCTATTTTTTCTTCTAAATTGTTTAAGGAAATCAATGTCTATTTTATTAAAACCTTGTTATGCTTAATAAACAGTTAGGGTGTAAAGCATGCATGTTACAAGCATGTAGATGCTTTTATTTACAGTTTGTCGTTGGTTTCTTCTGCTTGTGCAGTTTTCCAGCCACCTTCTTCCCGTGCAGCACACAGTCCCAACATGATCAGATGATGCAGAACAGCCGTGTGGGTCAGCATCCCCTGACACCACACCCTGAACCCACCAGCCAAAGCCCTCCCTGCAGCTGAGCCACAAACCACATATTATCTCATTTAGAAAAATGTTTTGAGTAACTGACAAAACATGTAGTTAAGATTAATTTTTAGGGGTTTTGTTGGTTTTATAAACAGTTTAGTTTGAAACACACTGAATAATTCATTAACTACATTTTAAAAATCTGAAAAGCACTGTGGCGGGGCAGGGCCGTGCAGAGAGGTTTAAAGGGACGGGTGCTCAAAGTTAAAAAGGGGCACATTGAACCAGGTTGAATAACAACAACACACATTCATCAAGAATCTAATATGGGAAGAGAAGGGCTGTGTTGATCTGAGACTGTAGACATTAAAAAGTCCACAGGAGAGATGGTAGCTGATTAAACAAGTGTCATGAGATAATAACAAAATGCAAAGATTGGTGACAGCGCTTGGAACCATAAGGCAACAAAAAACTGTGAGAAATAAATTAGGCTCTGCCTGTGAATCACTCTTTGCTTCTCTTCTTCCTTCCATCCCATCATTTCATATATCACTCTCCACTTGCTATGTGAGAACAAGGCACAACTTGTCTGTGAAGGTTCTCAGTCATCCCGGTCATCGTAGTCTTTGCAAGCTCCTTTGAAGGCACAACTTGCTATTGCAATAAACTATAATCTAATTATCCACACCTAACAACTCTTGCACTTAATCTATAATAAAATGATGACAGAAAAATGTTATAGCACTGCCTTTAGTAGCCTCACACAGCTCCTGCTGTTTCCTCCTCATGTCCTTACCAGGCATGTCTGGATAATGTTATATCATGAGTAATATTTTTAAAAAAAATCCATCTAAATAAAACACACACATGCACGCACACACAGTGACATTTTAGACCTTCTTCAGAATACTGTATATACTATGGGCATCACGGTGCTGATCCATAATCCTTACATTATTATTTATTACTAGAGCTACAATAATAACGCAATGAGGAAGGGGAAGTAATAAATATGAAATAATGTATTTATGATGATTCCATTTGTTTCACTATCCACTCTGTGCAGGGGCAAAGCTTATTACATTTTTAAACTGCAGAGATACAATCATTTTACTGCTGTAAAATCCAACTTTTGTCTTATTTAAAATATAAATCTAATATAATCTGCTTCTTAATGTATGTTCTTTAAAATACAGCGTGTGTTTTTAATATATTATAATTATAATAATTATTATGTGGACATGCATATTAGATCGTTTTTTAGTGAAATATAATCCCTCCAGAAAGGCAGGAAAAGCCCGGAAACTTACTTTAAAACTAAATATGTTCCCTAAAACGGTGACAGAGCTACAGATCCATGACAGCCTTACACAGGTAGCCAGCAGCTGTGACCAGCACTGCTTGTGCAGTTAATAAAAGGACAGGTAATGTTTGTCGCGCTGTTGCACACACAGCACGCTCGTTTGTTTCAGTTCGTCAGTTGCCACAAGACAACTTACCAACGTGTACGTAATAAGCTAATACTCCTGGGTGCTATACACTACAGTGCACGCTGTGCACCTACTTACTGGGTTTGTCGCATCAGTCTGTGTCTCTGAGTTAACTTGTGTTTCTCCTACAGCTCCGGACCGCAACAAATGCGCGTGCTCTTTGTGAGCTCGTTCCCGGCTCGTAACCAGCGCGTTCTGCCGTCAAGGGCGATCATTGGTTAAATGTGATCATGTGACTGATGCAAGCCAGATCCTTTTATTTAGCAAAACTGTGATTAATAGTTAAATATTATTGTTGATGGGCACAGACAAGACTCCGCACGCACACACACACACATAAAAATAATAATAATTTTTTTTTAAAAAGTTGCCTCAACAAAAGGGCACTTTGGGCACCCATCAGGAAAGGGGCGGGTGCTCAAGCCCCTCTAGCCCCCCCTCTGCACGTGCCTGTGGCGGGGTGTGGTTTGTGGCTGAGCAGCATCAGGGGAGGGGTGGAGCAGTGGGTGTGTGTGTGTGTGTGTGTGTGTGTCCATCCATCCCTAGGTGAAGCTGCACCCGATGAAGGAGAGGAAGAGCGCAAATAAGTGGGGCTAAAAACCACAGCACTTCTCAACGGTTTTTCAGATAGAATCAGATAGAAGCGCATTCTCCTTTATAAATATGTGTATCCCTTCGTTACCATGGGAACGAAGATAAAGGAAGTTGTAGAGTCAATGCGGACTTTGTGGACATTTGAAAAGGTCAGGAGTTAAGAGTGGGACACTTGGGGTTTTTTCTTCTTTTTTTCTTTTTCTTTTTGCCACAAGACCGGAAAAACGGCATGTGTCCCTAAGTTGCGGCTTCGGTACGTTGGGATCTACTTATCCGAAGAGGAAGACGCATAAAGGGAGTGACTTTTTTTTTTTTTAAATTGGCAGATAATTTCAAATGCAGCGTTTCTATCAGCTCAACAAATGTAAGCACACACAAACTGTGTGTAGTGTGTAGCACAGTGCGTTGGTAGCCAAATCGCCGGCTGCGGTGTTTGACACGAAGAAACAAGAAATCAAGCTGAGACAAGAAGAAGGTTTAGAAAGACAAGACAGGAGAGGAAGAAGAGACGTTACATTTAAAGGTAAGGACTCCTCATTTAAAGATCACGTGTAAGTCCTCGTGTTTTTAAATCACATACTGGGTCTGTACAGGTAACATTATGTTTTTTACATAGTGTGAAACGTGCTACAAATCAAACTTAGGTAGACTGTGTTACTTAAAGGCTGCAGGAAAATACTCGGTTGTGTTTAAAAAGGTTAGTTTGCTGTACTGTGATGGATTTAAAGCAAATAAGGATCCTAACTGCAAAAGAAAATAATTTTCAAAAAGGTTGAAATATCTAAAGCAATGGCAGATTTAAAAAAAAAAACACACACACAATAAAAACAACAGACTGCAGGGAGGTTCTGTTCTGTGATGTCACAATCAAGCTGGTCTGAATAGAGATACAGTCCCGATCAAAAGTTTAAGACCTCTTGAAAAATTGCAACAAAAAAATAAAAAAGTCATATTTTGCATGGTTGGATCTTAACAAGGTTCCAAGTAGAGCTTCAACATGCAACAAGCAGAAATTGGACAAAAGCATTTTTTGAGCATCCAATTTATTGAAAACAAACAGAAAAATAAACAGAAATCAAAGTTCCAAACATGAACTCAGTAATGAATAGCTTCACAGCTATTGCTGATCACTTCAAAAAATTTGTTGCGGCTCTGTTATAGCATCACACAAACATCTCACATAAGCTCTATCTCTACAGTTTTATGTCGCACTCATAGCACACTATGCCCACATTTGTGGAGAGCAACCTTTGCATCATTTGTGGTAATGGGAAACAGTAAGGCATTTTGTACCAGGAGCTCGTTTTGCTTGTCGACCCCTAACAGTCAGCAGATAACATGTTAATCAGGTTATGTTATGACAATCCCTGCAGCACATCCATTTAAATGTCTTGGAGACGTGAGCGGGGGGGCCAACTTCACTCACTCTTCAAATCCAACAAAAGTGGTATCAAACGTTTGTGCTGCGTTTGTGCTGCAAAAATTTTCGTTTGTGCTGCTATCATTTTAAAGATATTAATAAAAATTTCTAGAGGTCATCAGAGGTCAACCAGCCCCCTCATATTAATGGAATCAAACAAAATTAGTGTCAATCAGTTGTGCTATGTTTGTGCTGGTTTGTGCTGCTAAAGTTGTCGTTTGTGCTGCTTCTGTTTTCAAAGACATTAATGAAAATGTAAAGGTCAAATGTACTGTTTATAAGATTGGGGAAAACTGCAGTCAGCTGAGACTGAAGAAGTCACTTGGATGAGTGACGAAACGTTTCTCCCACTGAAAGTGTCCGGATGAACAGAATCAACCTTTTGGAATTTACTTACCCGGATGATTAAGCACGCATCAAGACGTTGTTTTATTAATATTTTTAAAATGATAGCGGCACAAACAACAATTTTAGCAGCACAAACCAGCACAAACATAGCACAACTGATTGACACCAATTTTGTTTGATTCCATTAATATGACGGGGCTGGTTGACCTCTGATGACCTCTAGAAATTTTTATTAATATCTTTAAAATGATAGCAGCACAAACGAAAATTTTTGCAGCACAAACGTTTGATACCACTTTTGTTGGATTTGAAGAAGGTGGGGGGGCCAACTTCACTCACATTTTGGAGACCGTTGATCAAACGTAAATATGTCCAGTCACTTTTGATTCAACCTGCTTAGCTTGATCTCACATTTGCCGTTTCCTCTATCTCTATCCCCTGTGTGTGTCTGTTTGTGCGTTTGTGAGTGTGTGTGTGTGTGCGTGCGATGATCTCACATTTGTCATTTCTTCTTTCTCTCTCCCCTTGTCTTGTGTGTGTGAGTGAGAGAGAGATTATCATCTAACATTTGCCATTTCCTCTAGCTCTTTCCCCTGTGTGTGGGTGCATGTGTAAAGGTAAGAAGCTTAGTAATGAAGTAAATGAATTCATTGACGGGTGAACAAACAAGGGCAACACGGTGGCACAGTGGTTAATATAGTTGCCCGCACAGCAAGAAGGTCCTGAGTTCAACTCCACTATCAGGCTGAGGTCTTTCTGTATGGATTTCTCATGTCCTCAAAGTTTTTGTGGGGGTTCACTCCACGTGCTCCGGCCTCTTTCCAAAATCCTAGTTTGTGGAGAAACTCTGAAATGCTCTTAAGTGTCTAGGGTTGTCTGTATCTGTGTTAGCCCTGTAACAGACTGGTGACCTGTCGAGGGTGCACCCTGCTTCTCGCCCTAAGATAGCTGGGATAGGCTCGAGCTGCCCTGTGACACTGGAAAAGAAACACAGCAGAGAATGGATGGGTGGCTGATCAAACGTAAACATTTCCAGTCACTTTCAGTTCAAGCTGCTTAGCATGATCTCACATTTGCCAATTTCTCTATCTCTTCCCCCTCTGTTGTGTGTGTGTGAGATATTCTCACTTTTGCCATTTCTTCTGTCCCTTTCAACTGATCTGTGTGTGTGTGTGTGTGTGTGTGTGTGTGTGTGTGTGTGTGTGTGTGTGTGTGTGTGTGTGTGTGTGTGTGTGTGTGTGTCCCACATATTGCATACTCTGCTTTTGTCCTCAAATCAGGTAGGAAGTGTCTGTGTGGTTGAGCTGGTCTGGTCTGTCTAGACTTTCACTAGATAGATCAGGCTGCACCCACCTGTGAAACAGGTGGAGGGTCACCAGGACATGCAGAACTTGCTGACAGACTCCTGGCCACCTCTTGCCTCCTTAGTAGAAAGGGGCCACTCCCAGAGGCAGGGGGCTGTGAGGCACCGCCCGCCGGGCCCTCTCCTTTGGGAAAACCCTCAACACTGGGCCGAACCTTGGAGTTCTGTATGTCCATTCAGGCACACTCCATGCTTGATCTGTGGGCAATTCCTCTCAGAAGTGGAGGTCACGGTGGAGGCGTCGGAGGGCGGAAGGCGTTCCTTCAGTGGCTCTCCTCTTCTGAGATTGTGTAAAAACAAAAGTTAATGTAGTGTAAGCAGCTTGAAAGAAAGTAACTGAACTTTTTTAAATTTCTGGGAGACGGTTGCTCACACGTGGGCGGCACAGTGGTTAGCACCGTTACCGCACAGGAAGAAGGTCTTGAGTTCAGCTCTACCGTCGCTCTGTGTGGAGTTTGCATGTTCTTCCTGTTTTTGCGTGGGTTCTTTCCTTGTACTCCGGCTTCCTGCCACAGTCCAACGACCTGCAGTTAGTGGCAATAGGTAATCGAAGAGTGTAAATTGGCGATAGGTGCGAATGGTTTTCTGCGTCTATGTGTTAGCCCTGTAACAGACTGGTGACCTGTCGAGGGTGCACCCGGCTTCTCGCCCTAAGATAGCTGGGATAGGCTCGAGCTGCCCTGTGACACTGGAAAAGAAACACAGCAGAGAATGGATGGGTGGCTGATCTAACGTAAACATTTCCAGTCACTTTCAGTTCAAGCTGCTTAGCATGATCTCACATTTGCCAATTTCTCTATCTCTTCCCCCTCTGTTGTGTGTGTGTGAGATATTCTCACTTTTGCCATTTCTTCTGTCCCTTTCAACTGATCTGTGTGTGTGTGTGTGTGTGTGTGTGTGTGTGTGTGTGTGTGTGTGTGTGTGTGTGTGTGTGTGTGTGTGTGTGTGTCCCACATATTGCATACTCTGCTTTTGTCCTCAAATCAGGTAGGAAGTGTCTGTGTGGTTGAGCTGGTCTGGTCTGTCTAGACTTTCACTAGATAGATCAGGCTGCACCCACCTGTGAAACAGGTGGAGGGTCACCAGGACATGCAGAACTCGCTGACAGACTCCTGGCCACCTCTTGCCTCCTTAGTAGAAAGGGGCCACTCCCAGAGGCAGAGGGCTGTGAGGCACCGCCCGCCGGGCCCTCTCCTTTGGGAAAACCCTCAACACTGGGCCCAACCTTGGAGTTCTGTATGTCCATTCAGGCACACTCCATGCTTGATCTGTGGGCAATTCCTCTCAGAAGTGGAGGTCACGGTGGAGGCGTTGGAGGGCGGAAGGCGTTCCCTCAGTGGCTCTCCTCTTCTGAGATTGTGTAAAAACAAAAGTCAATGTAGTGTAAGCAGCTTGAAAGAAAGTAACTGAGCTTTTTTAAATTTCTGGGAGACGGTTGCTCACACGCGGGCGGCACAGTGGTTAGCACCGTTACCCCACAGGAAGAAGGTCTTGAGTTCAGCTCTACCGTCGCTCTGTGTGGAGTTTGCATGTTCTTCCTGTTTTTGCGTGGGTTCTTTCCTTGTACTCCGGCTTCCTGCCACAGTCCAACGACCTGCAGTTAGTGGCAATAGGTAATCGAAGAGTGTAAATTGGCGATAGGTGCGAATGGTTTTCTGCGTCTATGTGTTAGCCCTGTAACAGACTGGTGACCTGTCGAGGGTGCACCCTGCTTCTCGCCCTAAGATAGCTGGGATAGGCTCGAGCTGCCCTGTGACACTGGAAAAGAAACACAGCAGAGAATGGATGGGTGGCTGATCTAACGTAAACATTTCCAGTCACTTTCAGTTCAAGCTGCTTAGCATGATCTCACATTTGCCAATTTCTCTATCTCTTCCCCCTCTGTTGTGTGTGTGTGAGATATTC
Organism: Maylandia zebra; assembly: GCF_041146795.1. Classification (NCBI taxonomy): domain Eukaryota; kingdom Metazoa; phylum Chordata; class Actinopteri; order Cichliformes; family Cichlidae; genus Maylandia; species Maylandia zebra. Next base: position 5,404,617 of record NC_135178.1, on the reverse strand, counting down.
TCACTTTTGCCATTTCTTCTGTCCCTTTCAACTGATCTGTGTGTGTGTGTGTGTGTGTGTGTGTGTGTGTGTGTGTGTGTGTGTGTGTGTGTGTGTGTGTGTGTGTGTGTTTGTCCCACATATTGCATACTCTGCTTTTGTCCTCAAATCAGGTAGGAAGTGTCTGTGTGGTTGAGCTGGTCTGGTCTGTCTAGACTTTCACTAGATAGATCAGGCTGCACCCACCTGTGAAACAGGTGGAGGGTCACCAGGACATGCAGAACTCGCTGACAGACTCCTGGCCACCTCTTGCCTCCTTAGTAGAAAGGGGCCACTCCCAGAGGCAGAGGGCTGTGAGGCACCGCCCGCCGGGCCCTCTCCTTTGGGAAAACCCTCAACACTGGGCCGAACCTTGGAGTTCTGTATGTCCATTCAGGCACACTCCATGCTTGATCTGTGGGCAATTCCTCTCAGAAGTGGAGGTCACGGTGGAGGCGTCCGAGGGCGGAAGGCGTTCCCTCAGTGGCCCTCCTCTTCTGAGATTCTGTAAAAACATAAGTCAATGTAGTGTAAGCAGCTTGAAAGAAAGTAACTGAACTTTTTCAAATTTCTGGGAGACGGTTGCTCACACGCGGGCGGCACAGTGGTTAGCACCGTTACCGCACAGGAAGAAGGTCTTGAGTTCAGCTCTACCGTCGCTCTGTGTGGAGTTTGCATGTTCTTCCTGTTTTTGCGTGGGTTCTTTCCTTGTAGTCCGGCTTCCTGCCACAGTCCAACGACCTGCAGTTAGTGGCAATAGGTAATCGAAGAGTGTAAATTGGCGATAGGTGCGAATGGTTTTCTGCGTCTATGTGTTAGCCCTGTAACAGACTGGTGACCTGTCGAGGGTGCACCCTGCTTCTCGCCCTAAGATAGCTGGGATAGGCTCGAGCTGCCCTGTGACACTGGAAAAGAAACACAGCAGAGAATGGATGGGTGGCTGATCTAACGTAAACATTTCCAGTCACTTTCAGTTCAAGCTGCTTAGCATGATCTCACATTTGCCAATTTCTCTATCTCTTCCCCCTCTGTTGTGTGTGTGTGAGATATTCTCACTTTTGCCATTTCTTCTGTCCCTTTCAACTGATCTGTGAGTGTGTGTGTGTGTGTGTGTGTGTGTGTGTGTGTGTGTGTCCCACATATTGCATACTCTGCTTTTGTCCTCAAATCAGGTAGGAAGTGTCTGTGTGGTTGAGCTGGTCTGGTCTGTCTAGACTTTCACTAGATAGATCAGGCTGCACCCACCTGTGAAACAGGTGGAGGGTCACCAGGACATGCAGAACTTGCTGACAGACTCCTGGCCACCTCTTGCCTCCTTAGTAGAAAGGGGCCACTCCCAGAGGCAGAGGGCTGTGAGGCACCGCCCGCCGGGCCCTCTCCTTTGGGAAAACCCTCAACACTGGGCCGAACCTTGGAGTTCTGTATGTCCATTCAGGCACACTCCATGCTTGATCTGTGGGCAATTCCTCTCAGAAGTGGAGGTCACGGTGGAGGCGTTGGAGGGCGGAAGGCGTTCCCTCAGTGGCTCTCCTCTTCTGAGATTGTGTAAAAACAAAAGTCAATGTAGTGTAAGCAGCTTGAAAGAAAGTAACTGAACTTTTTTAAATTTCTGGGAGACGGTTGCTCACACGCGGGCGGCACAGTGGTTGGCACCGTTACCCCACAGGAAGAAGGTCTTGAGTTCAGCTCTACCGTCGCTCTGTGTGGAGTTTGCATGTTCTTCCTGTGTTTGCGTGGGTTCTTTCCTTGTAGTCCGGCTTCCTGCCACAGTCCAACGACCTGCAGTTAGTGGCAATAGGTAATCGAAGAGTGTAAATTGGCGATAGGTGCGAATGGTTTTCTGCGTCTATGTGTTAGCCCTGTAACAGACTGGTGACCTGTCGAGGGTGCACCCTGCTTCTCGCCCTAAGATAGCTGGGATAGGCTCGAGCTGCCCTGTGACACTGGAAAAGAAACACAGCAGAGAATGGATGGGTGGCTGATCAAACGTAAACATTTCCAGTCACTTTCAGTTCAAGCTGCTTAGCATGATCTCACATTTGCCAATTTCTCTATCTCTTCCCCCTCTGTTGTGTGTGTGTGAGATATTCTCACTTTTGCCATTTCTTCTGTCCCTTTCAACTGATCTGTGTGTGTGTGTGTGTGTGTGTGTGTGTGTGTGTGTGTGTCCCACATATTGCATACTCTGCTTTTGTCCTCAAATCAGGTAGGAAGTGTCTGTGTGGTTGAGCTGGTCTGGTCTGTCTAGACTTTCACTAGATAGATCAGGCTGCACCCACCTGTGAAACAGGTGGAGGGTCACCAGGACATGCAGAACTCGCTGACAGACTCCTGGCCACCTCTTGCCTCCTTAGTAGAAAGGGGCCACTCCCAGAGGCAGAGGGCTGTGAGGCACCGCCCGCCGGGCCCTCTCCTTTGGGAAAACCCTCAACACTGGGCCGAACCTTGGAGTTCTGTATGTCCATTCAGGCACACTCCATGCTTGATCTGTGGGCAATTCCTCTCAGAAGTGGAGGTCACGGTGGAGGCGTCGGAGGGCGGAAGGCGTTCCCTCAGTGGCTCTCCTCTTCTGAGATTGTGTAAAAACAAAAGTCAATGTAGTGTAAGCAGCTTGAAAGAAAGTAACTGAACTTTTTTAAATTTCTGGGAGACGGTTGCTCACACGCGGGCGGCACAGTGGTTAGCACCGTTACCGCACAGGAAGAAGGTCTTGAGTTCAGCTCTACCGTCGCTCTGTGTGGAGTTTGCATGTTCTTCCTGTTTTTGCGTGGGTTCTTTCCTTGTAGTCCGGCTTCCTGCCACAGTCCAACGACCTGCAGTTAGTGGCAATAGGTAATCGAAGAGTGTAAATTGGCGATAGGTGTGAATGGTTTTCTGCGTCTATGTGTTAGCCCTGTAACAGACTGGTGACCTGTCGAGGGTGCACCCTGCTTCTCGCCCTAAGATAGCTGGGATAGGCTCGAGCTGCCCTGTGACACTGGAAAAGAAACACAGCAGAGAATGGATGGGTGGCTGATCTAACGTAAACATTTCCAGTCACTTTCAGTTCAAGCTGCTTAGCATGATCTCACATTTGCCAATTTCTCTATCTCTTCCCCCTCTGTTGTGTGTGTGTGAGATATTCTCACTTTTGCCATTTCTTCTGTCCCTTTCAACTGATCTGTGAGTGAGTGTGTGTGTGTGTGTGTGTGTGTGTGTGTGTGTGTGTGTGTGTGTGTGTGTGTGTGTGTGTGTGTTTGTCCCACATATTGCATAGTCTGCTTTTGTCCTCAAATCAGGTAGGAAGTGTCTGTGTGGTTGAGCTGGTCTGGTCTGTCTAGACTTTCACTAGATAGATCAGGCTGCACCCACCTGTGAAACAGGTGGAGGGTCACCAGGACATGCAGAACTTGCTGACAGACTCCTGGCCACCTCTTGCCTCCTTAGTAGAAAGGGGCCACTCCCAGAGGCAGAGGGCTGTGAGGCACCGCCCGCCGGGCCCTCTCCTTTGGGAAAACCCTCAACACTGGGCCGAACCTTGGAGTTCTGTATGTCCATTCAGGCACACTCCATGCTTGATCTGTGGGCAATTCCTCTCAGAAGTGGAGGTCACGGTGGAGGCGTCGGAGGGCGGAAGGCGTTCCCTCAGTGGCTCTCCTCTTCTGAGATTCTGTAAAAACAAAAGTCAATGTAGTGTAAGCAGCTTGAAAGAAAGTAACTGAACTTTTTTAAATTTCTGGGAGACGGTTGCTCACACGCGGGCGGCACAGTGGTTAGCACCGTTACCGCACAGGAAGAAGGTCTTGAGTTCAGCTCTACCGTCGCTCTGTGTGGAGTTTGCATGTTCTTCCTGTGTTTGCGTGGGTTCTTTCCTTGTACTCCGGCTTCCTGCCACAGTCCAACGACCTGCAGTTAGTGGCAATAGGTAATCGAAGAGTGTAAATTGGCGATAGGTGCGAATGGTTTTCTGCGTCTATGTGTTAGCCCTGTAACAGACTGGTGACCTGTCGAGGGTGCACCCTGCTTCTCGCCCTAAGATAGCTGGGATAGGCTCGAGCTGCCCTGTGACACTGGAAAAGAAACGCAGCAGAGAATGGATGGGTGGCTGATCTAACGTAAACATTTCCAGTCACTTTCAGTTCAAGCTGCTTAGCATGATCTCACATTTGCCAATTTCTCTATCTCTTCCCCCTCTGTTGTGTGTGTGTGAGATATTCTCACTTTTGCCATTTCTTCTGTCCCTTTCAACTGATCTGTGAGTGAGTGTGTGTGTGTGTGTGTGTGTGTGTGTGTGTGTGTGTGTGTTTGTCCCACATATTGCATACTCTGCTTTTGTCCTCAAATCAGGTAGGAAGTGTCTGTGTGGTTGAGCTGGTCTGGTCTGTCTAGACTTTCACTAGATAGATCAGGCTGCACCCACCTGTGAAACAGGTGGAGGGTCACCAGGACATGCAGAACTCGCTGACAGACTCCTGGCCACCTCTTGCCTCCTTAGTAGAAAGGGGCCACTCCCAGAGGCAGAGGGCTGTGAGGCACCGCCCGCCGGGCCCTCTCCTTTGGGAAAACCCTCAACACTGGGCCGAACCTTGGAGTTCTGTATGTCCATTCAGGCACACTCCATGCTTGATCTGTGGGCAATTCCTCTCAGAAGTGGAGGTCACGGTGGAGGCGTCGGAGGGTGGAAGGCGTTCCCTCAGTGGCTCTCCTCTTCTGAGATTGTGTAAAAACAAAAGTCAATGTAGTGTAAGCAGCTTGAAAGAAAGTAACTGAACTTTTTTAAATTTCTGGGAGACGGTTGCTCACACGCGGGCGGCACAGTGGTTAGCACCGTTACCGCACAGGAAGAAGGTCTTGAGTTCAGCTCTACCGTCGCTCTGTGTGGAGTTTGCATGTTCTTCCTGTGTTTGCGTGGGTTCTTTCCTTGTAGTCCGGCTTCCTGCCACAGTCCAACGACCTGCAGTTAGTGGCAATAGGTAATCGAAGAGTGTAAATTGGCGATAGGTGCGAATGGTTTTCTGCGTCTATGTGTTAGCCCTGTAACAGACTGGTGACCTGTCGAGGGTGCACCCTGCTTCTCGCCCTAAGATAGCTGGGATAGGCTCGAGCTGCCCTGTGACACTGGAAAAGAAACACAGCAGAGAATGGATGGGTGGCTGATCAAACGTAAACATTTCCAGTCACTTTCAGTTCAAGCTGCTTAGCATGATCTCACATTTGCCAATTTCTCTATCTCTTCCCCCTCTGTTGTGTGTGTGTGAGATATTCTCACTTTTGCCATTTCTTCTGTCCCTTTCAACTGATCTGTGAGTGAGTGTGTGGAGGGCGGAAGGCGTTCCCTCAGTGGCTCTCCTCTTCTGAGATTGTGTAAAAACATAAGTCAATGTAGTGTAAGCAGCTTGAAAAGAAAGTAATTGAACTTGTTGAGATGGTTGATCAAACTGAAATATTACTGTCATGGTCCAGTTACGCTACATGTATATGTATTTGTTTTTGTTTCTCTCACTTTCTTTCTTGCTTCCCTGCTCACAACGCGATGCCTGGGCGGACCTAATCATGGGCTCCCGGTTGCTGTCCTCACACCTGCAAGCAATTTCTCACCTGAGGTTCATCATCCTGTTTACCAGCCACTTCTGAAGGCAGTTGCTTGGAGCCCTTTGTCGCTGGACTACTGTGTAACATTCGTTAGTGCAATTCTAGCTTTGGAAATATTTTGATTTCTCTTTGTGCTTTGCTTGGCATTTAACATTTTGTCCTTGTATATAGATTTTCCGTGCCCCGCCTTGAGACCCTGTTCGTGAGTGTGGCAGTTGCAGTGAGCCTGTGGAGCCCCCCACCCTCCATGGACCTCTGGATTCGCTGGACCCCTTCTCCCCACTTGTATATAGTGCACTCTGTGTCATGTAAATAAAAAAAATGTTTATTGTGATTCGTAGTCTGCGCTTGAGTCCTGCTCAGCCTTGACAATTTTTAGTCACTTTCGGTTCAAGCTGCTTAGATTCCCATGATCTCACATTTGCCATTTGTGTGTGTGTGTGTTTGTTTGTCCCACATATTGCATACTCTGCTTTTGTCCTCAAATCGGGTAGGAAGTGTCTGTGTGGTTGAGCTGGTCTGGTCTGTCTAGACTTTCACTAGATAGATCAGGCTGCACCCACCTGTGAAACAGGTGGAGGGTCACCAGGACATGCAGAACTCTTGCCTCCTTAGTAGAAAGGGCCACTGCCAGAGGCGGAGGGCTGTGAGGCATCCAACCCCCATCTCATCAATAGGGGGGTATGATCTGAAATAACAATAGATTGATAATTGCAAGTTTCAATAAGTGGAAGAGGACATTTATCAGTGACAAATGAATTTATCCAATAGAACATTTTGTGGACAGGAATATAGTCGGAGCATGCCCTGGATGAGTATCCTTATTAGAGCTTCTTTCTAGGTTAGAGAGCACACAGCTTGTACCTCCAGCTAAAATGAGATTGTGTGTTGTCATATCCAGAATTCACGAGAATTAATAGACAATTAAGGTTTCATCATCCCATTTGGGGGCGTAAATGTTGGCTTAAATCAGTTCATAAAGTTGTCCATAAAGTCCATAATGTTGGCCAACCACAGTAATACGGACCCATAATAAGGACCCATAGGATCAGATAAAATGGTTGATACAGGAAATGGGACGTTTTTACCCATAAGGATGGCCACCCCTCTGTCTTAGAGTTAAAGTTGGAATGGACTATTTGGCCAACCCAACCAGTCTTCAATCTATATCCGTCTGCTATACAAAGGTGAGTCCCCTGTGGAAAAGACATATCAGATTTTTTCAGTTGTGTAAGCACCTTTTTGTGCTTAACAGGGTGATTCATAGACTTAATGTTCCAACTTACAAAGTTGGCTGCATAACCCGTAAGCTTCGCCTGTATATTGACAGCAGCCATAGAGTTATCTAATCAAAGAGCAACAGTATGAACGTGTGTGTGTGTGTGATAGCCACTAACGTCTAATCACACTTATGTGAATTAACTTATATTTCAGCTATTTTACTTTAAATGTAAGTGATATTTTCTTTTGAAAATCCTCTAAATTAACTAGTTTTAACTATAGACCTGGTAACTAGTCTGGGATATTTGTAGCTGATGCTCCATTTTTGTACCAGTAGGTGGCAGTGTGAGACCATGGTTTGGCCTGTTGTTAGTAGTCAGAAGCATGCTCAGCACTGTTTTCTCATAATGTTACATGTACTCCCTGCCTTATCATTTCTTTCCTGCTTGCAGGCTAGTATTGTACCAGAAATAGAAAATAAAAGCAGTCACACCCGATATATTGCATAGATTAGTTATTAAGGTCAGAAACTGAAAGCACAGAAACATTGTTTAGTCTAGTAAATTCAACGTTCTGTAATGTTACTGATCGGCTCCACCTTTATAGTGTGTTGTTTTAGTTGTTTGTTTTCTGCCATAAAGTATTTACTTAAATTCAGTGCACATATCAAGATGGTAGTGATTACACCATTCTTTCGGAATCTTTCGAAATTCATGGATTATCTTTTTAGCATTCATTTTGAAGCGAGTTTCATAAGAAAATCGGCTTTGTCTATGACAGTGGAATATGTTCATTCTCTTTGTCTATCTGATAACGGAACACGTATTGAGAATATGTGAAATCCTATCTCGCTCTTGACGGAAGCAGTTGCATCTTTTCCCTCTCCCTTCCCTTATCTTTCCTGCTTGGCTTCTCATGTCCTTGTGTATTCTCGTGTAACTTTCTAACCCTCAGAGAGTCTCTCAGTCTTGTTCTCTAAGACCTAAAGAATTATGAATTTGATCAACTGGTCCCTTAACGAAATTGACACCCTATTTTTGATGAGAAGCCTGGGCTCGGGAGAGCCTGATTGTCCTGCAGAGCCCCTTGCTGCCGGATACTTGATGGTCGGTTGCGTCATGTGTCTGGCGACACTCTCAATAGAGGACGTTGAACGAGATCTACCCATTCGGAACCATGATAACAGAGTTCTGGCTGATTGGAGCTGGCTTGAACCTGGCTTATCGAAAACAAAGAAAGCGGTCCCACAAGGCTGGCCGACGTGATTGACGATGGGCAATCTCTGAGTACTCACACTGCGTTTATTGAACGCAATATGGATAAGATCTTAGAGAAGCTCACGGCTCTGCAATGGGAAATTGACAGATCAAGTGACCAGTGATGGACATTAGACCAACTGTGAAATTGCATGCAGTTGTTCACATTAACCCAAACAATCATCTCCTTCACTCATTTGGCTCCTGAACAAGAAATTCTCTCTGATCGTATCCTTCAAGGACACCTGCGTCGGATCAGGACTGTTGACTTTGCTTAACCAGGTAAAAGGACACTCTCTCTCAAGTTGAACAGGACACACACACGTACACTGACGCAGATGTACACTCTCCCCCCTCCAAACGCCTCCAATGGTTGCACCCACCCGATGCAGACGGCGATTGACCGGGCCAGCGTGGAATCATGCTGCTGTCTACACTGGCGACCTCTCACCCCATTTACCCATCCCTGTTGCTTGTCATGTGTTTTCATGGTGTTACAGTGTGAAGATTCATGTGCTTTTTGTGCTGAGGAATTTTTGTTTTCTGTTCTCATACTGATCCCCTACCAGGAGCTCAGTCTGAGTAGAGTTCTCTTTTTTCCTCCTCCACTCCCCTATTGTGTTGTACATTTCACTGTTTTTCTGTAAGCTCCCTGTTCTGACCTGTCTCCCCAATGTGATGTTTGTGTAATGTATGTATGGTCAGAAGGGGTCCAATTTTGCTGCAGGCAACTGCAAGTGACAAATAAAGCTTCATCATCATCATCATAATGTGAGCTATTTTTGGAAAAAGTAAATACACAGTTGTACTACTATAAAGTAACAAAAGACTGCATGAGCTTGAATTGGAATAAATAATGGAGCAACGACTAGCCACGTCTCCCTGGCTAGTAATTTCTTTCCTGGTTGCAGGAAAGTAATTTTGGAGTAATTTTTGACCAGGATATGTCCTTCAATGCACATATTAAACAAATATGTAGGACTGCTTTCTTCCATTTGTGCAATATCTCTGAAATGAGGAATATCCTGTCTCAACGTGACGCTAAAAACCTAGTTGTAACACATGATACTTTACCACTACAGAACGTAGAGGAAGTTAGGATCTTGGGTTTATGTTCTCTAGAAATCGACTAAGGAGCACGTGACACACAGCTAAAAGAACAGTTAACATTTATTTAAACAAAACCATAAATAGTCATTCAACAATTCACAATGAGAAAATTCCAATAGTCCATGTTTGTCAGCCTGTGTACTCAGTTCAGAGTTCTTTTCAGTCTTTTCTGTTCAGGTGTGTGAAGTGTGTGTGGATAGTGTTAATGTTAATAGTACTACCCAGGCAGTGTATTGTTTTGAGATCTCATAAGCTTATCTGTCAGGAAGTAACGCGTCTGTCACTTCTAAGTAGGCTGCAAACCTTCCTCCATCGCAGCTGGGATCCTGAATCCTGGCTCGCTGCAGGTGAATTTACTGGTCTCACTCGCACAATTTCACACTCCAACAAAAAGACCAACCTGCACAGGGCAGTGAACACATTTTGCATTAATATTATAAAACAACTTAATCAACACTAGTGACCATACACCTCTCATTTTCGTAAATGACAACTTAATGCAATCGATAATAACAGAATTAAAGAACCTTAAAACGGTTTCCATAGGCACTTATCACACAAAATTAACTCACATCTCCTCTTTTGTGAACAGCAGTAACAATAATCCAGCGCTTACTGAATTGTGAGAATGCACCTCATCGATGCACGAGAGAAGTACAAAACGTGGTCGCAGTACTATTTATTCAAAGACTGGTCATATTTATTTCACTTCAGTTCATTTTTATTTCAAACATGTACATTCACCATCATTACATAATATCATTCAATTCTTTTGTTTGAAAAGGAGTAGGCAGAAGTATACACTTATTTGCCCCTACCCCCTCAAAGTTTACATCTCATTCATTTAATTTTCTTTTAGTCTTAAATTAAACAAACAAACAAATGAAACAACAGCAAAACAAACAAAAAAATGACAATATCATTTCTTTCATATAAATAAAGACAGAATATGTAAATTAGATTCACAAATAATGAAACAAACAAACCAAAACATCACTTCAATTACGGTCCTGGGTTTACCCCGTTTTCTTCATTCTTATATTTGTTTAAGATTTGTTTTTTATATTTTATTTTAAACTGGTTTATGTTAGGGGTGGGTGATATAAACGATAAACGATATAATTTTGGCCAACGATAGAGATTTTGACTATATCACTCTATCGCGATGGCGCATGTTGATGATGTCATCAAACTGCGCCTGTTTTGGTTGAAAGCATCGCAGCGGCTACAACCATTATCATCTGCAAATTATGCTGGGCGACAGTCATAGCAAAGAGATGAAGCACTTTTGAAATATGGGGAAAGCCAAAAACTGCGCTTCCTCCACTTCCGTAACATTGATTCATTAATGTTGAATTCTCTCGCAGCTGTTCTATTCTCATGTTGTTGCAGTATATTAATAACTAACCTCGTATTGTGGATGAATAATCTTAGTTGTTCTCCTGACTGAAGTTTGGCCCGTGTATAGCATCCTGCTATGCGATTGCATTTGTCCCTGACCACCAGAATCCCTCATGTTAAGTTTTAATGAGTGATAAAAAAAAGTTGGCGTTCATCCTTCATCCTTCACTGTGCTAATGTTATGCTTAAATAGCTGTGTCGCTAGCAATCACGTAGCACAACATTATATACCAGGTAGTCCAACTTCAGTAACCCTACAAACGCCACTGCTGTTTAGTTTCCTGTTTTCATTTATGTTGGAAGTGGTAGCAGAGCTGTACGTTTGAATTAGTTTCAAAAATCTCTCAGTCAGAACATGGTATGTCATGTTTAGGTGTAAACTAGCGAGCTAACTTCCTGTTAACTTCTAACTCCGTTAAATGTAATAACTTCTGTTTTCATGGACGCATGGATGTTAAACTTAATTGTTACACGCTGATAATTTTATTAAAGATGAAAGAATTTAGACCGTTTTTAACTCTCAGTGTTCCTTTGACTTTGGGACCTGAAGCAGACGGAGTTTTGGACCCAGATTACTCCGCGAGGCTCCTCACTACAGCAGCTGTAATGCTCTGACAATCCATCAAGCAGTGCGGCTTAACAAAGTTGTACTAAAACATTTTTTAACAGATTTCTGCACGCCAAAATCGGTTCGAGGTCCGTAAGCACAACCAGAATTCATACATAAGGCACACTCTCGATTTTTGAGAAAATTAAAGGATTTTAAGTGCCTTATAGTGCGGAAAATACGTTATACAGAAGAAAAGAATATATCGCGATATATATCGTTACTGCACATGCTTCAAATTATATCGCGATATGAATTTTAGGCCATATCGCCCAGCCCTAGTTTATGTTGTTACTTTCTTTTATTTGTTCTGTTCTGACTGTTCCGTAATTTAACTCCCGCTATTGAGATAGACATACTTTGTCGTTCTAGGACTTTGTATTTTTAAATTCCATTTTCCTCTTAAGTTATACCCCCCTTCTCTTTCTATAAACAATTTACAGATGTCTTTTGGAAGCATTTTATTTCTTGCTTTATATATTATTTGCGTTGTTTCAAACTTCACCAAGTCTTGGAATTTCATGCATTTTGATAAAGAGTGCATTTGTATGTTCCCTGTACCCTGCATTATTTATTATTCTAATGGCCCTTTTCTGCATTATAGTTATTGTTTGTGTATTACTTCTGCATGTGTTTCCCCAGACCTCTACACAATAGCTCATATATGGTAGTAGTGAAGCACAGTATAATATGTGAAGTGCTTTCTGATCCAAGATTTGCTTTGTTTTCCCCAGAACGGCAATGCCTCCTTTCCAATTTCCCCCTAACAATGATGGTGGTCAATGATCACACCAAGAAATTTTATTTCATTTACTCTTTCTAAATATACATTGTCAACACATATTTCTACTTCGATATTTTTCTTATGGTTTCCAAATAACATAAATTTGCTTTTATCTAGATTTAATGATAATTTATTTATATCAAACCACTTCTTTAATATCTTTAATCCCTGTGTGATCACCTCCAAAACCTGTGGCAATTCCACACCTGAACAAAATATATTTGTGTCATCTGCAAATATTACAAACTTTAGAATCTTCGATACTTGGCAAATATAATTTTTATACATAATAAACCTTCTGCCCCCCAGGCAGGAGGCTCAGGAGCATTAAATGCAAAACCACCAGACAGAGAAACAGCTTCATTCCAGAAACTGTGAGACTTCTCAGTCAATAATGGACAAGAACTGTTATTGTAGCACCTAATCACTACTGACATCGTCACTTTATCAATGCTAGACATCATGCCATTTGCTGCTAAAGTATTTATACCTACATTTCTATATCTATACTCCATACTGGTACTCAGGTTGTTGCACTCTATTTATTTTATTTGTATTATTTTAATACTTGCATTTATAATACTCAGGTTGCTGCACTTAATTTATTTGAAATACTTATTACTTGTTATTCTGTTTTCTTTTTATTCTGTTTCTTTCGCTCCGGGACCACGTGCACGTAATTTTCGTTACACCTCATGTAAACATGTGATGCGAATGACAATAAAGAATCCATGAATTCTTTTGGACCTAATACTGATCTTTGAGGTATGTCACAAGCAACATCCATCAATTTAGATTCCTACTCATTTATTTGTACATATTGTTGCATATTCACTACATAGCTTTTTATCACTCCAAAACCACTCCCCTAAACCCATACTTTCCATTTTTTTTATTAGAATTTCATGACTGACAGTATCGAATAGGGCTGCCACAAACGTTTATTTTGATAGTCGACTAGTCACCGATTATTTTTGCGATTAGTCCACTAATCAGATCATGCAACACAGAGCTTACTGCACCAGCATGCATCTGCTCTAATATAACTATCATTAGCTTACAGCTTTAAGTGTATGTGCTAACTAAAAAATAAAGACAAGATGATAGTTTATTAAATTTTAATTAAATTTGCAGATTGTTTCGGTGAAGTTTAATAAACTCAGCCGTCTGCTCCTTGCTATCTAAAATATAACAGGGCACCGGAGTAAATTCTCAAGCATCTCACACTTCTGATGATCAGCTGTCTGCTTGACGTTTATTCAGCTGTGTAAAAACTATAACTTTAATCTCAGCCAAACCAATTTACTCAGGAACAAATAAAATACTGAAAAAAGCCAAACAATAACATTTTTAAGTTATCTAAGTGACTTGGATATCATGTTTAACCTGAGTAGCGAAAGACGGCGGTGGGTTTGAAAATGGTTTGCCAGGAGTCTGGTGTTCTCACCGGCTCTAGCGAGCCTTGAACCCCGGCTAGCTATCGAGCTAGTGGGTAACAGACGTCTCCGAAAATGTCGGGGCGCTTTTGAAAATATGTGGTGTCTTGATAAACTGAGCACATATTTGAAGTTTACACAGCTACATTCTCTCCTGAAATATGTTAAACATTTATTTTGTGACCCAGAAAGAATAATAAGAGTAATATTAAAACTAACTAGCTGCTGCCATTTTTGGAATCTTCTGTTTCAGTCCGTTATTACACTCTTAAATCCTACTACTTATTCCTGTGTCTTTTGGGATCTTACAAAGCTTCAAACGACGCGTCGACTATTAAATTAGTCTTCGACGATTTTGATAGTCGATGTAATCGTGACTAGTCGACTAATCGTGGCAGCCCTGGTATTGAACAGTTTTTTTAATTTAAAAAAACTCCAAGTGTGTACTTCTTATTATGTAGGCAATTCACATTTGTCCACAAAACTGTCAAATCTTTTTATAAATTTTTATAAACTTTTTATAAATAGTCACTGGTCTATAATTTGCAAAGTGATGCTTTTTACCTGTTTTGTAAATTGGAATAACTTGAACAACTTTCATTTTTTCAGGAAAAAAACCTTTTTGAAAAGACAAGTTGAAAACGTATTTTAACGGTTTTCCAATACCATAAATAATCAGCAACTCTCTTACTGTTACAACATCAATGTCATTCCAATCTGTACTGGTTTTGTTCTTAAGTCCTCTAACGATGTCATATATTTCATTCTCTTCCACTGCTCTTAGAAACACTGAGCTTCTATTCCTTTCAATATTTTCACCAGTGTTCCTTTCTATTCCATCGGCCTTTATTTCCTCTGCCAGTTTTGGCCCCATATTTAAGAAGAATTCATTAAAACCATTTGCTTTCTCTTTCATTTTGTTAATGCTTTTTGTCCCTTCTATAAAGTACCCAGGGTAATCATTGTTCCTTGATTCATTTTTGATTGTACTGTTTATGACATTCCATATACCTTTTGTGTTTTCTTTATTGTGTTCTAACCTTTTAATAAAATATTATATATATATATAAAATATAGGGTATTCTTTTTTTCCTGGCATTTTGCAGTCCTTTAGTCATCCATGGTCTTCCTGCATAGTTGTGTTTCCTGTTGATTTCAATCACCTGGCAGTTTTTACCAAGTAATGTGTTACTAATGTGTGTTTAATGTGTTCTTAAAAATGCTTCATAAGGTTTATTAACTTCTTCGTGTTCATAAACATGAACATGAAGAAGTTTCTTGCTTTAAAAGTTAATTTTTAAGACAGTTAAATGTCTTCTCTGTTCGAATTCTTTTGTAAATAATCTTGTGTTCATTTCTGTTAATTTTATAATGGCAATTATAAGATGCAAAGACTGGTAAATGGTCACTTATATCATTGATTATCATTGATTGATTATCATCTCCTTACAGGAAATAAAACTTACTTCCTAGCTTTCAGAAAAAAACATCTCCGATTGGCTTAGAGTATCAAAGATAATACAGCACTTAAAAAACACATAGAATTTACACTACACTTAACTAACGATTAGCTTGCTATGCTAACGTAGTGAGTCAACTCACCGGAAATGAACAGGGATCATAAAAGAGGTACATCGGCATCAACCAAAAATGTCCGCATTTCCCAACAAGCGGAAGAGTAAAATCCTTTTTTTTTTTTTACAAGAAATAGGGAAAAATTCCTGGTGAGTTGCTCCGACCAGCATTTGTAGCCTTAACGTTGTTCTCCTTCGCGATAACGATTCAAGTTCACAAGCACTACACAATCTCAGAGTGCCACCTACTGACATTCTTTGGGAACTGCAGTTAATTTCATGATGCAATTTTAGGTGGGTTACATAGTTCATGCATTTATTACTTCTAGGCTGGACGACTGTAATTCATTATTATCAGGATGTCCTAAAACTCCCTGACAAGCCTTCAGTTAATCCAAAATGCTGCAGCAAGAGTACTGGCAGGGACTAGAAAGAGAGAGCAAATTTCTCCGATATTGGCTTCCCTCCATTGACTCCCTGTTAAATCCAGAATTGAATTCAAAATCCTGCTTTTTGCATACAAGGTCTTAAATAATAAGGCCCCATCTTATCTTAATGACCTTATAGTACCGAATCACCCCATTAGAACACTTCCCTCTCGCATTGCAAGCTTACTTTTTGTTCCTAGAGTATTTAAAAGTAGAATGGGAGGGAGAGTTCTTCAGTTTTCAGGCCCCTCTTCCATGGAACCAGCTTCCAGTTTGGATTTGGGAGACAGACACTATCTCTATTTTAAGATTAGTCTTAAAACTTTCCTTTCTGAAGCATATAGTTAGAGCTGGATCAGGTGACCCTGAATCCTCCCTTAGTTATGCTGCAATAGGTGTAGGCTGCTAAGGGATTCCCATGATGCACTGAGTGTTTCTTCTTCAGATTCACATGGACCAAATTCAAATTCAAATTCAAATTTTTATTTGTCACGTACACAGTCATACACAGTACGATATGTAGTGAAATGCTTTGACAACTGCTCGTGACCTAAAGAAAACAAAAAAGGAAAAGGCTATGAATAAGATAGGAAATAAATATGAAAAATTAAAAAGGGTAAATTTAACTAGGAAGGAATAAAATATAAATTAAGGTTAAAAATGAAATAACTGTACAACACACTGGGAAAGAATAAGATAAAATATATAAATTAAATTGAAAATAAAATAACTGTACAACAAAATACACAATATAGAACTATATAAGAATGTATGAACAAAATACACAAGAAGTATAAATAAATATATACACAATAACAGCAGCAGTGATTTAAGTGATGAAGTGAAAACAATGTCCAGAATGTCCAGTGTGTGTGTAAGAACTATATGTGTGGGTCAGTACTGTGTGGTGGTGTGATTGAGAGACCATATCGCCTGCGGGAAGAAGCTCCTCCTCAGTCTCTCTGTGTTGGTCTTCAGGGAGCGGAATCGCTTTCCTGACCTCAACAGAGAGAACAGTCCGTTGTTGGGATGGCTGAGGTCCTTCACGATCTTCCTGGCCTTGGTCCAGCACCGCCTGCTGTAGATTGAGTGCAGGTCAGGGAGCTCGGAGCGGATGGTGCGCTCAGCTGACCGCACAACCCTCTGTAGAGCTCGTCTGTCCTGCATGGTGCTGTTCCCGAACCAGGTTAAGATGTTTCCCGTCAGGATGCTCTCTATGGTGCACGAGTAAAAGTTCCTGAGCACCTTGGAGGGCAGTTGGAAGTCTCTCAAGCGTCTGAGGTGGTAGAGACACTGACGGGCCTTTTTCACCACGGAGTTGATGTGACAGGACCATGACAGGTCCTGCGTGATGTGAACTCCGAGGTATTTGAAGCTGTCCACTCTCTCCACTGGGCACTCGTTGATGACGGGGGTCTGGTAGTGCTGAAGTCCACTATCAGCTCCTTTGTCTTACTGACGTTTAGAAGGAGGTTGTTCCTCTGGCACCAGTTCTCCAGATTCCTAATCTCCTTCAGGTAGGCCGTCTCGTTGTTATCAGAGATCAGGCCCACCACGACGGTGTCATCAGCAAACTTGATGATGGTGGTGGAGCTGGTAGTGGCCACGCAGTCATATGTGTACAGAGAGTACAGCAGGGGGCTCAGAACACACCCCTGGGGGGCTCCAGTGCTGAGAGTGGTGGAGGCTGAGACATGTCCGCCCATCCTTACTGCCTGTGGTCTGCCAGTTAGGAAGTTGGAGATCCACTGACACATAGATGAGCTGAGTCCCAGATGCTCCAGCTTGGTGGTGAGTGTGGAGGGAATTATGGTGTTAAATGCAGAGCTGTAGTCTATGAAGAGCATTTTAACATAATTCCCCCTTCTAGTGTCCAAGTGAGTGAGTGATGTGTGGAGGAGATGAGAGATGGCATCGTCTGTGGAACGATTTGGACGGTAAGCGAACTGTAGTGGGTCCAGTGTGTCTGGTAGTGAAGAAATGATGAAGTCTCTGACCAGGCGTTCAAAACACTTCATCACTACTGAGGTGAGGGCTACAGGGCGATAGTCACCAGATTGGACACCAGGGATCAGACATCAGTTATAACAGCATCTGTCACCAGATTGAAGAGGGTCTCAAAGAACAGTTTAATGATGCCGAAATTGTGATGTCTGTCATGATATAAAACCTGGTAATTTCAAAGACGTGCTAATGAACAATGATGAAATGACTGTAGAGGACAGTAGAAAGTAGAGCTCAAAGTGTCATGGTCTGGAGTCTGGTGACTCCATGTTCATGTTTTGTGTTTATTAATATTTAGAGTTTTCAGGTTTGTTGTTGTTTTTTCCAGTGTTTAGGTGTTCTCTGTGCTTCCTTTGTGTTTCTTGTGTTCATCTCATTTTACTTTGACGGTCCCGTGTCTCATGTCAGCGTGTCTAGTTTTGTTTTCCCTTGAATGTTATGTCTTATTACTCCCAGCGGTGCTCCTAGCCCTGGGTTTCTCTCTATCAGTGTCGCGTCGTCCCCTCACCACTCCTATGTGTATGCGTTTTTCCTTCCGAGTTCCCTAGCTCTGTTAGCATTTAGTTTCGAGTTTTGGTTTGTTTTTTGCAAGTGTTTTTTCATGGTGTTTTGCAAGTGCAATAAAGCAGCCTCCTTTGGTTAACACTTTGAGTTCGAGTCCTGCATTTGGGTCTACATCCTGCCTGCCACACAGCCATATCATGACAGAACAATGTGACCAAACAATGGACCCAAAAGTGGCTGGATCATCCTGAGGAGAAGTATTGCTTGGTTTCCGGTCTCCCCTGGCTACTGAGTTCCCTTCATCCGCTTATACAGGATTTTCTCCTTAACACTTTGCATCTTCACTCACCAACTGCAACCAATCACCTGCCACCTCCGCCGGAGGATTTGCTGCCTGGCCTGCCGGAGGACTTGCTGCATGAACTGCTGGACGTAATGTTACCATTAGCAACTTTGACATAGAGGCATGTGGCTCAAGTCACTTCCATTAATATTTATGTGGCGGGGTGTGGTCAGTGGTGCAGCTGCGGCAAGGTGGACACACCTGAGTAGCATCAGTGATCATCTGTATTAAAAGGCTGTATTGGGTCTTGAGTGTTGTTGTTAGTAGTGTGTATGTTCGGCTGCAAGCTGAAAGGCTGCAGCCGTGTCTCTAAAAACACCAGCCACCAGCCAGGTGATAGTACCTGATACCTGGTACTTTTTTAGTACCTACTCCGTCAGGGTTCCAAGAGATTTGAGGTGATGCCCAACAGTGTGAGCATTCATCCATCCACCTATCATCCAGTAGAGTTAGAAGTCTCGCCTGTATGGGCAGTTAGCTGCCAGTGTCCATCCCAATTATCAGACTCAAGCACCCACCAACCATCTGGGACCAGCACCATTCTTTAGCAGCACAAAAACCCATCATAACATCATTCCAGTATTTTTTTTAAAAATGTATTTATTTGATTAGCATTCAAATCTCTCAATGAATACAGAATAAAGATCTACCACAAAGTAAGAATGCATGAGATGAGGCTAATCAAAAAGGTACTGGCTGAAGCACATGCTTATTATGCCAAGCCTTTTAACAAAAGATCATTTAGCATGCAGCTCATGTAGATAGAGCTCGAAGCAAAAGAGTAAAACAAAACAACCAAACAAAAGAACAAAACAAAACAAGTATAAACCTCATTCCTCCCTTGCATACCAGCCATCATACATAACTGCACAAAAGAGAATGTAAAACTCCTTCTATTCCAGCCCCACCAGTTAAACTCACAGAAAGATTGCAAGTGTCATGGATGCACCAGATATCCGTCGTGGGGATGTGGGGACTTTTGAGAATTTTGTGCTGCAGATTTGTGCTCTTGTTGGTATACTGAAGACCCTTGGTCTGGATGGTTAAGTGAAACTGATTTGCGGTTCTCACGTGTCATGACTCCTTAGTAAGCTGCCAGCTGAAATGAGGTTTGAGGTTTGGAGACACATGTGACTGGTTGAAGCTGAAAACATGGAAACATTTAGATACTTGGTAAGTTTATAGCAAAAGGACAGAGAGAGGACCATCCAGAAATCAGCACCTGAAAGAGTCAAAGCCAGTAACACGCACAGCCACTATACTCCATGGCACAGAGAATCTGCTGGCAAAGCAGTCTATTGAGCTACTGAACTGCAAATCGTCTGCTCAGAGCAAGAAAGGCCCACTGAAAGCCTACTGTCCATACTGCAATACAGAGGACTAACATTCAAATCCTTTGATAAGGTTCAAATCATAGACTGGGTTAAGACAAACCAACATTGCTGGTGATGTGAAAGATCACATCTAGCAGTACAGTGCAACCTGAAGAAAGTGTGCACCATACATCAAGTCAAACATCTCGGGATCCTACAGGAGGTCAACATCAAGAGTGTGAAGGAAGGTACTTTCCTGGTGAGCTCTGCCACCGAAGTCCTCCAACTAGACAAACCTTCAGACCTCTCCTGTGTTCTGCTTAAAGTGATCAAAGTCCTACTGAAACATGGAGACATGACACTGGACACTTATGCTGTCTTGCATGATGGCTCTGACTGCACCATGCTACGTTCATCTTCAGCTTAGCAGCTAGGATTAACAGGCACTCCTGAGGACCTTTCCATGAGAACTAGCAAATATTTCATGCCTTCACTACTTAGCGTTTTGATTTAGCTCAACATTCATATCCAGCTACTTTCCTCAAGCAATCTACAGACTTCTCGAGTATTTACGCCTACAAACCTTCAGCCAAGTTTCGCAGCTGCACCTTATAAACCCTGCAGAACCTGTGCACTTTGAATCACTAGAGGGGACAGCTGCAAGGGTTGGACACTGCAAGACACAGCAAAGACTCTTGAGTCACAGCTAGAGCTGCAACTGTGCCTCCTGCAGCCCCCTATCTGTTGAGCTTCAGAGGCGTGTTGAAAAACAGTGGCAAGTTGACATTCTACCATAAAAAAGTGAAAAGGAGGTAACAATGTCCAAGGAGGATCAGAAAGCCCTTTAGATACTGTACCGGTATGCCAAACCCTTGTTGAGGAGAAAGGATATGCCATTTTTCCAAGCAACCCAAGAGGCAATATTGCCAAACTATAAGAGTATAGAGAAACATCTAAGCAATGGGTGCTGCAAACAATGCAGAAATTGAAAAACTGGTAAGCTGTGGTGTTGTAGCCAAACTGCAACCGGATGTTACCTCCCAAGAGCAAAGAGAGATGGTAAATACTTCATCACATGGTCCAGCGCAATGGCAAAAATAGAATGGTCTTGAACTGCTCCTTTCATTACAAGGAACTTAATTTGAACAAGACTCTATTGCCTGTCTTGAGTCCTTCCCCGGTTGGAGTGCGCTTCAAGGAGCACAGCATCAGTGATGTAGGGGCATGTTTCACCAGGTGTGCCTACTCTCCAAAGACAAACAATTCTTGAGGTTTCTTTGGTGCATAAACAGAGATGAGCCCCCATCCATACATGGATAGCAGGTCCTTCCATTTGGGAGTACCTGTAGACCATGTTGTGCATCTTTTGCTTTTCAACCTGCTATCAACATGTCGTCCTACACAGCAAACCCACAGAGGATGTAAGGTTTTTAATCCATCAGACAGTGATTCTATGTAGACAATTATCTGAAAAACTGTTTCATCAGTTAAAACTGGGGTGAAGCGCACCAAAGCGTTTGATTTAGTTGTGATCATGTGACCTGTGTGTTTTGAAAGGCATTCTTTTCTATAAGCTTCTGCCGCTTCATAAAGTTTCCTACGGAGCCCCGCAGGGGACATGGGAGAAAAAAAAATTAAGACGGACTTTTGCGAGATCTCGCAAAACAAACTCGGGATCTCGCAAAACTTTTAGCCGCATTCTAAAAGGCTGTAGTAGGTCGAGACCTACTACAGCCGGGTGGAACACCGCTTTCCTGGCACATCGTGCCTCGACCTCCCGGTTGGCTTCGAGCCGGCGTCCGAAGAATGCGGCTAAAAGTTTTGCGAGATCTCGCCGGAGTTTGTTTTGCGAGATCTCGCAAAAGTTTTGCGAGATCTCGCAAAAGTCCGTCTTAATTTTTTTTTCTCCCATGTCCCCTGCGGGGCTCCGTAGTTTCCGACTTGTGATTTCCATAAGGGAAATTTGGATGCAATCCAACAATAAAAACAAGGCAGACATTAAAAACTGAAGAAAAGAATTTATTGTACACAAAGCTGACAGTTTCAAAACAAAACATATCCAGTTTAAGTCCAGGTTATCTATTCCTATCAGTAAAACACATAAAACAACTAAAAAGTTCAAGGTCAAATTTATTTATATAGCACATTTCCATTGATTACTGTGGATATATTTCTTGGAGCCTCTCGACAATGGTGAAGCCCAAACTTAAGAAGAACGACGCGAGCGATGTAGGCCTCGAAGCCTCTTCAGACTCTGGTCTGGTGCGCCTCCCCGCCTGCACTGGAAAAGGATGAATGCGAGCCGTCGAATAAAGCGTTACTAACCGCTATAACTAGCTTACGTTCAGAGATAAATTCCATCAAGTCTGAATTGTGCGCTACACTGGACACTCGCAGATTAGAGATTTCTACCACCATAAGAGGCGAGATATCATCCTTGAACCAGAGCATCCAGGCCTCAATTTCGGACATAAAAAGCGATGTGGCCAGGCATGATAACACTTTAACTGAACTGCAGGCCTGTGCCTCAAACCACTCTGACACCATCGCCACTCTCAAGGCCACTGTGGAGCGTTTGTCTACAGAGTTAAAGAAGTTAGATGAGAAATGTGAAGATCTTGAGGCACGCTCCAGGAGGAATAATGTAAGAATCGCGGGAATACCAGAGGGCACAGAGGGAGTTTGTTTCACAACTTTTGGCGGAGGCGCTACCTCTCCAGGAGAAGCTACTTATCGATCGAGCACAACGTGTATCGACGAGTGAATCGCCAACGTCCCAAACAAAGTGATCCTCCTCGGCCCATCATCTTGAGATTGCTCTACTACAGGGGTCGGCAAGCCTGGGCACACATGCCACGGCTGGGTTAACTGATAGCACGACCATAGCTGGACTGGCCAGCGGGCATTTATTTGCCCGGTGGGCCGATGTGATATTTAATTTTTATGGGCCGATGATTTTTTTTTTTTTTTTTTTGTAACGGTATAAACAATGAAAGGTGGTGGATTGGCCAGATGCTGGTCGATGTGTAAAAATAACTCAGGATATACAGGAGGAGGAGAGACCCAAGGCGGTGAACTGAACTTCAGGTAAGAAGTTATGAACTGCAGTCTATCTGGGTCAGATATAATCCAAGTTTAGATGTTGTTTATTTTCGTTGTGCTGACTTTTTACAGTCAGTTACAATCAGTAGCGGTTTTAGATAAGGAGCGACACGGGCAGTTGCCCGGGGCGGCATCGTGGTGGGGGGCGGCATCACGGGCATCGGCAAAAAAAAATAAAAATTCTCGTACTCATGCTGCCCCGACGTCAGCCAGCGCATATTGGGAATGGTACAGGCACCGATCGGTTTTCTATCGCCCATTTGCTGGGAGTAAGGGCGCCCTTCGTTTGCGAGGTGCGCCTGCTGCTTGCGGCGCAGAGAGGAGAGGGCGGGGCGGCGGGGGATTTTCTGACCGGCTGGAGCAGCATCTAATAACCATCTCGCAAAGTAAAACAAAATAAAAAACCAACAAACACAAACACACCAGACATCATGATACAGATTTATAATTTGCGCCTGCTCGCTGCTGAAGTCAAAGTAAACTTTATTGTCATCTCCGCTACATACAGTCCAGTATATAGAGAGACGAGACGACAATGCTCCAGTTACAGCAGTGCAAGTAAACAAACAATATATATAAGAAGAGTAAGAAAACAAATGTACAGTTTAAAATTTATAGTTTGATGATTTAAAGTCTCACACACAAGCCGTCGAAAGGGGAGGGGCCGGCTGCTTCCAAATAGAGCACATTTCATTTATAATGTTGTAAATCCAAGCCCATTATGTATTCATGATTTGAATCCTGGGTTGTGTGAAATCTCAGAAATGCACCCTAGACAAAGTGAATCTGTGAACTAAGGTGTAGGTGTGTTAGATCATGTTGTGGTGATCCTTGGGTTGGGGGAAGGGTGTTCATATTGGAGTGCAAAATTAAAACCAATGGAAGATGGACAAGAAAAGTTCAAAGCCATCAGGTCCTCAGTTTAGAAAAAAGAGAAAAGAAGAGGAGGAGAAACGAGCAAAAGATACAGGTAAGCAGATGTGTCATTGAATAATGGCAGGTCATCCTGAAACAATCAGAATCAGAATACTTTATTAATCATAAACAGACAGGAGCTCAGACAGATACTGAGGTAAAAAGAAAACCTGCCTCACAAACTGCTTGTCAGATTAACTTTTACCCTGAGCACATCAGCAGAATTACCCACACTTTATAAGAGCAAAAACATAGCAGGATTAATGAAGCTCAAAATCTTAATATGAAAACTAAATATAAAAACATAATAATAAAAAACATTGGGTGGGGGCTGGGGGGTTAAACTACAAATCAATTGATAGATAACTTAGGGCTGCCCTAAAGTGTACCCTACTTTATCTCCCTTCTGGACTATCCAGTGGGCTAAAATCTACAAAGTAAACATGAATTTGATGAGACTTGAAAATATGAATTGTTTACTATAACCAAAGATTTCTGCAGTCAGTCTCAACCTGCTGGCCTGCTTTTTAGAAAGAATGCAGGTCAAAGAAACAGGCATGGGTTTCAAATTTTGACCTGAAAGCTGTTTCCTTGTTTAGTCAATTCTATATGCATCAAAACCCAAAATAAACAAATATTTAGAAGGTCATATTGATTGTAAAAAAATTGAGGCGGAGATCAACAGCAATCCCTACTTTTTTTAAAAATTACATTTCTAGTTTTTACAGTGCTATCTTTGCACATTTTTGCATGAAATTTGGGATTTAACTGATCTGATCGTTGCATTATGTTTTCAATATTACAAACTTTTTATACACATGAGCAAAGCATGAATGATCTATCAGTTAACAGACGAATATAGATTTACCAATGTTGTAGCTACAGCAGTGTCCATAACCTTAAGACCATGCTGTATAACTGACATCACTGACTCTTGGTCTCAGTAACCAGCTGCTTTGCCTTTTTTCCTTTCATCAGACCATGCAGAGATACAGCTGCCCGCCTTTTCCACAGCGTTAACTGTGTTGTAGAATTTTGCTATTTTATGTCCCAGAGCTTCAAGACCATCAACTACATCCTGCAGGGCAAAGAGGAGAGAGACTCAGATGGAACAAGAGAAGTAGAACTTATTAATTTATCATTTAAATACATTGAATAAATTACCTTTTCAAGCTTGGGTTCAGGTTTTACTTCACTTTTAGAGTCTACAAGAACAACAGGCGTAATAATTGCCTCCTTAAGGCTCTTTCCAAACCAAAGGTGGTTCATGAGCGCCTTGGAGAGAAAAAAAAATGAGATGAGAAAGTGATGATTACAGGATAAATTAGGGTGAAGAATCTTGTTGCTATGATGCAAGCTTTAACAGCAAAGACCAGCATCAGTCCACATCAATTTATTTTATTTAATATGTAACGGCACCTTTGTGTGTACCATGCATACATACCGAGGCCACAGCCGGTGGAATCGTTTCAGAACCAGACCCTCCAATCACCAGCGTCTTCGACGGAGACTTCAGCACAGAAGGGGCCATATTGGAGGGAGGCCGCTCCCCTGAGAAATACAACAAAGACCTTGAATGACAAAACTAGAAAACAGAAATCAGTCTGTACACACATATCTGTGCATAAATCATTTACACAAATGTTTCATACACGAATCAGTGACTGTATTTTCATGCAGTATTTTCATACCTGAATTTTTTATACTCTACAACAGGGGTGTCAAACTCCCGGCCTCGAAGGCCAGTGTCCTGCAGGTTTTAGATAAGACTCTGGGTGAACACACCTGAATCAAATGATTAGTTCATTACCAGGCTTCTGGAGAACTCCAAGACATGTTGGCTGTATCCCAATTCAGGGTCTGCAGCCTTAAAGGCCGCATTTTAAGGCCGATTATGTTAAAGTGAATTGTTAAATGTTTGTCATTTTTATGCTTACCATCTCTACATTGTTTTAACTCTGTGATGAAAGAAATTATTTCTTCCCCCCTCCCCAGATTCTCGAGGTTCTGGGTGGGGGCTGTAGTGTTTTATCACAGGCACATCCTTGTGAAGGTCTGTTTGATGTTGGTAAACTTCCTCCCCTTTGTATGGCTTCACTTTGTTATCTAGGGTGAACCATGAATTGGGTGTGGGGGAGACTACCCTCTTTATGACCAAGGATGTTGCTCCTGCTTTTATGCTTTTATGACCCTTTTTGGTCAGCAGGAGAACACACACATACAGTGCCTTGTCTTTGTAACCAAGGGGGGTTATGAGGGGAGGTGTTTGTAAACTATTGTTTATTGTGTGAACGTTTTCAATAAAAGGCAGCGAGAGGAGGCCATCGTCGGGGTCACTCGTAAGGAGATTCGAAGTGCGTTTCTGAGATACCGACGAGGCCTCCCTTGCAAGTAAATCGATTGATCGCTGTTGCCTTGTTTTTCTTTCACGGGAATAAGTCCTGGATACAGCAGGGTCTGAGTTTAGACCCAACAGATTACGTCACAGCGACGCGACGAAGGCTGTCCCAATTCAAAGGCTGCTCGAAATGCTGCCCTCAAATGCGTCCTTCATTTCCCTGAATTTTAAGGATGTGGCAGTGTAGACTTCGTGGCCCAACATATCCCATAATGCATAGCATGGCGGTGGGTGTCGATAATTTTGCCAAAAAAAAAAAAAAAAAACGGCGGATGAGGGGCGCCCGAAGAGTAAACTTTAAGTAAGTACTGAATATTATGTCACTTATTTATGTGCAAATGTTTAATAACGAAGAACATTAAACATTACTGTTGGCCACATGTCGGCAAAGTTATGTGACATTAGTGACGTTTGTGCTAACTTGGTTTTAAAGCCTTTACTTTAAAATATACGCCGTTCAATGGTTGACCTTAATCTTACAGAGAATGATCAAAGCTCATGTAGAAACAAACAAACAAATGAACAAAAAGGTTTCTCCTTCATTCCTGTCAAACAAAGCTGTATGAAACGTTTCCAGCTGTTAGTATCATGGTTGCTAGGCAACCTGGACAGCGCGACGGAGGCTAGACCGTCCCATTTCACAAGCCTCGCACTTCCGGCCTCAGCGGTCTTTGATTACGCGGCCCTTGTGGACCGTTAAGGCTGCGTACTTTAAGGCTGCAGACCCTGAATTGGGATACAGCCGCTGAGGAGGTAATTTATCTGTGTTTGATCAAGGACACATGTAAAATCTGCAGGACACTGGCCCTCAAAGCCTGGAGTTCGACACCTGTGCTCTACAAACAAGTTTAGAATTGCATCCGCCCATGCTTATCAACAAATGATGAAAGTGCACACACAACAAGTGAGTTATCTCTACTGAATCTGTATCAAACTAAAGTGAAATGTCTTTCAAAGTGCAGCTATTACTGAGACTCTGTCAGTGTGTTAGATTAATGTTTGAATGATGCTATGTCCAAACTGAATTATACAGAACCTTGAACACACTTGAATCAATATTATAGATCTATATATAGATTCATCCATCGATTATCTTCAGCTTATCCTTCTCAGGGTTGCAGGGGTGGTGGAGCCAATCCTAGCTACCATAGGGCGAGAGGCAGGGTAAACCGAGGTCAGGTCGCTAGCCGGATGCAGCGCTAACACAGAGAGACACTCGCATTCACACCTATGGGCAATTTAGATTCACCAATTAGCCTAACCCTACTAACTGCATGTCTTTGGACTGTGGGAGGATGCTGCAGTACCCAGAGAGAACTCACACAAACATGGGGAGAACATGCAAGCTCCACACAAGTGGGATCAAACTCAGGGCCTTCTTGCTATAAGGCAGGGGTGTCAAACTCAAATACACAGTGGGCCAAAATTCAAAACTGGAACAAAGTCGCGGGCTAACATTAATATTTATTGAAATATATTTATTCCTCCAGATATAAGAATGAATCTTTTCTTATGGACTCAAACACGTTTTGCTGAAAAACTGAATATGGAACAAACAAAGCTTAATACTAAACAATATATCTATTAGCTGTATAATACCAGTAGGCCAGCTCTAATAGTAATTTGGTATGGCTTTGCGGGCCAAATGTAATTAGGCTCCGGGCCAAATTTGGCCCGCGGGCCAGAGTTTGACACCTATGCTATAAGGCAACACCGTGCCAGTGTGCTGTCCTCTATATAATTTTAAATGAATATAAATATCCATATACCGTCAAATCACAATGGTACATTTATATCATAAGGTTAACCCACTTCAGTAGAGAGAAACCCCCAACAATAAGAAGAGCCCCTTATGAGCAAGTACTTGGTGACAGTGTGAAGGAAAAACTTCACACAACAACACGTTGACATGGAAACAGATTTTACTACAGCAGTAGTAAAACTGTGCCTGTTCTTGAACATTCAAACATTTTAGCAGGCTATGGTATTAAACAGAAAATGCAATTTTAGTCCAAATTCACATGATGTGTTTCAGTTTGGCAAAACATCGTGGAAATGATCAACAAGTTTAGTTTTTCCATGATCAACAAAATATTATGCATCACAATGAATTATGAAATGCCATTTTCTCCTCTCATTTCCTCAATGGCACTATTTTGCCATTAATAGAAATTACTTAAAGAAATATGTCCTGTCAGGAAAATAATTTCAGGAAAAAAATTTAACTCTTTGTGGTATTAGTTTTGAAATAATCCACCTTCCTCGTCTGATTACTTGTATTTCATAAATAATAAATGTAAAAAGCATCCTACTGATCTCTTACCAGGAGATAAGCTATCAGCTCTACCACAGAAGTCAGACAGCTGGTTGTTGAGAATGATTCCAGTGCTTGGAGAGAGGACCCCGGAGCCGAATCTGTAAACAAAAAAACTAAATTAACTACAAAGCCAAGACACTCTTTGTAGTATAGAAATAGTCTAAAAATAAGTTCCTCCATAATCTCTTAAATCTTCAGTTTCAAGAAAGAAAAATATCTGATAGCTGGTTTCTAGCAGTGAAACAGAATGATGCAGGTACTGACTCGTCGTTGATGCTGCTGGTGACAGACACAGCAGATCCATCTTCAGCCAGCACAGATACATGTGTGGTGCCGATGCTGTCCAGATACAAGTTGATGCCAGGATCACGAGTCTTGTCGCTGCTGATCAAGCTTCGTTTGCTGTCTGCAAAGCTATCCTGTGTCAGTTTCTTTGCCATCTGTGTGAAATACAGAGAATTAATAAAATGAATTAATAAAACTAAATACATTACAGAAAATACATTGCTGTCAAGAAATTTATAAAATTGGAGCCAAATGTTAACAGAATTTTGATCATTGATCCATCACTGATGTAAGATGAATGAATGAATGAATACTAGAGGTTATAATATTGGTTAGTGATCAAGCTCAACATATGACTGCCAAAGATAGAGTCTCTGAAATTCAGTCATCTGTGTGAACTACAGAGTATCTGAAAACATCACATTACACAAAATTATACTTATATTTAAATACTAAGATAATAATAACAATAATATATACATACTAAATTAAAGACAAATATTAAGCCAATTTAGGTTTATGTGCTTTTAAAACTTGTATTTATATGTATATGTTTTAAAAGCTACATCACTGCTCAGAATGATGCTGAAATGAAAATGCTGAGACTCAAAGAAATTCTTACAGCACTCTACTGGTTTTCTACACCCTTAGTGCTTCTATAAGAACTTTAATTGTAAGTAGCAGCCAGGTACTGATAATCAAATGCCCCTGATTGATCATTAACAAAGGTGAACACTTCTGTAAAAGCACTTTGTTAACACAAAGTCACAATCTCACCCCAGCAAATTAACCTAAAGTCCAACTGTGCAAAACTCAGAGATATTACAAAAAAACCTCAACTCATTATCAGTGTGCATAAACTGACTGTGGTGGGGTGTAGTTTGTGGATGAGCTGCAGGCAAGGGGTGGTTTGTTTTGTGTTTTGTGATGTGGTATTGTTACTTTTAATTGTTTAGTCACTTAAATAGAATCATTCTTTATGCAACAAAGCAGGTGCAAATCTGTAGGATTTTCAGATACTTACTTCATCTGAGCTGAAGTTTGGATCGCTGATATTTGTCTTTAATTCATTGGCAAATTTTAAAGCTTCAATATAACGGTGATAAAACAAAATCTTTTCATCAGTCGTCTTAGGTTCTGATTCCATTTTGTATCCTAAAAATATTTTTAAAAAAAATTTTTTTTGGATTGAAAACATCAATTCTTAGTGTATCACATTTGTAAAGATTGATAAGGATCATTTTCCTATATGAATCAAACTCTACATGCTAGAAGCAACAATCAGGAACCTTTCATGATGTTGAGGATGAGGCTGAGGATGGCTCCTCCTGCAGGGGGCGGAGGGAAGTACAGCTTATACTCTCCCAAAGAAATATTCCACGCATCAGTCACTTTAGCTTCATACAATTCCAAGTCCTTCCGTGTAAGTTTTCCTCCTGAGCAAGAACAGTGAAACAAATGATTCTGCTGAGTACAAATGAACACAATGAATTTCATAATCAAGACTTTGAATGGATCGAGACAGATCACAGTGTAGCCTGTGAGGGATCATGTTACAGTTTTCCAAAACCAATAGATTTTTGTAATTTGTAATTAGATCATTGTGCCTGGCAGACATAGAAAACGGTCAGAAAGAGAGCAGGATGAAACCCGTCTGATAATACCTGCATCCTGAATGTCACTGATTAAATTCTTTGCTATTGTTCCGTTGTAAAACACATCTGGTCCCTCGTTTGCGATCATCTCCAAAGTGTCAGCCAGTTTCTCAAATTTCACAGTATCACCGGTCTTAAGCAGGTTCCCATTTTTATCTAAATATAACTTCCTGAAAGACAAAGACAGTGAAATAAAGCTGAAACATTCATTGTTTGCTCTTTGTATTTTTGAAATCACATTGTGGGTGTATTTCATACCGTAGTGACGTGTTGCCAATGCGTGGGATGTGTTGACCTTGGTAGTAAGGAATAGGGAATCCTTCTCTGGCTAATTTGATGGTCGGCTGAAAGAGGTCGGCCCACGGCAACTTCCCATAAAGCCGGTGTGCCGCTTCATAACCTCGAATTTCCCCAGGAACCCCAATCCATCTGCTATCTGGTTAGATAGATAATGGATAGTCAGTGCTGGAAAGTCCCACATACATTTGCTCGTGTTTTGAGTAAACTGTAAGGTCCTGACCTTTAATGATCTGAGATGATGTCTGTTATAATTTTGTGCTTTGTAAATACTCTATTCTATTCTGCTCCATTTCAGAGGGAAATGTGTGTCTGTTTGTAACTGATTATGTTAGAGATAACATTTTGCATCTTACAGTTATTTTAAGTTTATTTCACTATATTTACACTATTTCTGGCTCAAAGAAGCATTTAGCATATCTTATATTTACTTTTCTTACTGTTTATGCAGCCTGTGTGCAGGAGTGTAGCACAGAACTCTGGGCCCCATAAATAAATAGTGTCTGTAGCCCCCTTTCTTTCCTTGATTCATCTTTCTCACACATATTCTAATGTCTAATTTCTTTATTTTTTAATGTCTGCCACAAGTGAACTGCTCCAACTACTCCCAGTTCTTATTGCTGTCCATCCCATACTCAAATGCTGTCAAAAGACGCTTCTTAACAGAGACTATGCTGATTCTACATATGGATCCACAGCTTCCCTTCAAAGTCAACACACTATAGACAATCAGGGAGTAATGCATGAAGGTCATTTGTACTCTGCTGACAGGAACATATGGGACAGGGACATGTGCATCCACAGCAGCCTGTGTCTCTGGCCCCACTTTAGCATCTCACAACATTTCCAGCTTCACCTCCACAGACAGATAATCTGCCAGGGAACGAGTGGAGATTAGCCAAATTAGAAACAATGACTGATAAAGATGGACTTGTGAGGAGAGTTAAGATTTGTCCTGGGGAGGAATTAACATTAATTGAAGACCAGAAAATGGGAAAGATGGGACAGCATTCTGGCAAGCTGTCTATTGTTGAACAGCCCATTCAGTAACTGATCTTGCTCTTAGAAGCTGTTTAATGCGACGATTATATCTATATCTGGCCACAACCAGGCTCTACCACAGGTCGACTGGGTCTACCTTTTTTTTCCCTGTTAGTCAGCATGTTATCCTCAGTAGCCTTTTTTCCTTTATTGATTTTATTGACAGCTTTTTGTCTACATGAGGTGCAGGAACAGTCTGCAGAACAAGGGAAATCATACTTCTTACTCCTCTCAAAGGGAACAAGGTGGGATTTTACATCTTTTAGAAGCTTCTCAAATGTGATCATCAGCAGAGATCTCATTCCATCTGATTTAACTGATTTATTTATTCCATATCACTGGTTTATTTCCCAATTCTCTCACCACCCAAAGAGATTGAGCTGTAAGAGAAATCAGTCTGTTAAACTACAAAAAAAATCTGTGAAAAGAAAATGTTTTTGTTCTTCTGCTTCTTTTATCTGGAAATACAACCTAATCCTGGTCCAGATTGCAAATGCTTGAGTACTCCTTGTGATTTTAAAGCTTGAACGGGTCTTGGTATCACTCATTTAAATGTCAGAAGTCTTCTTCCCAAACTTGATTTCATGAAAATTTGGATGAAAGAGTTATATACTGATATTCTTACATTATCAGCAAAGTGGCTTACAAAATCGGTTACTGACAAAGACATTGCAATAACGCGCTATAATCTTTTCCGTTGCGACCGCACCAGAAAGGGTGGCGGTGTTGCAATTTACGTAAAAAACAAATTCCATGTTACTGTCCAATCATCAGTATCTGTTTGTAAACAGTTTGAACTTCTTGCCCTCAAGCTCTAACTTTTGAAGGGCTATTTTATTACCATTGTGGGCTGTTATAGACCCCCCTCAGCTAGTAGTGAGGCTTTAGTTTCACTTAGTGAAAAACGATCTACTTTAGATTTTAATGAAATTGTGCTGGCTGGAGATTTCAACTGGGACTGGTTGTCTTAGGGTTAGGGTTAATTAATCTAAACTCGCTTTGTGAAACCGAAAACCCAGAGTTTTCGTTAACTCAGGGTATACTTACTCAGAGTTTGCACTAAACCGGCTTCCTGAAATAGGGCCCAGGGCTCGTCGGGGGAGCTACTTAGGAGAATGTTGGAGCTCCCACTGGCGTGGGATCATTGAGTTATCGTACCAAGTTAGTGTGTGTCAGTATATGTCAGTGCTGTTCGTATATACCTGCCGAGGGTTAGTGTTGACGGCTGCTTCTATGGTTTCCCTGCAGGAGGAAGAGTGGTCCAGAAAGGCAGCACGCACGGGGTGTGCGGAAACACAACAGCAGGGAGCACGAACACAGACGTCGGAGGGAAGCATGCACACGGGGTTCAAGGGAGCAACGGGGAGTTATTGTGTTTACAGCTTTTCACTGTAAATAAAGAGCACTGTTTGCATCGCAGAGTCTGCGTTTTGGGTCCTCCTTTCCCCACATCCCCACGGTCTGCCAGCCAGACCATGACATCAGCTCTCCAGTCTACTCAAAAAAAGGGATGCCAGAAAAACCAAATCTGAAGCGGACTGGCTGATTTTTAGACAGCTCAGAAACCGTTCAACTTCCTTAATTTAAAAGGCCAAATCAGAATTCTATCTTTCAAAAACTACTAAACATCTGAACGATCCTAAGAAATTCTGGAAAATAATAAAATCTTCTTATGGAGACATAACTACAAATGAGATGCCAGCCTTTGTCGTAAAAGACTCCTGCACCTTAATGGAGAAATGTGATATTCTAAACTGCTTTAATGAGCTTTTTCATTCTTCAGGATCTCTATTTGAATCTTTATATCCAGATTTAAAACAGCTTAATCAACAGGAGGCTCTCTCTGCAACCACTCAAACTGAATCTTTGGTCCAACCCTTCAGTTTTTCTCCACTAAATGTTTTTGAGGTCCACAGGGCTTTAAATCTGTTGGATCTAAATAAATCTGCAGGACCAGATCAACTTGATCCTTATTGTCTTAAGTTGGCTGCAGATTTTATAGCAGAACCACTAACTTACATTTTTAATCTTAGCCTCTCAAAAGTGAGATCCCTGTAATACAGAAATCTGCCTGTGTTCTCCCTTTGCTGAAAAGAGGTGATCCTTCAGATGTTAATAACTACAGGCCCATATCTAAATTGTGTGTTCTAGCAAAAGTTCTAGATTCAGAGTTTAGCTGTTCATTAGTGAACAACTGAAAGACTTTTTTGACAAAAATTCAGTTCTTTCCAACATCAGTCAGGATTCAGAAAACAACACAGCACAATAACTGCTGCTATTTAAGTGGTTAATGACATCATTGATTCAATGGACTGCAAACTTCCTCTTTTCTCCCAGTATCCAAGTATCCAAAGAAGTTCCACAGGGCTCCATATTAGAGCCATTGTTCTTTTCTCTTTACATAAACAACCTTTGTGATAATTTGTCAAATGCTGCATTTCATCTTTATGCAGATGATACAATTATCTATTGTTCATCTCCTTCACCAACCCTGCAATTTCTGCAGTCTGCCTTTGATGTTTTTCAGTCCCATTTAACCCAACTTAAGTTGGTGTTAAATCGATAGAAATACAAGTTCGTGTTATCCTCAAATGGCAAAGAGTTGTTAGCTACATCTCCTAAGATTACAACAATTCAAGGAACTGAAATTGAAATGGTCACATCTTACAAGTATCTAGGGATCATTATAGATCAGAATTTGTCATTTAAAACTCAAATTCAAAGGCTTGTGTCGAAGTTAAAACTAAAACTAAGTTTCTTTTTTAGAAATCAATCCTGTTTCTCCCTCCAAGTGAGAAAACACTTGATTCATGCAACTTCTTTACCTTTAATGGATTTTGGTGACCTGCTTTTTATTTTTTAATGCACCTGCTGACTACCTAAAGAGGTTGGATACTGTGTACCATTGTGCTTTACTTTTTATTACTGGTTATGGAAATTGTGTACATCATTGTTCTTTGTATGCTGCTGCTAAATGTCCATCTTTCCATATTTGTAGACTCTCCCATTGGTTGATGTTTATCTATAAACCTCTCCTTGGGCTGGTTCCATCTTATTTATGTGTTTATATGTGTAAAAACCACAACCAATACAGCCTTCATTCGCACAATATCATACAATTGATTGGCCCAAAAATCAGAACAGAATTGGAGAAAAAGGCTTTTAATTACGCTGCCCCTGCTTCCTGGAATAATCTGCAGGAGGAACTGAAATGATCAGAATTGGTTACCTTGGG
Organism: Maylandia zebra; assembly: GCF_041146795.1. Lineage (NCBI taxonomy): Eukaryota > Metazoa > Chordata > Actinopteri > Cichliformes > Cichlidae > Maylandia > Maylandia zebra. Next base: position 5,369,802 of record NC_135178.1, on the reverse strand, counting down.
GGAGTTTAAGTCTGTCTTAAAGGAACGAGAGAATAACTCTTTTACTCAGTGTCATTGTATTTAATGTCGCTCTTAATTAGATCTGTTATTGTATATTTCTCACATGTTTGTACGGGATATTGTATTTTTTTAAATGTTATATACTTATGTGGTACGTCTATTTTGACTTTTGTTGCCATGATGCCATGGCTCTCTTGGAAATGAAATTTTTAATCTCAATGAGATTTTTTACCTGGATAAAATAAAGGACTAATACTGTATGAAGACCTTATGTGTGGACATTCTCTGCAGACTCGATTAGAGTCTATTAGAGTTGGCTGTACCACAGTCACCTTTCATTATTCTCTGGGCTGCAATTGCTTATTAATCCTTTTTTGTCTTTTAACAAATGCATTTAATAAATGCATTTTAATATTGGAAATTCCCCTAGGTGGCGGTGTTGCATTTTAAACATAAACATGTTGAATGGGCCAAAGCTCATTCAACAAGGACTGAGGCAAAGTGGAGAACTGTTCTAATGTCAGACAAATCAAATTTTTTTTTAGAAAATGTGGATCCTGCATTCTGGGCTAAAGAGTAAAGGGCTTTAACGTTGTTAAGTGCTGCTGTTTTTGCAGCTTGTTATCAACACTCAATTCAAAACCTCTGAAGGTATGTAATTATTTTACTGCCTATAGAATTGGCTGCTTGCACATCTGGCAATGCACCAGTGCTGAAAGGTGTACACAGGCAACTTGTGCTGCCATCGAGTTGACATCTATTTCAGCAAGACCACGCTAAACCACATGCTGCATCTATTACAATAGCATGGCTTCACAGAAGAAGTACCTGGGTGTTAAAATGGCCTGCCTGCAGTTCAAACCTTTGACCAAGAAAAAACACATCGAGTGCATCATGAAATGACAGATATGACAAAAAGGACCCAGGACTGTGGAGCAGCTATCCTTTGGCAAACAAAAAATGTGGGTTTTTTGACCCAGTATTTGAATTTCTCTGGTCTTGTTATATATTTCTTTGAAGAGGTATAAGATCATTTAGGTTTTTGTTGCTGACTTTATTATTATTATTTTTTTCCAATAATTATTATTTTCAATAATTAAATAAGAATAGTTGTGCACTCTTTAGTGTATTAGAGTCTTGACTTTAGTTCAGTAGATGAGGTTAGAGGTGAGGAGGAGGATGACATTTTAACAAGACACCAATCATGCTGTCTCTTTCCTCCGCTTCTTTGATGACAAGAACCCTCTCAGGTGATAAAACAAAGGTATGATCCTTCATATCTTGAGTTTGACTTGCAGATTAAGGTGCAGAATTTAAAATATATCTCTACAGATAACTGACTACACCTTTAAAACCTTTGTGTTACATCTTGTGTATCATTTGGAGAAAGACCTGTTAAGACCAGTTTGGAGAAAAACCTGACTACTTCAATCTCTCTGGTTGTTTCTGAAACTAAGGAGCATGTATTTCATGGTGTTTATGCTAGATTATTCTGATAGTGTCATATACGACACCGACTCATTGTCTTTAATATCTGCTGACAGCCAAACCCTCTGTAGTGGTTTGCTTTATCTTTTTTCTTTTCTTTTTATATTATCCCAGTTTTCCTTTTTGAGGAAAGCTGAATGAGGAATGACTCACAGTGTGCATTAGCAGTGACCTGTACAGAATAAATTAGCTGTGTCATAAAGGTGAGTCCAAGAGCAGATTAGACTAAAACCTTATAAATATTAGCATTATGCCAGATAAACAGCCCACCTTGCGGCCACTCCACGGTCCACTCTGTGGTGTTAGGACACGACTTAAGCAGGTCAGAGTTCACGTTGCTGGGGACAGTCTCTCTGGAGGTGATGATTTTCACTTTACCTTTGAAAAGATGACATATTACTACATTAATCCACAGCAGAGCTGAGCAAAGAGTAGCGAGGGTGTCTTGTTACCGGAGCTGTCCATCACAGTGAATATGACCCCGCCTCCAATCCCCATGCACTGTGGGTTCATGATGGAGGTGCACAGCAGCGCAGCAATGGCAGCATCTACTGCAGAGCCATTTTTCCGAAGAATGTCCCTGAAAGAGTTCATCGTTATCACTTTAGTGTTATTGTTATCATGTGTGCACAATTAATTTAATTTTAATCTTCATCAAAATTGTAATGTCCCACAATTAAATTGTCATGACAGAACAAAAAGAACATGCATACTCTCTGTCATATGGACCTGCATGAATAAACTTTCTGAATCCTTTATCATCCGCAACTGAAAATAGTTGTGGATGATTACTATACCTTTCTAATCTGACGTTGTTGTCCCTGGCTCTCTTTCTCTCTCTCTCCCTCCTGCTCTGTTCCTGTGCTACTGCCAGTGTAACTACCGCCCCTCCCCCCTCATCCCAGCGCAAAGCTCAAATGCGGAATGAAGCAAAAAAAAAGTGCAAGAGGGAGAGAGGGTGAGAGAAAGAAAAAGGTGGCCATGTCATTATGTCATTAGTTTTTCTTCTTTTATACCCTTTCTTGCCAGCCACGCTGTGGAGTACTTGGACTCGTGTGATGGAGCATTGTCCTGCATGAAAATCATGTTTTTCTTAAAGGATGCAGACTTCTTCCTGTACCACTGCTTGAAGAAGGTGTCTTCCAGAAACTGGCAGTAGGACTGGGAGGCTCGCGATAAGGAGCCGGCTTGCGTCGTTCACGTCAAAGACCCGGCTCTAAGAGCCATTTCGTTCACAACTGACACATCACTAAGGCACACACAAATTCTTTTTACACATACAAATCCTGATTTACAAGTACAAAATATTTATGACCACAATTTGAGCCCATATGTTCGCAGTTCTTGGAGATTTTTTAGCGTTTGCATTTGGATCAGTGCATAATCGTATGTGTAATGTGAAAAAAAAATGTATCAGAAGTTTCAAATGTTACTCACTTTCCAATCTCCGAACAATTCTCGGAGTCTGCGGCCACTGCAGCTTTTGAGAAACGGCAATTAGGGTCCTCGTCGTCCGACGGGGCAACCTGACCTTTACTTTCACATAACCATACCCCTAACCAAATACTACCAACTATTGCACAACCAAAAAACAAAAAACAAAAAAAAGAGAAGATGGCGTGACCGTTTGGGCTGCATATTTTGGGACAACAAGAGAAGCAAGGTAGTGTCACCGTAACCCCCTTGGGGCTATTAGGAGTCGTATTTGCCCCCTCAGTGTTCTTGCTGGTGCGGAAAGTACCACGCTCCTCGTCTGACTCAGACATCGCTGTTTTCTTCTCTGCGTAACCGTCAGTAGTTCACTTCCTCTGAAAGTTTACCGCTTGTTGATGATTCCCCAGACAGCACAGCTACGTGTTGCGCACATATTTCCGCTGTGTGGGCACTGATAGGCGCAGCGTGGCGCAGACGTGTTCATTGGTAAGCAGAGGTATCTGCTACGTCGTTTGACGCTGCTTCTCTCTCTCTGGCCACTCCACACAGAGAGGGGTCCGGTAGCCAGTAGCGGTTTTTGATACGGGCGGTTGCCCGGGGCGGCATCACGGGCATCGGCAAAAAAAATAAAAAAAGAATGGTCGTACTCATGCTGCCCCGACATCAGCCAGCGCATATTGGGAATGGCACAGGCACCGATCGGTTTTCTATCGCCCATTTCCTGGGAATAAGGACGCCCTTCGTTTGCGAGGTGAGCCTGCTGCTTGCGGCGCAGAGAGGAGAGAGCGGGGCGGCGGGGAAGTGTCTGGCTGGCTGGAGCAGCATCTAATAACCAACCAAAATAAAACTAAATAAAAACAAACCAACAAACACGAAAACACCAAACATTATAATACAGATTTATAATTTGCATGTTTTTCCGAAATTCAGGCGCACCGAGTCAAAGTCAAAGTCAAAGCTGCTGAAGTCAAAGTAAACTTTATTGTCATCTCCGCTACAGTCCAGTATATAGAGAGACGAGACAACGAGGCTCCTGTTACAGCAGTGCAAGTAAACAAACAATATATATAAGAAGAGTAAGAAAATAAATATACACTTTAGGACCAGGGGTAAAGGGATCAATAACAATTTAAAATTTACAGTTTGATGATTTAAAGTCTCACACACACCCATCGAAAGGGGAGGGGGCCGGCTGCTTCCAAATAGAGCACATTTCATTCATAATGTTGTAAATCCAAGCCCATTATGTATTCATGATTTGAATCCTGGGTTGTGTGAAATCTCAGAAATGAACCCTAGACAAAGTGAATCTGTGAACTAAGGTGTAGGTCTGTTAGGTTATGTTGTGGTGATCCTTGGGTTGGGGGATTTGTGTTCATACTGGAGTGCAAAATTAAAACCAATGGAAGATGGACAAGAAAAGTTCGGACCGATACGGTATCGGTCCAATACTGACGTAAAATACTGAATCGGATATTGGAGATGCTCACGTGATAGAGCGGCTGAGTGTATTTGTAGCCTCGCTACCAAACCAGCATTTCATCTGGGATGAAGTTATCTCAGAGAGAAGTAAAGCAAGTGTGTAAGTTCATCTCTGAATGTTTGTAAAGCATTCCCACGTTAAGCTTAACAACCGATATATGGAGCGACTGCCTCTCCTTGCTGCTACTTCAATCATGAAACTGATTAATGATCAGCTGATCGGCTTTTCTGTCGGAGTCCGTCTCTCTTGTTTGTTTTTGGCCCACTTCGCTCCAGAAAGAGGAAACCAGCGGCTGAACAACAGCAGCACGTTTAAGCTTGATAAGCTGTTGTTAGAATGTATTTAATATTACTTTCTACACCAGGATCTTTTTCTACGTAGCTGACGGCTGGTAACTGTGCAGGGGCGGATCTAGCAAAGTGTAGCCAGGGGGGCTGATAGGGCATGAACAGGGAAAAGGGGGCACAAAAACATACTTTTCTTTCTTATTCTCATTTAAAATGTCTAGCTTTTAATAAATAATTATCTGAATCTTACACCCAATGTTTTAATCTTATGTAAAATATATAGAAGTCCATTACTGTATATGGTAACTGTTAAGTCTAATATACGCTAGTACAGCGGTCCCCAACCTTTTTTGCGCCACCGACCGGTTTATGCCCGACAATATTTTCACGGACCGGCCTTTAAGGTGTCGCGGATAAATACAACAAAATAAAACTAGTACCGGTACCGAAAAAAAGACAATTTATTCATAACACACGTGAAAAGACCCAGGAAGACCGAGTAAACGATAAAAACTATAACAAAATAACGCTGAAAACCAATAAAAACCCTGAAAACTATACATTTCACACCTGAACCTCAACTCTCGCGGCCCGGTACCAAACGACTCACGGACCGGTACCTGTCCGAGGCCCGGGGGTTGGGGACCGCTGCCCTAGTAAGCTATACTACTTTTTCCTTTGGGAAGGTACCATCTCTGCAGTCTGCAGTTCTGTTGAAGAAAGATGTTGAATCTATTTAATTATTCTTGAAAAATAATTTATTTCTGTGCATTTTTTCCCCCACACTGCATCAAAGTTGATTACGTCGATTAAGCATCATGAGGTGGAGGGTGGGGGGTGGTTCCCTATTTTTTTTTGCTGGGAGTTTGCAAGTCTATTAGTTAGGTTGCTTAATACTCTTTAAAATACCAGAATAGGAAGGATCGAGTATATTAGATTGATCAGTATTGCTATGAAATATTTTGGGTGCAGTGAATTTTTTACATACAAGTATAACAGAATAGCTTTAGTGTTGTTGTTTATTTAAACTTGAGTATGAACTTATACAAAATGCAGCAAGATATTAAAAAAACAGTTTTATTGATTAAAACACACTATATCGGATTCATATTGGTATCGGACATCTGAGATATCCAAATTTATGATATTGGTATCGGACATAAAAAAGTGGTATCATGCCATCTCTAATATATATATATGCAACATATGATCCCTGTTGTTTCATCTTGGACAATGTTTTTGACACTCACTAGTCCCCGGCCTACTTCCTTCTCCTTAGTGTAAAGTCTCAGGGTGCTGGATTTGGATTGAAACCCTTTGATGCATGGTAGATAAATTTCTTGTTTGGATGTCACTGGCTTCTGTCTCATTTTTTGGCCAGCTTATTCTCTCAAAAGGGTATCTGATCGCGGGCAGGGCATAGATGTTGATTACCTGGGTCTAGTTCTTCCTAATTTGCTGACTCCTCAGCTATTGCCTTACTCTGGCTGTATCCAAATTCAGGTTCTGCAGCCTTAAAGTACGCAGCCTTAAGTTAGAGGCTTGTAGGCTTGTTAAAGCCTCTGTCGCGCTGCCCAGGTTGCCTAGCAACCATGACACTAAAAGCTGGAAATGTTTCATACAGCTTTGTTTGACAGAAATGAAGGAGAACATATTTTGTACATTCGTTTCTATATGACCTCTGTGTGATTTAATAAGTATCTGAGGCTGAGACCACAGGACTGTAAAACATGATTGTTGGGCTTCATTTCTGTACTGAGCAGTCATTTAAGATTAGCTAGTAAATAACAATTAGCTCATGTTGTTCATGAGTTTAAAGTCTCACTGTGATAATGTAAATATAATATGGCCAATATTATAGTTATTATATTAATCATGATTAGTTATTACAGCAGTGAGTTTGAACTTGTCAAATACTGAGCTTCAGTAAAGATTCAAGTTGCATTTATTTATATGTCCTATTACCTTAAATCTTCACTCAAAGACAAGTATCTTTGACAGTGTATCTATAGATGTATTATAAGAGGCAAATATTGTTCTTTTAATATGTTGGCATTACTAAATTTGGCTCAATGCTTATATATGTGTAAAAAGCAAATTTATGAGCTGTGATAACCGTTTCTGATAGAATGAAGAGTAGACTGATATATTAAATATTCCTTTATTGGGTGAGAAAATCATACCATGTCATAACTGCTTTAAGTCATACAGAATAGATATCAGAGCCTTAAACAGGCTGACTTCTGCTAAATGGGTCAAACTGAGCAGAAAGTAAACAAACACATAACATCCTTATAGAATATGATGTAACACTATAGATCAACTTACCTCAGGATATATAAAGCATATTTATCAATTACAGCAATATGATGCAACAAACACAGCAGTACTACTAATCCAAAATACTCAAAGCTTCATTGAACTGAAACAAACATGGACATTTATGATAAACACTTTAGGTTTCTGAATATTAAACTTGTTGCTGCCTTTCATAGTGTGTAACTTGAAGGCCCTGAGTACTTTCTCCCACACTGAAAACACTGGGATGATAACATTATTTGAACATTACCTAATAAGACTGATTCAGGACAGACAATTAGTGATTTTAAACTTTTCTAGCAGTCCTTCACAAACAGGGAACAGTCTGTCTATTCTCTCCATCTGTCAGCTGCTGCTGGCTCTTCCTCCTCCTCTTCCTCACACACTGCTGAGTTTGTCCTGGTGGATCATCAGGGATGCAAAGCCTCACAGATGATGTGCAGCAGTGGGTCCCTCAGTCTGTCCTCACTCTGGACACTTGCAGTTGTCACACATGGAAATCAAATGTGTGATAAGCTGCAGGATTCAAACACAAGTGTAACTTATAAATACATGTTCATACTTTTATTCCACGATCAGAGAGAAAGAAACAGAGAGAGAGTGCAGGACAGACAGACAGGTGGCAGTCTCAGGTGTACACACTGCTACAAAACAGCACAAGAGAAGGAGGATTTAGTGTTTGTGTTATTACGAGTGCTAAACAAGAAGAGTTCCAGATGGTACAGTGGACACATGTGTGACTGCTGTGATTAAAGCATCTTTCTTTCAGCTTAACGAGTGAACCGTCAGCTCGTTCAAACACACGTTAAAGTCCCTTTGGCTCGACACCAGCGAACAGAGGCAGCAATATAACATAGCTAACATTAACAGTGCAGTGAATCCTGCTTGTGCTGTGATATTCAGGACTGCAAACCGAGCAGCATCACTGACTTTCAGCTTGTTTTGTTTGTGGATATATGACTGACTTTAATTATCCATAAAATGTCACATTCTCTGTAAGATTAAGATCAACTATTGAGCGGCGTATATTTTAAAGTAAAGGCTTTAAAACAAAGTGAACGTTGAAAGTACAAACATCACTAATGTCACATAACTCTGTTGACATGTGGCCAACAGTAATGTTTTCATGTGTGCATCTTAACTGCAATGATACTTAATAGTAGCTTCCAGCTGTACTGAGGCAAGTTATTGCCTGGATGCTGGATGGGACCAATTCCTTCTGGAGATTATCCGGTTGTTCAGTGATGACGCGACGAATCCTACTTCCGGGTCTAAAGTAGTCTGCGTTTAATATGGCTTTTGTGTTGTTAACATGTTTAACGTTATGTATTTTCTTCTATTTGATCTCAAAAAGCTCCTAAAACAATCAGTGATCACTGTTGACCTCCCTCGGCTTTTATTACCACTAATCATTCATTTAAGCTCAGTTTTTAAAACCTTAGGATGTAACTACAGCCCATCCCATGCAGCAGTATATGAATGACTAACCTCATATGTGGATGGATTATCTCAGTTGTTCTCCTGGCTGAAGTTTGGTCCTTTTACAGCATCCTGCCATGCAATTACATTTGTTCCTGACCACCGAGAACACTCATGTTAACTTTTATCGAGTGGAAAAAAAGTTAGCTTGTTTATATTATGCTAACATAGCTGTGTCGCTAGCGGTCACGTAGCACATCATTATATACCAGCTTGCCCAACTTCAGTAATCCTACAAACGTCACTGCTGTTTAGTTTTCTGTCTTCATTTATGCTGGAAGTGTAATCCAGTATAATCTGGCCACTGTCATGGCACAGTGGCCCGTGGAAATGGGATGGACTCAAGTGCAGATTCAAAACCGGAGGCCAGGGGTGAGGTGTAACGAAAAGAGATTTTATTTTACAATGCTCAGAGGCTAACAGAAAGTGCAGACTAGAATCAATGAACATAAACTAGATGTCTGAGGCGAGAGAAAATACTGTGATAATAACTAGATGGCAGGGATAACTGGGTGCAGGTACTGGGCAGGGGAAACTGTGGCGGGCCAGGGCACTGAAACAGAGGAGAGAGCAGTCAGGGGAATCCCACAGAGGGTTGTGAGTGAATCTAAGGATAGTACACAGAGCTGTCTTACAAGCTTGCAGGTGGGGTTGCGTGGAGGGGGGAGGCAGGAGAGGTCCAGGTGGGTGCTGTATGCAATGCAGGGAGGCAGGCAGGAGAGAATGGCAGTTCCAAAACGGAGAGGGATTACCGGCGGCAGCAAACTGGTATCCAGGAGAACTTGGTAGGTGGGTTTCACAGGCTGACGAGAAAAACAGAGATACGGTTAATACACACGATGAGTCACCAAGGAACGGATATGAGGCCGAGAACTGACTAAAGTTGGCAGATAATCTGGCGAAGACCAGTTGAGTGCGCCGGTCATAAATACTGCTGGTACGATTGCCATCAGGTGAGGAACAACAAAGACTCCACCCAGTGGGGAGGAGCCGATGCTGTGGAAAACCACCCAGACCACGACAGGAAGTGATAGCAGAGCTGTACGTTTTAATTTGTTTCCAAAACCCCGCAGTCAGGACATGCTATATTGTATTTAGATAGAAGCTAGCGAGCTAACTCCCTGCTAACTTCTAACTCCGTTAAATGTCATAAATTCGGTTTTCATGGATGCCTGGATGTTAAACTCAATTGTTACACCTGGTAGAGCAGAACGCTGATCATTTTATTAAAGATGAAAGACTTTAGACAGTTTTTCAACTCTCAGTAATGCCATAGTGATCGTTTGATATATGGACCTGCAGCGGAGTTTAAACCCAGACACGGCTAGTAACGTCAGACTGAACAATCGGATTGGGGATCAGGCCTGTCTGCCCTTGTGTGTCATCCAACAGCAGCAGGTTTATTTGTGCAGCCAGGTGCTCATGGAGTGCAGTTAGCTTCTTTAGCCACTGGGCAGAAATCATACCAGGGCCTGGTGCTGTCTAACACTTCATGCTCGAGGCTCTTTCTTGGATGTCTGTCACTGTGATGGTCACTGGAGCTAGTTCAGGGAGGTCGCTGTAATGTGCTCTTATCTCCACTAGCCACTGGACATTGTTGTTATGTGTTGTGTCTTTTTCCATGTGCTATTCCAGTATTGCTCTGCAGCATAACTAATCAAGGATTCAGGGTCACCTGACCAAGCTGGTTCCACAGAAGAGGGACCTGAAAACTGAAGGCTCTGCCTCCCATTCTACTTTTAAATACTTTAGGAACAACAAGTAAGCCTGCAGTGCAAGAAGGAAGTGCTCTAATGGGGTGATATGGTACTATAAGGTTATTGAAATAAGATGGGGTCTGATTGTTTAAGACCTTGTATGTGAGGAGCAGGATTTTGAATCCAATTCTGGATTTAACAGGGAGCCAATGAAGGAAGCCAATATAGGAGAAATATTGAAGGGCATTTCCTGGTCAAAAATGACTCCAAGGTTCCTCACAGTGTTACTGGAGGCCAAGGTAATGCCATCCAGAGTAAGAATCTGGTTAGATACCATATTTCTAAGATTTTCTGGGGCAAGTACAATAACCTCAGTTTTATTTGCATTTAGAAGCAGAAAGTTAGAGGTCTTCCAGGTATTTATGTCTTTAAGACATTCCTGCAGTTTAAACAATTGCTGTGTGTTATCTGGCTTCATGGATTCATAAAATTGTGTGTCATCTGCATAGCAGTGAAAATATATGATATGCCTTTTGATTATACTGCCTAAGGGAAGCGTGTATAATGTAAACAGAATTGGCACAGAACCCTGTGGAATGCCATAATAAACCCTAGTGTGTGAAGAGGACTCTTCATTTACATAAATATATTGTAGATGTGATACAAACCACTGCAGCGCAGTACCTGTAATCCCTACAGCACGCTCTAATCGTACTAATAAAATATTATGGTCGACAGTATCGAAAGCTGCACTGAGGTCTAGCAGGACAAGTACACACCGAGTCCACTGTAAGAGGCAACATTTGTAACCTTCACTAAAGCCGTTTCTGTGCTGTGAGTTCTGAAACCTGACTAGATCTCATTTACAGTGGGGGCAGGCTCAATTACAGTGCATATGAAAAAATAGCTATTTACAAAATCTTTAAGCAAGGAAAATCTACAGTATTTGTTTGCAAAGTCCATTGTTTTATTTGTTTTGTTTTTTGCCTGTCCCGTTTGGCTCTTTTGTCATCAGAATTGTTGTCTAAAGGCAAAGAAAGATGCCCAACGGATTTACTTTACCAAATTGACCATCCCAGCCTTGCCGTAATGGTCCATTTGATTCACCTTTTATTGTTTATTTTATTTTCACTTGCTGAATACGGGACAGACTTGACTGGGGGAAAGAAGGGGAGAAAGAAAGAGGGAAAGAGAAACAGCTGAGAAGAGGGACGGGGGAGAAGGGCAAAAGACAAAAACCAACAGAACGGGCAGAGAAAAAAAAATGCATATATCAATCACCTGGATCACCTGCTGAGAAAGAAAAAAGAAAACAAGCAGAAGAGAACAAGAGTAATAGAATAAACAACATCACAATGATATATGGGAATATGACAGTAAATACTAAATGTTAAACATTATTGTGCAGCACATAAGATCAACAGAACACAGTGTGCTTTGAGGTAGGAGCCAAAAAGGGTGTAGTTTGTGGGTGTGATCACCCGTGTGTACACCTGTGAGCATGGACGCACTTGTTTTTTTTTTTAAAAGGTTCCTTCATGTAATGATCTGCTAGAGGGTGTGGGGGGGCCACAGCCCCGTCCTCCAGGGCATGAAGCAGGTATGGAGGAGATCAAAACTCCAGACTTCCAGAGGCCCCCAGAATACAAGAGACCAAGGAAGACCAACAGAGGGGCAGCCGCGCCACTGTCCCAGAAAGAGCTGAGGAGAGTCCCAGATGAGGGCTCACTCAGCAGCCGCGGAGCAGAAGCCAGGGGGAGTTGGCAGCCAGCCGTGCCTGAGTGACCGAGCCCCAGGCCGAGAGGCCGGGGGCACCCCACCTCCGAAGTGGCCCGAGCGAGCCCCAGGCTCCAGGCCCCGATAAGCGGCCGCCAAGGAGTGAGCCGGTGTGTACCCGGACGCCCATCCCCGGACACAAAGAACCACCAACGCACCGATGTCTGAGGGAGTCCGCCACCGGCAGGGGAAGTGGTGGTCGGGGGGAGATGTAACACACCCAAAGAAAGATTCTAGGTCTGACCAACCGTCTCTGTCGTGGGCAAAAAGATGACAGTCAATAAAATTCTAAAAGATAATTTATTGACAAAAAAATATATCAAGAGATAAAAGATAAAACAGTCCAGTGTCCCATTTATGAATTGTATAAAAAACACACAGTCCCAAGGCCAGAGCCAGCTATGCCACACGGCCAGTTGCACTCCACGTGTTGCCTGTAACAGGGTTAGAAGTTGTCCTTGGAGACCCACCACCCTGCAAGCATATAGCCAGTGGTCACTCCAGCCTCTGCAACTCTGCTACCTTTAGGCTGTGGCATATAATAGGCCCTGGCCTGCACAGAGAGACAAAACGACACTTTCACTATAGAATTCATAGCACAAAATCCATCCATCCCAAACATATCTGATTTCATCACATTATATACCTGCACAGAGAGACAAAACGACACAGCAGTGTTTGTAGTGTGGGCTATAAGTAGACCAGTGTATCAGTGCAATCAAGTACACCTGCCTCTAATTAGTCCAACCCCATTCCAGCCATTGGCTCACCAAAAATGTGACACACACACAAAACCACTCCCAACCCAGTGCAACTTCACACAATAATATGGAGCTGAATTAACACAGGCACATTAGTCTACCATGTTACAGGAGATAGGCCTCCAAACCTTGGAGGGCCTGAGATGTCCTCAGAGAGGTGGCGTCTGACACCCAACCTGACATATAGACACAGACATACAGGCACACACAGATACACCATATATAAAAATAAACACATCTAACCCTCACTTGATGCTACTCCAGTGTTGTTTACGTCCTGTTTGTAAATTAATTACTGTGCTGTTTACAGTCAGGATTGCACATGATGGGCTTCGGCCTAAAACTTCTGATACAGTTTAGTTGTTGTTGTTGTTTTTTTTTACCTGGCCAACAGCCTGTATCCACAGGCTGTGAGGCTCCTGAACTCTCTGCCCCCCTCTCACGGACAATAACCATATCCAACTTCTTAATAGCACTGAACTGGTCTGGTGCATCATATCTTTATTCTCTTTCCCCCTCCTGCCTCTTTCTTAAATAGATAACTATTATATCTGACATCATATCTCACAGTACAATAATATTGAATGGGTTGCATTGTTGTACTTTGTCATGTTTCTCAGGTCTTTGTCTGAATTTCTTATGAACATTACTTGTCATGTTCTTATGTTGTTGCTAAGGATTGTCTTATTGCACTGGAGTCACACTGGGTTAAATATTTACACTTGGGTTTTAAGGGGTATTTATTATTTTCTTCATTATTTTATTTACGGGTTGTACGGAAGCCCCAAACGCAATTTCATTGTTCTCTGACAATGACAATAAATACTTAAATAAAATAAAAATAAATAAAATAAACAAACATCCATTCCCACCCTCATGCTCTCATATGCACTTACTCCACACTCAACCAACGTGGAGACAGACATGAAGAGACGCTGTACACACGATCACACTCCCCAAGCGTACTCTACGAACCGGGTCTAGGTACCCTTGCCCCTGGAGGGGGGAACTGCACCCAGACCCAGGTGGTGTTACCCTTTTCCCTGCGGTGGGGGGAGGCAGACCGCCCCGACTCCGCAGCAGCAGGAAGGCCCCACACTCCAGACCACAGTCGGACGGCCAACTCCTCCTATGACCCCCCACCCCCACTAGGTGATGGAGCTGATCAAAGGAGCCCAGAGCAATTGATCTGATGTGGTGGCAGAGGCTGTAAACAGTGTGATTTATGTTCACCACCCCGCTTACTCCCTTACACTTCGTGAACACACGCTCAGTAGTATCTTGTACTTGAGTGATGCCTTGAGCCCAGCTGTGTGTAATGAATAAACCAGAGATGTTCACTCTGGCTTGCATGCTAATTACCTGTGGGACTCTTCTCCATGTTACACTCTTGACTACCAGACCACCCATGGTGAGGAAAGGGTGCATTCGTCTCCATTCCAATAAAGTGTGTCATTATCTCCTCGCCTGTGATGTGCCACTACACCAGTAAAAGATAAATGCTGTAATAACATGTAAGACATCTCTAAGGAAACGTGATTGATGTTGCAAACTTGTTAGAATCACACTCTAGTGTTTTGAGAATGTTGCATTGGTGAGTTGCACTTCTTTGGTTCTCTGTGTCAACTTTAGGATATATTTAGAGCAGACCTCTTCACTGCTAGGTCTGGTCCAGCCGGTTTTGCAGGGACAGGGAGGATTTGGGGTAACGCATGATTGGAAGTAGGTGGTGCTTGATGCTGGAAAAGCTGCTGCTGAGTGTGAGCAGACTTCCCTTCTCCTGACCAAATCCTCTTTGGCCGTGGACTCTCCCGTGTGCCAAGACATGCTGACAAGGGCCTGAGCTAAACCAACAACTGGGCTGCTTGATGAAAGGGATGAGCAGCAGGGGGGCACGCCATGAACTCCACGGTTAGCCTACAGTCTTGATGACTCTATCCCCAGTTCCCCTTTCACTGGCACACAGTATGCTCCACCACAGCATAAACTACATCGCAGGGTGCTTATGTTCTTTTAACATCAGTGAGCTAAAGTGAGCAGAAAAACCGTGACCTGAGCTCTGCTGTGTACTGGCTATAGACATATAGACTGTCACAAAGAGGGGGTGTGCACATGTGTAGCTGGCTTAATATTGATGGAAAAGAATAACACAAAATATGTGCTGATGTGAACTGTGGAAAATACAGCAAATTAAATATTAAAAAATTCCTTTTCGTGTGTGTCTGTGCACGTGTAATCCAACAAACCCAGAGCTGTTTCAAAAGCTGAAAATGAACCCTACAGCTCTTTACAGCAAATTCTCGTTTGTCTCGTTTTTCATTAATGACGTGTGTCACAAGGCAGCGCGGAAGTCATTTCCCACCATTGACCCGTAACTTGACTGTCAACTGTGTAGATCTTCCTGGGGTTGGGCAATAGGAGACTTTTTGTCTTATAGATACAGTATGACACGAATGTGTCTTTCCTCCATGCAGACGGTTAACGTACGCAAGTGTGGGGAATGGGGGTGTTCTTAGATAGGACAAAGAGAGACACAGCAGAGACTGTCAGACTGATGTTAAAATAACCACAGCTCAGCGTCCTGGAGATACAATGTTTTAAACAGTGGGAGTGGAATGAAGGCATAAGGAAATGTAAAGTGACCACCCAAGGTTGAGAATATAGCCGCAGGGAACAACACAGATTGTGAACAAGAGAGATCTTGGCTTCTGACATGTCCCTGCAGCAGGCTGGAAGACTTCCTGAAGATAACACAAAGTATTCCTACAAACCACCATAGAAGAAATAAATCATCTAACATTTTTTAGCTGCACGTTCATTTCAAAGCTCACATTTGCTCATGTGATTCTAATGAAAGCAGCAGAAACAAACACAGCCCTGTAGCAGAACATGCTATTTGTTTTCCTTTATGCACACCACAGTTTGCTCTGCTCCATGTGATGTCAGGCATGACAGAATATACATGTGATTTTATTTCTCTGATCACAAGCTCTTTTTTCTTTTGGCATATGGAGCTCATCAAAGATGACCGACTTGTTAATGCTGGGACTGCTCAGCTGGAAAGTTGTTTTTGAGTGCTAGGCCATTGAAGAAACAGTGAAATAAAATACCAGCCAGAGCCACTTCTTTGAGCTTCAGAGCTTTCCCCATTTCACAAAGGAGTCAATCCTTAAAAAGCTTTTGCTTGTGGAGCGGAGCACAATAAAGCTTCTAAGAGCGGGTCTGCATCCCTGTTGCTCAGATAAGGATCAGGAGGTGTGATTGTACTTTGGGCTTTTCGGCGTTAGCGTGTAGGCGACCCGCTGGCCCTTCAGTCAACCTGAGCACGTAGATTGAAGTGTCTCAGTTTTCTCCTAGACATATTTTAACACTGGAAACTCTCTGGGGCTGCAGCATGGTGGTCTTCATTTAGCCTCTGGAGGCCATTGTGATTATGTGCAAAGGCCAACGGAGACACATTATCCTTGGACAAAAGCGTTCATGTCCCATTTCCCCTCAGCAGCTGACTCATTGAAACTGTTCTGGTAGATCTGCAAGCCATGAAACATTTGGCAAGCATTTGGCATGCAAATATGGTTAATGAACTGGTGTTTTGGAACATGTATTGGAGAGTCAAACACTACGCACGTGCACAGTTGCACAAGCCACCGCTGAACTGTTTGTGCATTTCAGTGGAGGTTCTAGTTTGGGTAGCTCTGGACGTTGCCGCTAAGTGACAAGGGGATTATTGTGAGCATAACCTGCTCTAAAAACAGAAGTCACAGCCCCATAGACTCTACACACTACATGCAAAGTATATTACGACACACACACACACACACACACACACACACACACACACACACACACACACGTACACACAGGGACATGCACACACTAAAAGGGTGTAATTACCCTTGTGTATAATGGGACAGATAACCTGAGGATTCACACAGAGCTCTTCGGCATAAGTGTTGAGCAGCTGAGTTACTGATTTACTGATCAAGTTACATGTTGCAGTCAGTTGTCAGACAGAGACACAGTGGGAGCTCGGACTCGCATTGCAGCAGACAGACATTTTCCTGGTTCAGCTATCTCTTCTGTTCAGGGTAATAATGGGCAATAAGATACATAGTAATATTTTGATCTTGTCCCAAAATATATTTTTTAAGAATTTAAGACCTTTATGATGACGAGCAAGTCCACAATTTCTCTCCTTCTGTACCATAAAAACATCCCCAAGAAGGTAAAATTTATGAAACATTTGATTTTTGTAAAACAATTGGGATAGTAGCCCAAATCTACTGATTGGAAGATTTGTAGATGACCTGCTCTTCCTCAAATCTTGGTTGTTTGAGTCCTTCAGTTTTTGGCATGCAAAAGTATCCTTGGGCAAGATGCTGAGCCCAGAGTTGCTCCTGGTGAGTTAATCGGAGTGTGAATGTCAGATAGAAAGCACTTAGACACAGAAAAAAGTGCTTGTATAAATGTGTGTGTGAACGTGTGAGTGAAACATGTATAAAGCGCTTTGAGTGTTCAGGTAGAGTAGACAAGAGGCATATAAGAATCTGTCTATTTACCTTTAGCTAAAGCTGAGAAAGTCTTTCTTTTTTACTGAATGATGGCTGAGGATTATGTCGTCCATAACACTATAAAACTACTAGAAGAAGAAATGAGCTGCTCATCAAGTCTGACATATCAGCAATTTTTGGATTTAAAAGCTTCCCAAAAGCAGACAAACACAGAGATAGACTGAGGCTTAAAAGTGGTCTAAACTCTTGCATCTCCACACAGAATCAGTGTAATGGTTTAAAGGTATAAAACTCAAGTATAGCATCCATCGATCCACGGTTAAGATAGGGGTTAGTAGCAAGGTGGCCAGCTGCCCCTGAAATACATTTCACTTTCTACCTCATATATTTATAAAAAGGACGACATGGCATACATAAGAACATAAGACGTGCAGCATGATTGTCTTAAGCTCTTGAGCTGAAGGCAGCTGGACCTCTTTTTTAAAGATCTTGGAAGGTGAATCTCCACATGCACATATATATGCACATCAAAAAACAGACACACATACCCAGAGGTAAAATGGAGGCCACTATAAACACATGAATATAGGAAATGTACATATTTAAGTTGTGGGTTACAGTCACTGTGACAAGACAAGAGCATGTCTGAGGTGCTGCTGTGTGGTTTGAACTGATACTTGCAGAGCAAGGTTTTGCATTTCAATGTGAGCTCAAAATTGTCAAATATAAAAGTGTTTACAAGAGGCCTGAATTCCTGTGTTGCAGACTCACACTGCTGCACAGCCAAGTACAAGCTGTGAATGGCTACAAGCACACTCAAGTACTTACACCCACGCGCGCACATTGACACACGCAAAGGAAATGTATCGATACAAAGACTAACATCCATACTGTGTGCACATTCACACTGATGAACACTGTATAGGTTCTGCAGTTCTACAGCTTTATCTGCCAGACAGAGAATAGATGCCTTTGCTAAAGGGAGCCTGAGAGCAGAAGTTCGCAGCGTGCAGAAGAATGTTTAGTTTATCAGCTTTTTCTAAATGTTTCTCAAGGAAACTCGGTTTTGCCAGTTTAAACACATTAACGTTAGTCTGCTACAATGTGGAGCTCCCTTGAGGTCCCCATGCAGGTTTATTCAAATCTATTATGTGTACAGAAAGACACTGACATCATTATGATACAATCTCTCTCAGGGCAAATTGCATTCACTCGTCACTCTAATGCAGCAGCTCTGATCCTCTGACACTGGTAGCACTTCTTCTGCTTTCCTGGACAGTGAAGGCTGCATAGTTTAGCCTTAGGCAGCCAAATGGTTTCTCTTTCTTTCTCTCCCTTCCCCAACACACACAACATACAACACACACAACACTGACTGACTCATTCATGCTCATTCACAACATCTTGATAGTGTGTATATCTCACCTGTTTGGATGATTGACAGCTCTGAGCAGCAAGGGTATAATTAATCAGATCATAGCCGTGCAATGCCTCTGACAGCTTTGATAGATTGGGGAAGTTGCTCAAGCTGGCTGGGTTTGTCAGGGCAAAGTTATGACTGTCATTTGGAATGGATGAAAAGAGCAAGTGACAGTGCACTGTACCAGTGTGATTGATAACATGGCTGCCTATTTGTCCTCAGATCTGGAATATGCCGGCCTGAAGCACAATGGTTATTTACACGCCGTATTTGTCTTGTCTCGAAACTTTCCGAGGAAAATGATTGGCCCGTTCATTTCCCTGTCACTGCAGTGCTTCTCTTTGCTTTTCCATTATGTGGCTATTAATGAATCTCAGTGGCGAAAGTTATGCAATCACACAGCAAGCCTGGCAGTGCGCACCAGACTCATTTGTCAAAATACCTTTGATTGTACAGAGATTATATTACAACGTACAAGAATAACAAATTAAGACATCAACACCCAAGTCATGTTCGCTTGATAAGAAAAATCATCTTCCCTTCCTGTGATCTCTTTCTTCCCCACGTCATTGCTCCTTTTACAGAGCCCAAAAATAACTTTTTGTCTCACACTGTTTCACACATTTTGTTTCCGGTTAAACTTTATTTATGCTCCATTTGATTTACGACAGGTTTTTATGATATACTCTTGAGGGGATTGTGTTCAGAGAAGGGATGTGAAGGGATGGGCGGAATGGGTTCCAGTAAGACGCTCTGTGGTTCCTGCCAAAGTTAACAAAGAAGAGCTCTATCACACCATCTGTTGTCTGTGATCTGTGACTCATGGCATTTGGACAGCAGCCAGGAGCTTACCTACTAGCTTGTTTGCATGCTTGACTGATAGTGGTCAAGTTCTCAAGAATTTGTCCTGTCGCTTTAGTAAATAAAAAGATTGTGCATGCACAAGAAGTTATTTAGCAGTCTTTCTACTGATGCACTGTAACCGTAACTGCTGATACTTTGTTGCCTTGTCATATTTTTATCATATTGTGTAACTATTGAAAATGAAAATACCTTCTGCAGAGTGATATTTGCTTTGGTTGGCGTTTATTATTATCGTGCTTTGGCACTGATTCATAATGTTAAGTTCTGCCAGTGAAAACTTTGAGTTGGCACTTTTATTGTATTAGAAAGACAAGTATTAAAGGGAATTAATTTTGTAGTTGCATACAATTTTGGATGCCTGTTTTTTTATGACGTTGAGTGATGTCACTCTCAAGAGATGCAAGAGAAACACTCTGTCCTTAGATTCTCACTGTTATGTCCTGAATACAGTAAATACAGTGGGTGGAATGGACATCACTGTTCTGTTTAATTGCATTTTAAATACATAGCAGATCACAGATGGAAGAAAACAGAACTCATAGGCATTTATGTGCCATGGAGTCAAATTTTAATTTGTGTCTGCACCTTCAGACTCAAGATATGTAGGATCATACGTGTTTTATCACCTGAGAAGCACTGCGCTTCACCAAAGCTTCACCATCATTCGCACAAATATGCTTATTTATTCAAAATATTGTCGCAATTATTTATTCTCAGCAGATTAGACATTCAGCCCTCCCGTCTCTCTACAGGTATAACCTAACATGCCAGTTAATGCAAGGTTCAAGTGTCTTAAAAGTCACACCTTCCCTGTGATAAACAGTTTGATTATATTCTCACTTCCCTAAATGACCAAGTACAACAACATTAGATCCACTTCAGAGACAGTTTTGCTAACCCTGACAAACAGCAGCTAACTGATGCTAATAGCAGCTAACACAGGAAAAAAACAGCAGTCTTACTGTAAGAAAAGTTCATGATATGCTTAAGAACCCACCTCAGGAACGCTGTTGTCGACATGAGTGAACTGTAGTTACTCACTGACTCATATCGAACTCCTTTCACAAAGTTTTATAGTATCCTCCAGGGTAAAAAGACATGGAAACATAATGACTGCTCATGTAAATAACAAGCTGACAGCGTACACTCACTACAGATGAGTTTCGACCAGCATTGTTTGTACTACAGCAGATAATGTGGTTGATTGGGAGTAAAGTTTGGGTAAGAAAACAGAAATTGTTTGACTGCAATCTAACGACATCTAGTGCTAAGAGTATATACACTATAACTTTAGGTTGTCCGCTAGCTAGCATAAAGCTGTGGTATAGTAGCGATTTCCTGGTGCAGTTATCAAAAAATTAAGAGTTTAAACTTTTAATATCATATTGCTTCTCTTTTTATATCTAAAGGTCATTAACAGCAACTACTGGATATTCAGAAGGTGTCTCCAAATAGTAATGATTGTTAACAAAATAAATTGTGTTTAGCCTTAGGGATGTGACACACTCTGCATGAGTGTGAACACTGACTGTGGCAAAAATAATTTTCTTGTAAATAAGCTGAGCATGCCTTTGCAAAACAATGCAACATTATCCAGCTATGCAATGCCTTGGGACACATTGCAGTGGTGCACATTCTTGGCACCGAACCAAATAATTTGAATGCATTTTTTCTATTTTACCATTGTTGTGAAGAAGCTGACGAACAGAGATTCAAACAATAGTACTACACCTGTAGAAAGAAACCGAAATCACCCATCAAACCTTTCTGTACCTGTAAATTTGTCGGTAGTCAGATGGTTTGGTGCTCTAGAAAGAGACTGAAGGCCAATGTTAAAACCAGTGTACGGATGACAGCACATATGCTTCTGCCATGTCTACTTTGTTCTGCTCTCTCTACCTCCAATCCTTCACACCATTGGCTGTCAAGGGCTGGGTCAGTGGATGACCTCACTCTTAAGCTACAAGCTTTATAAATGGACACGCTATTTGGAGAGACTCAGCCAGGCTGGAAATGCACGCTTTGGAGATAAACTCAGCTGAAATTCAGAGGATGATCAAGGGTGGCGGTGTAGATAATTAATGATTTCGCTTTTTCCCTGCTGGAAAAGAGCCCCTGCCCCCTGTCGCTACAGCTGACCAACATTAGTAATAAATTCCTCATGGTTTGACAACATGTGGGGTGGACTTTCTGGCCCGTCTAAGGCTCAGCAATGTATAGCCTCTCATTGTCCCATAGGTTTTATATTACTGCTGGGATTGAGTAAGTCCCCGAGAGATCAGGATCCCACGTTAACTCTCTTTCTCTCTTTTTTTCTCCCACTCTCTCTCTAGCTCACACGAATACACACACACGTTTTTTTCTCCTCCTTTTTTTTGGATTTGCCATCACACACTGCCGTAGCATAGAAGAACTGATCTACAAATCCAGCCTGTTAAGAGAAGAAATACAAGCTGATACTGAATTAGCACTGCATTTATATTTGTATCACAATGACGCGTCCCCACATGTTAAAGTGTTGGCTTCAGTACACCTCAGCTGCCAAGTAGCAGAGCATGGATCTAAAAATATGTGTGTGGAGAAGAATGCTACAAAATGTGTTTTATTTGAAGGTGGTGTTGTTGTCATAAGGAAGAATGCTGACAGTTGGCCTTATTTACAGTGTTGCTACTTCTTTTGTACATGTTTTTCTTTTCAAGAGTTTGTCAGTTGGAGGTACGACTCCTTATGTTTGCAATGCCGGATTGTAAGAAAATTATTATTCCAGTGTTTTTTTTATAATGGTGCACCATCTTACATATAAAAGGTAACTGTTAAACTTTCCTGTAAAACTTTTTTTAAAACTGTAGACTAATTGCCCACTACATGTTAAACATTTTCATCTGGTCAGTTGACCGTAGTGGAGCATGTGAGCATATTGCCTTTAAGACTTAATAGAGACCAAAAGCAGAGATAAAGCAAAGTTTGGACAGACATTAGACTTACAGGGTGGGCCATTTATATGGATACACCGTAATAACATGGGAATGGTTGGTGATATTAAAGTCCTGTTTGCGGCACATTAGTATATGTGAGGGGGCAAACTCCTCCAGATGGGAGGTGACCATGGTGGCCATTTAGAAGTCGGCCATCTTGGGTACAACTTTTGTTTTTCCAATAGGAAGAGGGCCATGTGACACATCAAACTTATTGGTAATATCACAAGAAAAACAATGGTGTGCTTGGTTTCAACGTAACTTCAGTTGTTTAAAGGTGTTATTGCCTAAATAAAAAAATAAAAAAATAAATAAAGTCGATATGATAGTCAACACAAAGAGGTTCAGACATTATTCATATATATGATTTAGGATTTTTTTTTTATATTTATTTTTATTTTTTCATATCCAAATAATAATAATAATAATAATAATAATAATAAAAAGTTTAATAATAATGTAACACAATTCAGTGGGCTACATACTGAACTTAGAGGACAGAAACAGAGACTCCTGAACTCTGCCTCCTGACATCTGACCCACGTTAAAATAATGGACTGAACATACACACACCCACAACCACTAGCACTTTATATAGCCTCTGTAGAAAGTAGCCACATATTTCACTTATCTTAACTGCACTACTGTATAATTCTGTATAAACAATCATTCTGTACAATACGATAATTACAATTCTACAACTGTTTATAACTTGCATATTTCTGTATAGTTTCATATTTATATCCTGTTCATAGCCTGTACATAGCTTGTATACCCACTACAGCCTGTACATACTTATAGTTATTGCATATTCATAACATACCTTCATACCGTGTACATTGTAACATACCTATAATAGACCCATTTTTGTAACGGGTGGATGTTACCACAGGACATTAGCTGTCTGCCAGGTGTCGCCTCAGCTAATCCAAACCACTGAACTGGACCACTTGTCCATTTTTCAGTTAGTGCCTTTTTGAAACATTCTTAATAAATCTTCTACGTCCAAAATATAAGATGGTGGCAGCCAAAATGGCAAACAAGGCTTCAAAACTGTAGTCCATAACCAAATCACAGTGGCTTGGTCCACCTTTTTTTCATCCATCCTTTTTCTTCCAGTTCTTCAATACAGGACTCCATGTGGTTGGAACCTATCATTCCGTGGGACAAGAGACAGTGTATACCTTGGATATTTCGGCAGTTTGTCAGGACCAGCAGAGAGACAGTCCCAATTTTCTCTCACATTAAGATGTAAAGTCAATTTAAAATCACCAGTTAACCTAATTGGATGTCTTTAGAGTGTGGGAGGAAGTCGGAGTTACTTAGCAAACTCCACACGTGTTCTCCTCGGTTAACACGTGACAAAAGTGACAACAGTACAACCCAGGTACAACTTAGAGTCGGATTTTGAAATAAAGCTTGTTTTACGATCACTTTATGGAACAGTGAATACAGGCAAGCCAAACTGAGCTTTCCAGGTCCTTGTCATAAGCTGAGACAAGCTGAAAAGTACGTTTACACCTAGTCAATCTCTCAGCGCTTGCTAAGGGAGGGGCAGGATACTGAGCATCCTGTACAGTATGTTTCACGTTGTCTGTCCTTGGCTTTGTCCCGTATTCAGTAAGTGAAAATAAAATAAACTATAAAAGGTGAATCAAATGGACCATTATGGCAAGGCTGGGATGGTCAATTTGGTAAAGTAAATCCGTTGGGCATCTTTCTTTGCCTTTAGACAATAATTCTGATGGCAAAAGAGCCAAACGGGACACGCAAAAAAAAAAAAAAAAAAATGTTACTGCCCATCTCTGCTTCCGAGTTAAAATCAGCCTTTTAGCTTTATGCAGCATTTGGCCGTCAGCACTACTGTACAGAGCCACAGCAAAAATATAAGAAAAGCAAGAAAAGAAAAGAAAAAGAAAAGCAGCCGGTTGCACCTTGTTCCAGAAGGAAGTGTAGGCTGTCTTTAAGGTGGCTGAAGTGGTATATTTATAGGTATGCCTTCATACCTTTGCGATGCACGCCAGGTTAGAAAAATAACTGCTTTCAGTTGGATTTGATTGATTGCCAAGAAGAGCTTCTGGTGTTTCAGTCCAAAAAGCCCTAAATCACACTTGTCACAAAATTTTTAATTTAACTAGGTATCTTATACTGACGGCCCAAAAAAATGTATTATGAGCAACCTCTGCTGAGGGTTATATTTCCATTGTCACACAATAATATAAGAAAAACTGTGTGACGTTTGTATTTTTAATGAAATTTACCAGCTGCTCACTAATTAAAATATTAATGTTGTAACAAAGTATTTTGAAAAGCAGAGATTTTAAATGTTAATGGCTACATCTTGTTAGAAAGTCAGTCGGGTGTGAGGTGGAAATGAATGGTTAGAAATGACCAATGTTACTCCTGTCACAGGTTCACACGGGTCAAGTTGGGGGTCCTCTCGTGGATTTAGAAACCAGCTGGAGATTTTAGTTCAACTCTGTTGAAGACATCAATTCCCCACCGATGTTTTCACTACTAATAGTCTTAAACATGTACAACACCTCATAAGTTTGAATTATTACGTAGTGGCTGAGAAATGTATTTTAACTTACCTTCCTTTTTTACTTTACCCAGTGAAAAACATTTAAATGTTGAAACAGCAACAAAAATTTATTTCTGTCACACTGGAAGTGAAACAACATTTTCTGAGAAATGCTGGACTGACTGGTTTCCTGATGCAACTGTAAAGCAT
Organism: Maylandia zebra; assembly: GCF_041146795.1. Lineage (NCBI taxonomy): Eukaryota > Metazoa > Chordata > Actinopteri > Cichliformes > Cichlidae > Maylandia > Maylandia zebra. The sequence continues at coordinate 5,344,574 of NC_135178.1, read as the reverse complement.
ATTATGCTATACACTTTCTTTTAAGTAACAATTGAAATGCTTTTGTTTTTATGAGTGCAGATAAATCTGTGCTTAAGTGTAAGCTTGTTTGATGTTATCCCTTCGAAAAAGAACCTCAAAATACTCAAATACTTACTAAAATACTGTTTTCATGTCCGAAAATTCAAACTGTCTACTATTAATTCTGTAGTGCACAATAATCATGTTTCAAATCATACTTTAAATTCTAATCAGTATTTCAAAGTTTCATGAAAATAAACTTAAAGTGTCAGGTTGGAGGTTTTGAGACTATATGCATAGAATGATACACAATACATTAAAAATGCTGATACGTATTTAATGTATTTAACAGTGGTCTACATTATATTGTTACATGGTCAAGGGGTGGCCAGGTCTCTATGACAAAGCCAGTCTAACAACTCAGAAGATGGAAGTGCCCACAGAATATTACATTCACTGTTATGTATGTAACAGTATGTAATGTTTGTATTTGAACATCATATTCTTCTACTTAGACAGTGGGTGTCATAAACCATTTGAATTATCAAATGGTTTATATGAAAACTGCATTGAAGAAATATAGTTCACTTCAACATTCTTAATAAATCTTCTACGTCCAAAATATAAGATGGTGGCAGCCAAAATGGCAAACAAGGCTTCAAAACTGTAGTCCATAACCAAATCACAGTGGCTTGGTCCACCTTTTTTTCATCCATCCTTTTTCTTCCAGTTCTTCAATACAGGACTCCATGTGGTTGGAACCTATCATTCCGTGGGACAAGAGACAGTGTATACCTTGGATATTTCGGCAGTTTGTCAGGACCAGCAGAGAGACAGTCCCAATTTTCTCTCACATTAAGATGTAAAGTCAATTTAAAATCACCAGTTAACCTAATTGGATGTCTTTAGAGTGTGGGAGGAAGTCGGAGTTACTTAGCAAACTCCACACGTGTTCTCCTCGGTTAACACGTGACAAAAGTGACAACAGTACAACCCAGGTACAACTTAGAGTCGGATTTTGAAATAAAGCTTGTTTTACGATCACTTTATGGAACAGTGAATACAGGCAAGCCAAACTGAGCTTTCCAGGTCCTTGTCATAAGCTGAGACAAGCTGAAAAGTACGTTTACACCTAGTCAATCTCTCAGCGCTTGCTAAGGGAGGGGCAGGATACTGAGCATCCTGTACAGTATGTTTCACGTTGTCTGTCCTTGGCTTTGTGCCATACCATACTAACACAGTTTTCATGCAGTGACACTACAGTATGTCACACTTTTAGGTAACAAAAACAACACTATAACTGACTCTGCAGGCTACCTTAGAGAATGAGTTTTACCTCCTGTAAAAGCTGGCTGATTCTGTTTTTCTATTTCAGTTTGCAAACTTTGCATCGATTTTTTCTTTGTCATTTGCAATTTATCATTAGTTATTATTAAACACTGGTTCCAGTTCTGCTGGAGAGTTTTTAAATGGGAGTTTAACAGGAAAGTTTAACAGTCCTCACTCATTGGGGGTCGTCTGATTGTTGGGGTTTTCTCTCTACTATTGGAGGTTCTTTACCTTACAATATAAAGTGCCATGAGGTGTCTGGTGTTATATAAATAAAATTGAATTGAATTTCTAAATGGATGCCTATATCATCTCAGGAATTCATATTTACATGTGTCCCCGAATCCTACTATATGAACTTATATACTGTAATAATTGACAACTGTAGTGCTGATGATGAGATTTTTTTTGCCATACAAGGTACCACAGATGATGCAATTGTACTACATTCAGTTTTGCTGTATATTTACATCTCTGAATCCTTTCTGAAGAGTTATGTCCCTTAGATTCGCACTAAGAGTCAGAATGTAGACACTTTGTGGCACTCATAGTACCATATGCCTGACTCACTCATTCAGTCAACAGCAATGGCCTCAGTAGTAGAGATGCAGTACAAAGTCATGGCTAAGGTTCAAACTGCCAACTCTGTGATTGATTGCGACTGGGAGTTTCTTAACCACCCAAGCCATGCCAACCCAGTAAGATAATGAAAACTTTGCAACATTCAGTTGTAGAAAGAAGTTTTCTCCCCACACAGAGTGTACAGCGGACGCTAATGTTTTTGTCACTTTTTACGAACTTAAAGTAATGTAAGTACATCCTTAAACGCTGCTTAGTCGTACTCTCTCCCGCGCTCCATATGATCCATTTTGAGCAACACACGTCTGTTGCTGCCACGCACGTCGCATGCTCGTTCGTCGCATGCTCGTATGTCATTGTCATGAGACTCTCACAAACAAAATCACGACAGTTTGGTAACGCAGTAACGCAGTGTGCCTACGGGAAAGTAACAGTAATCTAATTACCTTTGTTTGCAAAAGTAATCCCTTACATTACTCATTACTTGAAAAAAGTAATCAGATTACAGTAACGTTACTGCCCATCCAGGTGATCGATATATGCATTTTTTTCCTCTGCCCGTTCTGTTGGTTTTTGTCTTTTGCCCTTCTCCCCCGTCCCTCTTCTCAGCTGTTTCTCTTTCCCTCTTTCTTTCTCCCCTTCTTTCCCCCAGTCAAGTCTGTCCCGTATTCAGTAAGTGAAAATAAAATAAACTATAAAAGGTGAATCAAATGGACCATTATGGCAAGGCTGGGATGGTCAATTTGGTAAAGTAAATCCGTTGGGCATCTTTCTTTGCCTTTAGACAACAATTCTGATGGCAAAAGAGCCAAACGGGACACGCAAAAAAAAAAAAAAAAAGAGAAAAAAAAATGTTACTGCCCATCTCTGCTTCCGAGTTAAAATCAGCCTTTTAGCTTTATGCAGCATTTGGCCGTCAGCACTACTGTACAGAGCCACAGCAAAAATATAAGAAAAGCAAGAAAAGAAAAGAAAAAGAAAAGCAGCCGGTTGCACCTTGTTCCAGAAGGAAGTGTAGGCTGTCTTTAAGGTGGCTGAAGTGGTATTGTAGCGGCAACCTTTGGTCCTTCTTTGCCGCTTCTGCAGAACGTAAAGTTTCTGACTCGTGCTCTTGTTAAGTCTCTTGGATGCCTTCCGGTAGCAAAAAACGAGGCGAAGGAAAAAAGGGGCAAAACATTTATTTTCCTTACAAATCGAAAGGTACAAAACAAATGCCTCTGGTGGGAGCTCCGTTTATATTCCCTTTGTGTGGCTACAAAAAATAACATTAAAACGGCGACGGTCAGAAAACTGTTGCTCCACGTCCTGCTTGCTTACCTAACCTTTTTTCCCTACCCCTCCGCATGCGGGCCAAATACACACCCCCTTTACGACATCTACCAACACTTTACAACAACAACAGACTAACAAAGCAGGATTAATTTATGGAGCACAGCATATTACATTATAACCTAAAATGATCAAGATTATAATAAAAACTTAAAGATCATGACAAATACTTAAATATGGCATGATGTAACTGAGTGAAATTATTGGCCTGGACTTGGCTCCAACAGGTATATTTATAGGTATGCCTTCATACCTTTGCGATGCACGCCAGGTTAGAAAAATAACTGCTTTCAGTTGGATTTGATTGATTGCCAAGAAGAGCTTCTGGTGTTTCAGTCCAAAAAGCCCTAAATCACACTTGTCACAAAATTTTTAATTTAACTAGGTATCTTATACTGACGGCCCAAAAAAATGTATTATGAGCAACCTCTGCTGAGGGTTATATTTCCATTGTCACACAATAATATAAGAAAAACTGTGTGACGTTTGTATTTTTAATGAAATTTACCAGCTGCTCACTAATTAAAATATTAATGTTGTAACAAAGTATTTTGAAAAGCAGAGATTTTAAATGTTAATGGCTACATCTTGTTAGAAAGTCAGTCGGGTGTGAGGTGGAAATGAATGGTTAGAAATGACCAATGTTACTCCTGTCACAGGTTCACACGGGTCAAGTTGGGGGTCCTCTCGTGGATTTAGAAACCAGCTGGAGATTTTAGTTCAACTCTGTTGAAGACATCAATTCCCCACCGATGTTTTCACTACTAATAGTCTTAAACATGTACAACACCTCATAAGTTTGAATTATTACGTAGTGGCTGAGAAATGTATTTTAACTTACCTTCCTTTTTTACTTTACCCAGTGAAAAACATTTAAATGTTGAAACAGCAACAAAAATTTATTTCTGTCACACTGGAAGTGAAACAACATTTTCTGAGAAATGCTGGACTGACTGGTTTCCTGATGCAACTGTAAAGCATATTATGCTATACACTTTCTTTTAAGTAACAATTGAAATGCTTTTGTTTTTATGAGTGCAGATAAATCTGTGCTTAAGTGTAAGCTTGTTTGATGTTATCCCTTCGAAAAAGAACCTCAAAATACTCAAATACTTACTAAAATACTGTTTTCATGTCCGAAAATTCAAACTGTCTACTATTAATTCTGTAGTGCACAATAATCATGTTTCAAATCATACTTTAAATTCTAATCAGTATTTCAAAGTTTCATGAAAATAAACTTAAAGTGTCAGGTTGGAGGTTTTGAGACTATATGCATAGAATGATACACAATACATTAAAAATGCTGATACGTATTTAATGTATTTAACAGTGGTCTACATTATATTGTTACATGGTCAAGGGGTGGCCAGGTCTCTATGACAAAGCCAGTCTAACAACTCAGAAGATGGAAGTGCCCACAGAATATTACATTCACTGTTATGTATGTAACAGTATGTAATGTTTGTATTTGAACATCATATTCTTCTACTTAGACAGTGGGTGTCATAAACCATTTGAATTATCAAATGGTTTATATGAAAACTGCATTGAAGAAATATAGTTCACTTCAACATTCTTAATAAATCTTCTACGTCCAAAATATAAGATGGTGGCAGCCAAAATGGCAAACAAGGCTTCAAAACTGTAGTCCATAACCAAATCACAGTGGCTTGGTCCACCTTTTTTTCATCCATCCTTTTTCTTCCAGTTCTTCAATACAGGACTCCATGTGGTTGGAACCTATCATTCCGTGGGACAAGAGACAGTGTATACCTTGGATATTTCGGCAGTTTGTCAGGACCAGCAGAGAGACAGTCCCAATTTTCTCTCACATTAAGATGTAAAGTCAATTTAAAATCACCAGTTAACCTAATTGGATGTCTTTAGAGTGTGGGAGGAAGTCGGAGTTACTTAGCAAACTCCACACGTGTTCTCCTCGGTTAACACGTGACAAAAGTGACAACAGTACAACCCAGGTACAACTTAGAGTCGGATTTTGAAATAAAGCTTGTTTTACGATCACTTTATGGAACAGTGAATACAGGCAAGCCAAACTGAGCTTTCCAGGTCCTTGTCATAAGCTGAGACAAGCTGAAAAGTACGTTTACACCTAGTCAATCTCTCAGCGCTTGCTAAGGGAGGGGCAGGATACTGAGCATCCTGTACAGTATGTTTCACGTTGTCTGTCCTTGGCTTTGTGCCATACCATACTAACACAGTTTTCATGCAGTGACACTACAGTATGTCACACTTTTAGGTAACAAAAACAACACTATAACTGACTCTGCAGGCTACCTTAGAGAATGAGTTTTACCTCCTGTAAAAGCTGGCTGATTCTGTTTTTCTATTTCAGTTTGCAAACTTTGCATCGATTTTTTCTTTGTCATTTGCAATTTATCATTAGTTATTATTAAACACTGGTTCCAGTTCTGCTGGAGAGTTTTTAAATGGGAGTTTAACAGGAAAGTTTAACAGTCCTCACTCATTGGGGGTCGTCTGATTGTTGGGGTTTTCTCTCTACTATTGGAGGTTCTTTACCTTACAATATAAAGTGCCATGAGGTGTCTGGTGTTATATAAATAAAATTGAATTGAATTTCTAAATGGATGCCTATATCATCTCAGGAATTCATATTTACATGTGTCCCCGAATCCTACTATATGAACTTATATACTGTAATAATTGACAACTGTAGTGCTGATGATGAGATTTTTTTTGCCATACAAGGTACCACAGATGATGCAATTGTACTACATTCAGTTTTGCTGTATATTTACATCTCTGAATCCTTTCTGAAGAGTTATGTCCCTTAGATTCGCACTAAGAGTCAGAATGTAGACACTTTGTGGCACTCATAGTACCATATGCCTGACTCACTCATTCAGTCAACAGCAATGGCCTCAGTAGTAGAGATGCAGTACAAAGTCATGGCTAAGGTTCAAACTGCCAACTCTGTGATTGATTGCGACTGGGAGTTTCTTAACCACCCAAGCCATGCCAACCCAGTAAGATAATGAAAACTTTGCAACATTCAGTTGTAGAAAGAAGTTTTCTCCCCACACAGAGTGTACAGCGGACGCTAATGTTTTTGTCACTTTTTACGAACTTAAAGTAATGTAAGTACATCCTTAAACGCTGCTTAGTCGTACTCTCTCCCGCGCTCCATATGATCCATTTTGAGCAACACACGTCTGTTGCTGCCACGCACGTCGCATGCTCGTTCGTCGCATGCTCGTATGTCATTGTCATGAGACTCTCACAAACAAAATCACGACAGTTTGGTAACGCAGTAACGCAGTGTGCCTACGGGAAAGTAACAGTAATCTAATTACCTTTGTTTGCAAAAGTAATCCCTTACATTACTCATTACTTGAAAAAAGTAATCAGATTACAGTAACGTTACTGCCCATCCAGGTGATCGATATATGCATTTTTTTCCTCTGCCCGTTCTGTTGGTTTTTGTCTTTTGCCCTTCTCCCCCGTCCCTCTTCTCAGCTGTTTCTCTTTCCCTCTTTCTTTCTCCCCTTCTTTCCCCCAGTCAAGTCTGTCCCGTATTCAGTAAGTGAAAATAAAATAAACTATAAAAGGTGAATCAAATGGACCATTATGGCAAGGCTGGGATGGTCAATTTGGTAAAGTAAATCCGTTGGGCATCTTTCTTTGCCTTTAGACAACAATTCTGATGGCAAAAGAGCCAAACGGGACACGCAAAAAAAAAAAAAAAAAGAGAAAAAAAAATGTTACTGCCCATCTCTGCTTCCGAGTTAAAATCAGCCTTTTAGCTTTATGCAGCATTTGGCCGTCAGCACTACTGTACAGAGCCACAGCAAAAATATAAGAAAAGCAAGAAAAGAAAAGAAAAAGAAAAGCAGCCGGTTGCACCTTGTTCCAGAAGGAAGTGTAGGCTGTCTTTAAGGTGGCTGAAGTGGTATTGTAGCGGCAACCTTTGGTCCTTCTTTGCCGCTTCTGCAGAACGTAAAGTTTCTGACTCGTGCTCTTGTTAAGTCTCTTGGATGCCTTCCGGTAGCAAAAAACGAGGCGAAGGAAAAAAGGGGCAAAACATTTATTTTCCTTACAAATCGAAAGGTACAAAACAAATGCCTCTGGTGGGAGCTCCGTTTATATTCCCTTTGTGTGGCTACAAAAAATAACATTAAAACGGCGACGGTCAGAAAACTGTTGCTCCACGTCCTGCTTGCTTACCTAACCTTTTTTCCCTACCCCTCCGCATGCGGGCCAAATACACACCCCCTTTACGACATCTACCAACACTTTACAACAACAACAGACTAACAAAGCAGGATTAATTTATGGAGCACAGCATATTACATTATAACCTAAAATGATCAAGATTATAATAAAAACTTAAAGATCATGACAAATACTTAAATATGGCATGATGTAACTGAGTGAAATTATTGGCCTGGACTTGGCTCCAACAGGTATATTTATAGGTATGCCTTCATACCTTTGCGATGCACGCCAGGTTAGAAAAATAACTGCTTTCAGTTGGATTTGATTGATTGCCAAGAAGAGCTTCTGGTGTTTCAGTCCAAAAAGCCCTAAATCACACTTGTCACAAAATTTTTAATTTAACTAGGTATCTTATACTGACGGCCCAAAAAAATGTATTATGAGCAACCTCTGCTGAGGGTTATATTTCCATTGTCACACAATAATATAAGAAAAACTGTGTGACGTTTGTATTTTTAATGAAATTTACCAGCTGCTCACTAATTAAAATATTAATGTTGTAACAAAGTATTTTGAAAAGCAGAGATTTTAAATGTTAATGGCTACATCTTGTTAGAAAGTCAGTCGGGTGTGAGGTGGAAATGAATGGTTAGAAATGACCAATGTTACTCCTGTCACAGGTTCACACGGGTCAAGTTGGGGGTCCTCTCGTGGATTTAGAAACCAGCTGGAGATTTTAGTTCAACTCTGTTGAAGACATCAATTCCCCACCGATGTTTTCACTACTAATAGTCTTAAACATGTACAACACCTCATAAGTTTGAATTATTACGTAGTGGCTGAGAAATGTATTTTAACTTACCTTCCTTTTTTACTTTACCCAGTGAAAAACATTTAAATGTTGAAACAGCAACAAAAATTTATTTCTGTCACACTGGAAGTGAAACAACATTTTCTGAGAAATGCTGGACTGACTGGTTTCCTGATGCAACTGTAAAGCATATTATGCTATACACTTTCTTTTAAGTAACAATTGAAATGCTTTTGTTTTTATGAGTGCAGATAAATCTGTGCTTAAGTGTAAGCTTGTTTGATGTTATCCCTTCGAAAAAGAACCTCAAAATACTCAAATACTTACTAAAATACTGTTTTCATGTCCGAAAATTCAAACTGTCTACTATTAATTCTGTAGTGCACAATAATCATGTTTCAAATCATACTTTAAATTCTAATCAGTATTTCAAAGTTTCATGAAAATAAACTTAAAGTGTCAGGTTGGAGGTTTTGAGACTATATGCATAAAATGATACACAATACATTAAAAATGCTGATACGTATTTAATGTATTTAACAGTGGTCTACATTATATTGTTACATGGTCAAGGGGTGGCCAGGTCTCTATGACAAAGCCAGTCTAACAACTCAGAAGATGGAAGTGCCCACAGAATATTACATTCACTGTTATGTATGTAACAGTATGTAATGTTTGTATTTGAACATCATATTCTTCTACTTAGACAGTGGGTGTCATAAACCATTTGAATTATCAAATGGTTTATATGAAAACTGCATTGAAGAAATATAGTTCACTTCATGCTAGCAACACCTTGGAGAAAACTAATGATAGAGATTAGATTCACTTATGAACGTGCTGTGGTTCGGAGCAGCACATCTGAAGCTGCCACCTGGAGCCCATCATGGCTGCCACTGCAGACCTGGCAGCTGAACCACTGCACTCTGGGATACCGGACACCCCGAGATGATGACTCTGATGAATCTGTCTGCTCCTTGCCCTGTGGCCCCTATCAGATCCATCCTACTGGGAAACAAGTGTGTCTGACTGACCCAGACCAAACACACTCCCCACTCACACACAAACACACACACACATTCAAACACACACTTCCCGAGGCCTCCACTGTGTGCCACACCATTAATACCAATTGGCCTTTCTTTATGGTTACAAATATTTTTCACATGTTCCGAGATTATGTTGAAACTGCGTGGCCACAACAAAAGCGCGCAGCTCCTTGTAGTTGGGAGCGAAAAGCCGCAGACTGCTCAGGCCAGGATATTTATTAACATGATTTGTGAAACTTTTCAGACCACAGAGAAGAGCTGCGCTGCGTGTGGGTGGAGAAGAAATCACATCCCCCTTTGCTGTGTTTGAAGCTTCCTTTATTGTGTCTACAACGCAGACAGCAGGGGAGTCTGTTTAAATGCCAGTCAGTGCGCACACATGCACGCGGGCTCGTTGTCAGAGTGGCGAGGTGTTTGGAAGCAGAGCTGAGAGGATGGCATGAACACAGAACTCCATCCATAGGCATAGAGAGCCAGGTAAAGAACTTGTGTAAATGAAAAAAAAAAAAGACACGTCTAAACCTCATCATTCATTCATCGTCATCTTAGCTTTTGTGTTCAGTGTTTGTGGTGCAGAAGGTAGAAGGCATCACCCATGAATCAGGTCTTTGGTGCAGTCTCCAGCTCCTCCAGTCTGCATCAGTGAGCAAAATACTACGCTCTGCAACCTCAAAATAAACCACCCCCTATTATATCATTGCCAAACATAATAGTTTCAGAGCCATAGCAGTGGAAGTACTCTTGGCATGTGCGTGCAAACGGCTTGTGAATGTAAAGTGCTTGGTTGATAAGAAAAGGGACACGCTAACATGAGTTACACAATGTTTTATATCACTTGTTCCCAACTTAAAGAAAAAAAGATACTTTTGCTAAACAAATTATTCGTAAATGTTCACTGTTGAACATGGAAATAACAACTGCAGGCTTTAATGTTGGCTTCTGCAAACAGCATGGCCACCCTGTTTCTATTATGTTATCTGTGTACACGTGACATCTGTTGTATGTCTGTCCTCTGTGGAAGACGGATCCCATTTCTGTGACTGACAAGTTCGCTCATTGAGATTTCTTCCCTTTTCCCATCTTTAAAGCTTTTTCTTGCTTATCTGCAGAGATAATCTAAGGACAGACTGTGTCCACCCTGTTCTGATTCCTTGCCTTTAAAGACACTGTCACGTCTTAGTTTTGCACAAGACATCCTTTGGCAACGATGTGTGACAGAACAGGTTATGGTATTAATAAGAAAGCGCTGTCACTCCTAACTGTACCTCTTTCAACCCCAAAGGTTATGGGTGTGAAAGGTCTTATTTGAACCCAAACCTTGCTTTTTATCTTCCTCAGCAAAGCGGTTTTTAGAGACTAAGCTAAAGTAAGTGACTAAAAGTTGAAAAAGTAGAATCAATCAAGGGTAAGAAGATCGGAAGGAAACTCGATGCAGCCTGCGGTCTCCTGGCTCACAAACCTGTTACACATAACACCACCAACCCCCAACTCACTTTTTGTAGACCTCCCCTCCAAAATTGGGACACAGCCAAATATGCAAAATACAATGCAAGAGTGAGATCTGACAAAACCACATTATGTTGTGAAGCCCTGGAATGAGAGCAGCTGTTGTGTCACATGCTCTACACACTGTAAAATCATTTGAAGCCTCATAAAATTCACTTGCTTTTATTCTCAACTCACAAGGCTAACGCAATCCGTGGCAAAGCTTTGCAACGAGGCACTGTTTCATCAGCACATGTTCCCATTCCTGCTCTCATTACTCAATACATTACTATTAGATCGTGTCTGTGGATTTGCTATTTATGTAGTTAATAATGTGGATCCAGATTAGGAGAAGAACAACTGTCACCAGCAGCCATTCCTGCTGTAAATCACTGTTGCCTTACCCCTGCTATAATTGCTGGTGACAGAACAACAACAGAGCAATTATATCTAGTTGACTCTTGTTCCTGTTTAAGTGTGTGTGTGACATTATTCGTGTGTGTTTTACAGCCAACCAACCTCACCCTCCAGGAGCCCCACCCCAGGCTCCTGGAAGCCTTCTCGCCCCGTCTTGTTTTGAGTCAGTAAGCGGGAAGCCCTGATGCCGCAGTGCTGTTTACTTTTCACTCAGCATATTAGATATGGCTTCACTCTGCCCTGATGCTGGTATCAGTGGGGTGTGAACGTGCATGGGTTTTTTTTTTTGCTCGTTCGTGCCTTTGTGTTATGAGTGTGTGTGTGTGTGTGTGTTTTTACGCCATTCGAGCTCCTCGCAGCAAAGGCATGGCACTTTGATGAGTTTATCAGACAAAAAATTTCATGCCAATCTCCTGAGTCCTCACTTCTTCCCAGTTAACTTCCTCCTTTGCTCCCTCTGCACATCACGTCCATATTCATTGGCGTCTGGTGCAGATACAGATCCTAGACTGCCGCACTTAAGAGGGGAAGACAGCGATCAGCAGACTTGTGCAGTATGTGAAGAAGACATTGTGTGTAAACAAGAAGCGTTTCAGTGCAATGATCTCATCCAGATCGACAATAAAACCTCAGGACCTAGACTTGAGGGCTGAACTGGTCAAGATCAAAGATCTCAGGTGCAGTTCACGTCTTTAATAACAGGAGATGCAGGTTGATGCTATAGCTAGGAGACTGAAAATAAAGACAGGCTAAGAGGTTAAGTCCAGATCAAAGTTTGCAGCAAGGGCCATGATTGGTGAGATGTGGTCAGGGTATGAGACAGGTCGAGGGGCAAACAGAGGGTGCTCTGGAAGCTTTTTTTTTTATAATAATGACAGGGTGCTGGGCAGCTGGATCCTGTTTTCCACTGCGATCTGGGAGCGTAGCAGGGCATGGACTGCTCAGTCTGTGGGCCCTGTGTTCATTAGTGGACCAGCACTGCAGCACTAGGGGTGATTCACAAGCATATCAAGTTTAAAAGAAATGCCTGGCCACAGAGGGATTTTCCTCCTGGGCCAGAATATGTGTGTGTGTGTGTGTGTGTGTGCGTGGAAGGGTGGTGGTGGTAGTGGAGGAGCAGAGTGGGATCAAGAGGATGGATTAGTAGACTTCAATTGGAAAATTTCCCCTGCATCCGAGGAGACGGTTAAAAGTCATCCTTGATCAAACTTTGACAAAAAAAAAAAAAAAAAAAAAATCCACTTTCCTACTTCCTTGTGCCCGTTTCATAAAACGTGCTCAGACAAATTTGGGTTTTACTCTAAATTGTTATATCTGGGCTGCTCATCTAATGATGATTTTAAGTCGTTTGTCCCGTCCTCGTGTGTTTATCAGTGTTTTTCCCCTGAATTCTCACTGTGCCGCCACCGGTTCAGGCATGGTGTCATCTGATCGGGTTTCACCCTACTTGTGTTTGCTTCTCTGACTGGCTTGGCAGAAACCAATAAACACCACACTCCCACCCCTTTACCTCTTTCTTCATCTCACACTCCAAAAAGAAAGAAAAAAAGATTCTTACTCTGCCAAAGCACACAAGGCAGTATGGCTTGGTTTGACTTTTTTTTGTGCCTCCAGTCCTATTTTCCTCTTTTGTTTAAATTCCTTGCATACTTAAAAGCCGGGCCTAAGACATTAACAGTTCAAGTTTAAACTCTGGAGTTAATTTCCTAGCATAAGCCTGAGCTGCTCCGCATACATTTCGCCGTGACTGGATCTACTTTTCTGAGATGCCACCGAACCACAGCTTGGGTGGGACCACAGGGTGACTTTGGGGTGGTCGTTTGGTGTTTAAGCGCAGGCCACCTTTCGCTGTATGTTTCACTCTGGACATATCCAGCTTGAACCGGTGCCCTGCTCCCGCTTCTCACCCCTGCCTCTTTGTGTTTCATGTGGTTTTGTAACTGCAGCATGGCACATATGGTTCATATTTTTCTGCTCACTGGCTGACCCCCAACATTTTATCAGAATAATGACTGCTTTAATCTTAAATACAATAAAAGTTTGAGAACATTAATGATAACAAGCTCAAAGCTGTGTTCACGCAGGGACCCATTTGGTCATTGCTAGTAATCTTGAAGCTGATGGTTGGTGGACGTTCTAGGCTTGGCTTGGATTGGACTCATTGGTATCCTTCACTCTCAATGGTAGCTGCTGCTTTACCAGGTGTAACAATTAAGTTTAACATCCAGGCATCCATGAAAACCGAATTTATTAAATTTAATGGAGTTAGAAGTAAGCAGGAAGTTAGCTCGCTAGTTTCCAGCTAAACATGATATAGCATGTTCAGAGATTTCTGAAAAAATTAAAACATACAACTCTGCTATCACTTCCAACATAAATGTAGACAGGAAAGTAAACAGCAGTGACTTTTGTAGGGTTACTGAAGTTTTGCTAGCTGGTCTATAATGATGTGCTACATGAATGCTAGCGACACAGCTATGTTAGCATAACATAAACAGTGAAGCTGGAGGATGAACGCTAACCTTTTTCTACTAGACGAAAGCTAATGTGAGGGTTCCCGATGGTTAGGGACAAATGCAAAAGCATGGCACAATGCTGTAAACGGACCAAACTTCAGTTAGGAGAACAACTGAAATAATCCATCCACGATACGAGGTTAGTCATTAACATACTGCAACAACATGGGAATAGAGCAGCTGCGACAGTGTTGCCAACTCCTCAGTAAGGAAAATCGCTATTGGTTGTCCTAAAAGTCGCTAGAAGTCGCTAAATGACGTCATCGCCTAATTTGCACAATTGGTCATGCTAATCTAATTGTAACCTATGTTGTTGGAGAGAGAAATAACATCGTGGAAGAGACATAAAGTGAGTAAAAAACATCCTAAATGCATTTAGAGTTTATTTAGAACTACAAATTAAATTTCTTTTAGCAATTATTGTTTTTTTTAATGTCACAATTCCAACCCTGCTCCTTTACCCGGGCTTGGACCGGCAAAAGTGACCCGAAATAGGCACTCTGATGGAGTTACTTTGTGTGTGTGTTTATAAGTAGTTTTAAACCTTGTGATCCACAAAACAGCATAAGAGTAAAAGAACTGACTGCGTTACAGCACCCGCTGCTTGTTGAGAGTAAAAGCGATACACGCTTTCACGTCTTTTTTTAGCGACTTTTTTTCTGAAAACTCGCTAAATATAGTGACAAAGTCGCTAAGTTGGCAACACTGAGCTGCGAGAGAATTCAACATTAATGAATCAATGGTACGGAAGTGGAGGAAGCAAGAAGAATGAGTTGACTAAAGTTTGACTTATCTGACTGTTTTGTTTCGCTTAATGCGCCTTGTGGTGCCTTATGGTCCGAAAAATATGGTACTGCTTCCTCTTTATGGTGTTATTGTTCCAGTCTCACTTTTTGTTGTTTGTCTGTTTTCATCACAGTTAATATAACAGGGAATAACACCTTGATTACATTGTGTTATAGCTTCCTAACACTAGATGTAGCTATCCAAATATGGCCACATCAATCTGCCAAAATCAAAGCTTCAAAGATTTAGCCTGGCTATTTCAGTCCCAGCAGCATGAGCGATGCTCAGACATGTTAAGTGTTACATAGGGGCAGATTGCTGATGATTTTGCTCTGTTTAGTAGGTTTGTTGGAAAAAAGAAGCAAACACACCCATAGGCTAAACAAGGCAGCATCCTGATCGTGTTGTTAAGTGCAGTATTGAAGTACATCAGCTAAAATGAAGCATGCATGATTCTGAAAAGACCACTGAGTGAGAACTGCATATTTTTGAATTGTCACTTCTATGTGAGTGAAATTAACTTTTTGAATATGACATTTTCTATTACAAAGGAGTATTTCAATACTGTGTCTTTATTACAAGCAAAAGATCTAAGTATGCTTCCCCTGCTGCTACAGTTTGCACAAAGAATTCAAACTGCAGTCCAATTTTAAGTATGCGAGAGACATAGATGTCAAGTTTTGGTTTATCTTTCTGAAAACCCCCCCACTGAAAACACACCAAAATAGGTTTTCAATGTACGGGTCATTAATTATCACCCGCTCGCTATTGTATGTGTGTTTTTTCTATCATATCAAAATGCTCAGGCCCGAATTTGTCACTGGACATCCGCCATGAAAGGCTGCATGCTCTTGCTTTTGTTAAACTATGGAGTGGAGTAATTTTTCTTTCTGTGTGTGCAAGAGGTTTTTATCTCGCTCTTCATCTCCAGCTAACAGTACACCACCATGCCTCCATCACAGCACTATTGCCAAAGAAGTCAGTGTTTTGAGAATACGCAGCTACAGAGCTGTGAAGCAACCTCGGCTCGCCATGTGCTGTACGTGCAAGGATACAAAGTAAGTGCACACATCCAGATACACAAAAGTAGACCAAATAAAATGGAACCCTACCAGTCTGACTAGTTGTTCTCCATGAAGTGCTGCACAAAGAGCCTGTCATACTGTATGAAGACAGCATAGAGGAATCTCTCAAGGTCTGGTACGGTTCCTTTATTTGACAACATGCAAACTATGTTTATCTTAGTGCCACGCAGTTATGTCTGGAATCCACAGGAGCATTATGTCGGGGTTTCACATCCGACAAACCCTGATGTAAAAAGAAAAAAAGAAAACTTTATTGTGTAGGCTCTTTGATGTGATTATACACCATAATGGATATGAAATGCTGTAAGTTCTCCCAGCTTTATTCTTAGATAAATAACCCTCATTAATGAGTTTTCTGTTGATTTAATGGCCACGGTAGCTTGACCTCCTCTTCAGCGCCTCTCTGAAAGTCATTTACGCCATATCACCGTTCCCTCTTTTCCCCAAAAAGCCTCATAAATCACTTTCCTGTAAACAGTAGTGACACGCAGCCTGATGTGTACTTCGATATATATTTAGGAAACCACAAGGCCTGAAATCTGAGCCTCCTTGTGTTTAGGAGACAAACTGTAGGGAGACTGTGTGCACATGTGTGTTTTGGGTGCAGGCATGTTTTACTCATGTGTGCCCGCTTTGTGTTGCAGAGTTATAAGTGCATTCTGTATGCAGACAGCATCGGGCTAATTTGTTCTTATTGTTACAAATTAAGTTGCAGCGCTTAAGCGCGGTAATGCTACCAGTAACAATAACATAGATCCAGACTGGGGCACGACTGGACCGGCTGCGTGACACCACTGCTGGCCTGCCTGGCCTAAAAGAGTTAGTCAGCGGCAATGGTTGGTGTAAACACACTCTTGGCAGGGCGTATGGTGTGGTACTGCTGACAAAACCTACTCGAATCCCTCATAGCACAAATAACTTTGAGTTATTATATACTTTACAATAAACATATACATCACAGAAATGTGATTTTCACATGTAGGATATCTTTTTATCTGGCAGTATTACACTGCCAGCAAGTGCTGCCTCACAAACAATGATTTTGATAAACATTTCAGTAAAGTCCTAGCAGTGGAGCAAACACTAGGTCAGATCTGTTATTATCTTCATAACACTTCCAACGTGTCCTAAGAGCTGACTGAGGTTGTAGGATTAGAAAATGTTGTCACTTTAGCTTTAGATCTTTTAAATTAAACTATAACAAAACAGTAGTTAAGAGAAATGTAATCTCATAGCATCCACCTTGTCACCTGTGATATATCTGCGTTCAGAAACTAGAAGTTGTTAGCTTTCAAATAAAGTTTCATATACTCTTTTCTGTATCACTGATTTTCTGTAAAAGGTTTTGCACTTTCTGTTTTCAAACAGAAAAAAACCTCAATAAAAAAGGTGCTGGATAACCCTAAACCTAACCCTGGATGAAGGCTATGCTGCTGATGAGAATTTTCTTCGGCCGACATCCGACCCTCCCAGAGACTGTTTTTTCTGAAGATTTCTTCCTGTTAAAAGGGAGTTTTTCTTTTCTGTTTACTGTCACTAAGTATTTGCTTGTAGAGGATTGTCTGGTTGTTGGGGTTTTCTCTTTATTATTGTAGGGTCTAGGATTAACTGAGGGGCTTCATCAACACCCAATGAGAAATGCAAATTTGGAGCTGAAAACAAATCATATCACGTTTGAGTACTTTAATAATACACATTTATGCATATGTACAGAATGTCTGATCAAATAAAAATGTCACATTTGTGGTTACAAAGTCAGAAATATAACCTGTTCCATGAACTGAAAACAGCTCATGTAGTGAACCATGTCTGTGCGTGTCTGAGATAAACACCAAAAAGAAGCTTTTCATCAGGTGCTAGCTGGGCCTGGGCCTGTGTCGCCCTCTCAACACCGGATGACAACTGGGAACAGGGATCCTGAAACCCAGGACAAGCGGTGAAAAATGCTTCTGATTACAACCCATTATTAATTGTAAGAGCAACAAGCAAACACCAGAGAGATCATTTTTCTTTTTTTCTTCTTTTTGCCAACTTTAGCTCTCTGTTATCCCCTTAATCCTATCTTATCCCTTTCCTGTGCGCATTGGCTCAGTATTGTGGCGCTGAGCTTGACCCAAAACGCCAGAAAGGCTAAAATAAGAGAGGAAGGAGGGATAAGTGGGGAGTGAATAAGGGGCTGGGGACAGATTTAGGAGCCTGACTGGCGGTGGCCATGAGGGGTTTCCCCATGGATCAGTCTCAGGCCCAGGTGCAGGGTTTTAATGAAGACTGTGGAGTTAGTGAGATGGGGATGCACTTTGAATACCCCATCCCCATGTGAAGTCTCACTCAACACAGTGGCCCTGTTTGACCTTGGATTAGTTTCCTTTTCCAGGTTTAGAAGCAGGATGCTGACCTCCAACATCCCCCTCCCCCCCTCTGCTACCTGAACATCAAGAGATAGGGCTGTTTCCCTGGAGACAGATATTGCAACTGCGCCTGTTGTTTGGACTGAAGCCAGCTTTAGCTTCTCACAACAGCAAAGGCACCCATCTGGTGTGGTGGGCAGGAAAGTTTTTTTCCTCTGTCCTGACCCTTTTTTTCCTGCCCTCAGTAATACAGTTTGTTCTTCATGGTAGGTTGCATGTCTTTCATGTTTTGCATGCCATGTTCTATAGTAACATGCTTTGTTTTTTTTAAACCAAAAACCCTGCATCACCTCCATCACAGATGTTTTGTTTCTTTCATTACACAGTAATATTTTCTTCATGACTGAGTGAAATTCATCCTTTTTCCAAAAGCACAATCTAAAACAGAGCAGCTCAGTGCGGCTGTTTAAAATTTAATAAAGTCAGACACAATGAGTGGCTTCTGTTTTGCACATGCTGCACTCACTTTGCATGCGCATCTGTCTATTGTAAGTTAGTAATTGCACCTTTGCAGAGTTATTCTAGTGCTAGCTATTATATTCTTGTTTGTTTTGAAACCAAACATGTTTTTATTGAGATTGGGCAATGGCCGGTTGCACGACATCTGCTAATTACACCTAAAGTTGGCAATGCCCGGTCCCACAGATGATTCAAAGGAGATAAGTGGCACGGGGGGTTGGGTGGAGAAACGCATCGGAGGTGAGTGTGGAAGTGGTGAAAGGGTGTTTGCAGGCTGAGAATGCGGCTGCGGTTGCTCACACACCTTGTCTGCGATCTCTCTTCCTGGGTCGTTTGTGCCGCTCTGCCTGTGTTATCTATCCTCATATCTTCAGTGGCTTCCTAACACCTGTTGATAAAAGACATCCTCTCCTGTCAGCAGCAGCCACCCAGCCACTCATGGATGTGATCCTTAGAAGAGCCAAAAACACTCTTTGAACGCGCTTCCTCCTCTCTTTGTCGTCATGACACCTTTTCGATTTACATAATATCTTCACTCTCATTATTATTCAGTGATCCATGTGACAATGCAAGTCTTTAAAATGAAGAACATAATAAAATAATATCAATATGTGTTTGAGAAGGTTTTACCCAACCGGTTGCTTCATAAAGTGTCTCATGACATGATGATGTCACACAAACTTTGTCTTCTTATCCCCACACCATTGTCGTCTCATTTGTGCACTTTTTTTCTAAACTTTTTTTTATTCTTATTTTTTTTAAACTGTGACTTATTTTGATAACTTGATCAATAGTCTGAACTGGGAAGATTAAAATTTGCTCTGACCAATAAACTAATTGTGTATATCATATAAATGTTGGCACTCACAATGCCCTACGCAGTTTCCTCAGGTTGGTCCATTTGTCTAGGAGGAGATGGGGACCATACCAACATACATAGATATATACAAAAGCTATGATAATTATAGTTTAGCTAGTTTCATTAAAAAACCACTTAAGAATGTGGTTCTCTCATGTTTGACTAGCAATTTTTCACACACACACACACACACACACACACACACACACACACACACACACACACACACACACACACATACATATATATATATATATATATAAATGGCTGAGCAGAGCACTTAAAGTAAGATCCTGCTTGACTTCATGTTTGTAATGCAGAAGGAGGAAAGCTGCTTTGTTTTTAATGGCTGGTTTTTGTTGACTGACAGTAAGATCACTTCATTTGTGACACTGACAGTAGTCACAGAACATTACATGCCTCTGTTCCCTTTCACTGGAAGCTGAGCAGATCAAACCACATATTGTATGTGATTCATGCATCACACCTAACACATTCAATCTTGAGATCATCCACGCTACCCAGCCTGTTGGTATAGTGCCACCGAAGGGAACTACTAGTGTTTTACTGATAGTTATTATTAAATGTACAAAACCTGTTCTTATTCTTAAGGCATCAAATGCTACAGATCAATGTGAACACTTGCAGGATTCCTTGGAATCAATTTTAAATTGACCTGGTTAGCTGTTCATGTTTCAGCCCAAACCATGATCTTCACAACAACAGATGCTTCAAGGTGCTTTCTATTGTAAAACAAAGATCCTACAATAATACAGAGAAACCCCAACAATCAGGCGATCCCCTATGAGCAAGCACTTGATGACAGAAGGAAGGAAATACCCCTTAATAGTAAGAAACCTCTGTTACAACCAGGATCAGGGAGGGGAAGTGATCTCCTAAACCACCTTCTAAAAATGTCAAAGTAGTTGTTGGTGCCCAAACCCTAGGGAATACATTTGGAGCCTAAACTTACATCAGCAGTGAATGAAAGCAAATACAGAACTCAAGGCCTCCAACAAACAGGACATAAACCTGTTTGCCTGAGTAACCTGTGACAACACCAACTACAACCACCTAATAAATCTTTTACTTTTTATTAAGGGATCAAGCAAAGAGTGCATCAAGGCACCAAAGTCAAAGGACACAATGCCAGATGTCTTTATCACTTTAAGAATAGTAAGCTTGGTTTCAAACCTCTGAATGAATGCACACTTTTGAACATGTGCCTATATATTGATGATAATGAGCACAGACAAGCCAGTTTTGTTTCCCTTGCTCTCTCTGTCAGACCCAAGATTGCCTTTTGTTAAGCAGTTTGCTGCCTGAGTTCTATGTGGCTGCATAATTGTGTTTGTGTGTGTTTGTGTGTATTTGTGCATGCGTGTGTGTGAGTGTGTGTTTTAGACAGACGACAGCGTGTCATGTGCGTCACTGAGGTGAATAGAGGTGGCAGTGTGCTGACAGCTGGAGACAGGTTCCAAGGCAGTGAGGTTACAATTGGTGTTAATAGATGCCTTCCTAAAGAGCAGCTCTCAGTACACATTAAAACACACCCTGCACCCCACCTCACACTCATTCAGCTTTTTCTGGGCTCGTCTTCGGCTGTGTTTAGTGTATGTTTATGTGTCAACCGCAAACTGATTGAACTGTGCTTGCCAGCATTGGTTGTGGCTGCATAACAACAGGCAGTTATTTGCAGTATGCTGCAGAATGTGCAGCATATGTGTTTAGTTCCAAAAGCTGAGATAATCGGAGAAGACAGTGGTGTGGGTTTTTTTTCCTCTTTTTGAAAGGAAACCAGAGTAAGGTTTTGAGGCGACGTCGACTATGAGCTGGTTAAAATGATAATTTTGAAATGCTGCTTCCCATATGCACCCATACCAGCACGTTTCTCCAAATACTTCTGTCTTCATTAAAATGGGAATGGGACCATGGGGAAGACTGTCCGTTTCCAAAAAAACCACTGGAGTAAAAAAAAGGGACAAAGGCAAAAGTTGTCAGAGATAAGACTTCACTCCTGAACAACCAGAAGCCAAGCTTCTTTCAACAGCTTCTTACCAGTGTAAAGTCAGCAAAATGTTGTCTTTATTGCGTAGTTCCCTCATCTTTTTTTGTCATCCTGATTTACTTTGAGAAGATGATGAAATGCCTTTTGTGCTGCCACCATGTTGTTTGTATTTTCAGATTTACACACTTGTGGAAAAGATCAGTTTCAAGGGAATGTTGCTGTTTTCTTTTGCATGCAGGTTGACATCACAGACAAAATTATGCATTTACCCATTACCAGCTTAATGTGGGAATTGGAAACACTGGAAGGAGGAACAAATTTCATTTTGTTCCTTTGCCTTAGTTGCTTTTATAATACCATCATTTGTAAGCCTGTCTTTCTCTACTTTATTTTAAGTCTTCAATTTACAGCTGTGGAAGTAGCAACACACTTTGATTCAGACCGAAATATCTGTTTATTGGACTTTCATAAAAACATTTCTATACCTATATTCCTCTCCAAAAACATTAAAACACTGATTATCCCCTGACATGTTTTACTTTTAACTCAAGTTTGTGTTCAGTTTTCATGGTTTATGGCCCAGTAGCCTTTATCCAAAGCTATTGATAGTCTCTTCAGCCACAGCTGTGAATTGTATTCAGTTCAATAAGGAGTGATCATTACAACGAATTGAATGTGATTAACTGATGTACAAAATTCAATTAAGCTATTTGGTAATTGGACTCCAATGGCCCATCACAGCACAATGGAATCACAGCAGTGATAAGAATTATGACAAGACCCCCTGGAGTCTAGACACTGGATGGAGTTTGAGTAACATGGGAGAGGTGGTAATGGGGAGGAGGTGGGTTGCATGAAGGTGTCTTCAGGGGAGAATGACAGATGAGCAGTGAGATTTAAAGTACATGGAGTGGAGGCTGATTGGCCTGAAAAGTGGTCAGAAAGACTATTGGACTAGACAAGTGATGTCACGGCAATTAGCTTGCTGGTGTGGGAAAGTGGAAGAGATGCAAAGCATAGATTAGCCACTAAACACTCAGGAAGCAGACAGTTGTGTGACTACAGATCTTCCTTATTGAATGTATGCATGAACTTTATTACTAATTGACAAGTCGTTGAATAAGATGTTGACTAAACGGGACAAAACAGCGTGTCATCCTAATCACCAAAGAGCACTCATAGCTGTGGTCAATTTTGTTAAGATTGATTGGTTGTGTTTTCTAAACACAGGTGCAGTCAGGTCATTTTAATATCAACAGGAAAAAATGAGGCATGCTTTTGGCAGTAAATTGCATGTTGCAAATCTTAGCTAGCCAGTTTGCAGACTTTTGCGAGTGAATTGCAGAAATCTTTGACTTCCCACCTTTTTCACTGTGCTCTAAAAATACTGACAGCGCTTTTTAAACACCAAAACAGAGATTGCGCTGGTATGACACTTTAGTAAATTCTGCATTGTCTTAAACATCAGCTAGCATGTTAGCATGCTGGAATTTGCTTTAAGATCCATGGTTTCTTTCTAAAATTGAGGTTCTCATAATAATATGATAACATATAAAACGATAGTATGCTGCAGGCTAACACTTGTGTATTGTTTATTACTGCTTCCTGCAGGTTCTGGTTAGACACAGCCAGCCAAACTCACTGCATAGACCTGTAGAGCTGACACCCAGCAGCCTCTAGGAGTTGACAAATGGAAAAAGGCCTGAAGATAAATGAAGCACAATTACCCGAGGTAACAAATGTTCCTAATGATTTATGCCCAGCTCGGGTTGCTTTATTTTCGCCTGGGCACTATTCACCAGGAGGACAGCGCTGGCGCGAACCCTGGGGCTGCTCCGAGCTGATGCTCAGACAGCAAGTTGCAGACATTGACTAATGGGCTATGTGAGACCACCGCCATTGATATTTACCTCATTTCTCCTCACCCGAACACTGTCTCAACAATGTCAAGGCTAGCCATCATCCTCTGAGATTTTTCTTTCTTTTTCCAAGCTCGGGGATGGGTGATGCCATAGGCTTCCTCGGTCAGTCCCACCCTTTGGTGCTCCGGGGCAGAGGAGAGAGGAAAAAGGTGAGAGCGAGATGAAGAGGGGAAAAGGTCAGACTTTAAGCTTCAGGCATTGTGAAGAAACACACACTTCTCTATGTTTTCACTTGTGTGCTTGATGTAGTATCACAGTCCATACATGGCTATGAGGGAGAAAAAGGTTGGTTTTTTTTTACACTAAAGCTGTGACGAAATAAGATCTACATTATTAGATCTACAGTAGGCTGACTTGAGGTCTTTGCAACAGTATCATAATGATCTGTTAAACCTATTTTTTTCTTATTGCTTATATTTATGATACAGTTCATGCACAACAAAATAGAGAAAAAAATAGCAGTTTCAAGTTTTCACCCTGCACCAACTTGCAATTTTAACTTCTCTTGCCTTTCTCTTTCTTTCACACTCGCTCTCCGTTTGCTGACAATCAGGAAGTGACAGCTACCACACTAAGTGGTGCTCGCCTCACTTTTTACACACGAGTTAAGCCATTAC